>NC_000071.6:28781750-29083334 GCF_000001635.26 Mus musculus
CCACCTCTCCACACTGCTTGTGTTGGGTTCACATTTCCAATATGTGAATGTGTTTCTATTGATTTATTTGTGAGCATTTAATTTTAGGGGTAGTTATTTTAGTGCTGATATTTAGTTGCTTGTTGCTATTATGTGGGATTACAATTAATTTTAAACATTTAAGTTGTATCATACAAACTTGCTATACTTAACTCTAGGTGATTTTGTATATTTGTTGCATTTTTTCCTACAGGTAAGATGGTATCAGTACATGAACATTGCTATGTTTTATCCTTTCTAGTGGAATGCTCTTACCACCTTCTCTTGTCTTATCAAAGTGTCTAGCATGTCTCCCATTGTAGTGAGTAGTGATGATATACGAATATGCTCACCTTCCCCCAGTTCTAGGGGAGGCATTCATTTTTTTGTTTTTGTCTTGTTTGTTTTGTTTTTAAGGCATTTTTATTAGATATTTTCTTCATTTACATCTCAAATGCTATCCCCAAAGGCCCCTATACCCTCCCTCTGCTCTGCTCCCCAACCCACTCACTCCTGCTTCCTGGCCCTGGCATTCCCCTATACTAGGGCATATGATCTTTGCAATACCAAGGGCCTCCCCTCCCATTGATGTCTAACTAGGCCATCCTCTGCTACATACGTAACTAGAGACACAGCTCTGGGGAGTACTGGTTAGTTCATATTGTTGTTCCTCCTATAGGGTTGCAGACCCCTTTACCTCCTTGGGTACTTTCTTTAGCTCCTTCATTAGGGGCCCTGTGTTCCATCTTATAGATGACTGTGAGCATCCACTTCTGTATTTGCCAGGCACTGGCATAGCCTCACAAGAGACAGCTATGCCAGGGTTCTGCTAGCAAAATCTTGCTGGCATATGCAATCGTGCCTGGGTTTGGTGGTTGTTTATGGGATGGATTCCTAGGTGGGACAGTCTCTGTATGGTCCTTCCTTCCATCTCAGCTCTGAACTTTGTCTCTGTAACTCCTTCAATGGGTATTTTGTTCCCCCATTCTAAGAAGGAATGAATTATCCACACTTTGGTCTTCCTTCTTCTTGAGTTTCATGTATTTTGCAAATTGTATCTTGGATATTCTAAGTTTCTGGGCATTCAGTTCTTTAGCTCTGTATACAATATTAAATGTAGTCCTCCATTCCCGAATATTCCTCTTTTCAAGCTTTCCCTTTCTGTTTTTACCTACACTTTCTGAGCTCAGCTCATAATGCCAGCCAGGCTGAGGGCTAACAGATTTGATGTCTAAAAACTATGGACACGGAATACTTTGATAGAAGTCAGATCCAGTTAGAAATTGGGAATGGGAAAATGTTCCTTTACCTCCTTTTGCTGTGTGTCCCCAGTCACCATTTAAGTACTGTGCCACTCCATGGTGAGGGCTGAAGGATCTGAGAGACAGGACAAATAACATGAGTCACTACAGGACAGCCTCCTCTGCTGCTGTGCAGACAGAAACCTGGCTTCCAACTGTCTCTGCTCTCTTAGCCTTATTGTGCAAAGTGTCCCAGCTTCTCTTATCTGTCTGCAGGCTCCTTATTTTGTCATTGTTCATATGGGATGGAATGTCCACACAAGGCTTTAAGGGAAGAAGGGGGCCCAGTAAGGTGATGGATAGAGAGGAAGAAACATCTTTGGTTTGCAGTCCTGGCTGAGTCCACTGCATGAGAAGGAATGCAGTGATTCAGGTCTTGCATGTAGTTGGTAACATAGCAATAGAGAATTGGCAAAGTAGTCAAGACCTCTATGCTGCACTGGATGACTTATGTGACATGTTGTGAAGGGTGGGTCCAGCCTGAAAGCTCTCTATAACCTGCCTGTGGCCATGTTAATCCTGTGTTTGGCTTAGCATTCAGAGGAGAACCTAAATATTGACAATTTACATAGTTGTGCTCTGAGATTTGTCAACCCTCAGAGGCTGAACTGGGAGATGGAGCCTTTGATGGAGCCCATGTCAACCCCAACAGTGTTCTTGGATGCACTTGCTGCCTACTCCTATGCCATTGAGGGTTATAAAAATAAAAATATTGGCCAGTGAAGGTTATAGTATGTCAAACACGGGACTCCAGAACCAGATGGGGATATTCGGGTGTTTGCCCACTGCACTGGTTTCAAGGAAAATGTCATCCTCTAGTGTCAGGCTTCACTGGTGGCCATGATAGTAGTGACACAGTCCTGGGAGAGGTGTGACCCCAGAGAGGGCAAAGAAACTCTGTTATCATTAGGATTCCTTTCTACACATGTGTGCCCATGTGAACATTCTGTTTCCTCAATATCTGCTCACTGAGTAGGGTTTATTCATATTTCCATTAACACCTCTCAGGATCTTGTGTGTGTGACCACAGGACCACTGGGCTTTCTCATTAGCATGGCTACCTGGAATCAGGATGCAGGCTTTGCACACTTTGTAGCTGTCCTCTCTTCTTAATGTCATCCGACCATGTTCAGCTTCCACAGATTGCAGCTGACATCTCCACACAGGTCATACACTCATCCAACAAGGCAAAGGGCTTCCTTGGAGCTCCCCCTGGACAACTGTGAAGGTCTCCATCTGAGGACTGCTCCCACCTGGTAGACATCAGTTGGGTTTCCATTCCTGAGTTTCCTCTCCACCTTAGTCAATGCCCATTACTTGGATCTCTCATCCCATTCATAATCCTTCTTCCGAAGATAGTACGTTTTCCTCCTGGGGAATCTCAAAAAGACAGTGGCGGAATGCCGAGTAAAAATGTGCCATTTTCCTCTAGACCATCCCAAACATCTTTGAATAGAGATAACTAGGGCCTGGTAGTCATGGCAACTAAATGAACAGCCAGATACAGGATAGAGTGGCAGCTAGGACTTTTGGAGTGGTAATGGAGCTGTTAGCATTTCATAGAGGATGAGAGTTAAAGGACCTTCATCTTTCATTTCCTGCAATGACTTTCCCCTGCTTCCTACTCCAGCTACAAGGCCTCTTGGGAGCTACTAGAGTGTATGGGGGATAGAAGGTTCACCAAAAGTGTGAGCCCATTATGCAAATCCCATGAGGTCACCATGCAGGATGGTGAGTCTTTGTGGTGATGCGGCTGCCCCGGGGTCAGCCATGTTCCTGTGAGCATGAACCACTCAGCCATGTTCTGTAAGGAATCCCAGTAACTCTAGAGGTCCACCAAGCTGGACTTTGGTGGGGTCTTTACTATTGTTGGTGCCATATCTGGGGTAAATAGATGTTCGTTCATATTTCTTAGGAAAAAACGAATGCAACAAGTGTCTACAGGGTACCTTCCATGTCCTGAGACAGGGCAGAATACATGAATACCAAATTATCTGTTTGTGGGCCAAGTCTCAGCAGCAAAGTAGCAGACACAAAAGTCTCCTATCATATTTCAAAAATCCCTGAATTTGGGCTCTTAATTCAAATTACAAACTATTCCATCAAAAAGTTTCCTGGAATGCCTGGTGACAGGTAAGAAAGAATATGTTCAGTCCCTGGGCTCTGCTCATCCCCACTTTTCATATCAATGTTTGACTGACACTTCTGAGTTATGTTGTTAGGGCTCAGGTTTTCCTATCAGTAGGAAAAGGGACTTAATTTGTCATCAAAGCTTGACTCCTTTATTTCCCCTACACATAAATGCTTTGAGTTGGGTTGCTAGTGAAAGCACTCATCACCAGAAAGGAGCTCTCCCACAACCTTAAAGGCTGCCCTGGCTTCTTTGCTTAATTGTATTAATAAAATTTCTAGCAACATAGTTTTGGGGAATCAATGCAGTAGGCCCTGCCAATCAAAGACTGCATTTTGAGGAAGTGCTAGCTAGACTTTCGGTTCCTTTGTGACAAGCTAGGAAAGGCTGTGTCACCCACAGAAGATTAAATCTTTAATTTTGCGTTATTTCCAGCCATCTCTACAGAACAAAGTGGGCTTTACCTGTTGAATATGGGCTTATGCAACTTGAAGGACCCTTGAGACGTTAAGTGGCGGCCAAGAGCGCTCTCTAAGATTTAAGCGGAGGGGAATTCTGAAGGGATTACGGCTGCATTTTCCATAAAATGAGAAATAAAAACAGACTTAAGCATTTCATGATCATAAATGCATTCCTGCTGCGGTGGAGGGCCATTCCCACTGCTGCTGTGGGGCCCAGGCAGGAAGCTCTCACGCTTGTGCGGATTTGTATGAGTTCAGCCATAATGAAGTGAGGGTCTGAGGCTTTGGACAGACTGGCTACTTTAAAAAAAGAAAAAGATACTCTTCCACTCTTTCTGGTCCAAAGGTGAGAAATGCGGGCTTCATTTTGACATCATTAAGATGTCTTTTGTATGGAAGTCTAACCTGCTTTGACCAAGACCGGATAATTCTCTACAGAAGGAGGAAGAACAAAGCGATTCCTGGGAAGATTTTCCTCTCTGATTAATTATGTGTTGGAAAAAAAAATCCTGATGTCTTCGAAAGACACAAAGAAAATGGGGACCCCAATTAAAATCCCATCCTTACTAATCAGCTTAAGAAACACAACTAAAACAAAAGTCCTATTAAAAGCAAAGCCGTGCTCTGGAGCAGGCATCAGTCACTCAGCAAACCCCACTCACACTGGGGTTTCTGTGTCCTCAGCGCAGGCCTGAGAGTTAATGACTCCCACAGTGGGAGAAAGTGGAAATAAATGCCACAGAGAGTGATGGGTAACTCTTAGTTTGAAGCCTATTAAAAAGCAAAGACTTCTGAATTTAGGGGTGCTTGTATGATATAAGTTCTTGAACGCGGGGGCTCCTTCTTCATGACCACTCTCTACATTATTATTTTGTTATTTAGCTTTTTAAATTTTATTGTTATTAGATCCATAAAAGCAGTGACAGCGTACCAGTTGTATAAAATGACAGGCTTCCTGGTGACATTTTCTTCAGACATGTAAATATAGATCTTCCCCATCACTTTCTCTCCTGGTTTTCTTTCCAGTATCCCTTCTACCACCAGATCTAAGCTTCCAGAAGGTGCATTTTGCAGATGAGAGAAACCGGGCCATTTTTGGTGAGTCTGGCTCATATTCCAATTTAATAATCTCTAATTCTACCATTTTTTCCTGCAAATGATGGGATTTTGTTTTTCTAATGGCTAACTAATATTTTATGACATTTATTTAGTGAATTTTCTTTATATATTCATCTGTTGTCATGCACACATATGCTATGGTATCCAACCTGACAATAAATTTATAAACGGAAATTCTTTGGGGTCAATGGCTCATTAGGTAAGAGACTTGCTGCAATGGATTGATCTGGAGGATATCATCCTGAGTAAGGTAACCCAATCACAAAAGAACTCACATGATATGTACTCACTGATAAGTGGATATTAGGCCAGAAAATTAGAATACCCAAGATACAATTTGCAAAACACATGAAAACCAAGAAGAAGGAAGACCAAAGTGTGGATACTTCATTCCTCTTTAGAATAGGGAATAAAATACCCATGGAAGGAGTTACAGAGACAAAGTTTGGAGCTGAGATGGAAGGATGGACCATCAAGAGACTGCCCCACCCAGGGATCCATCCCATAATCAGCCACCAAACGCAGACACTATTGCATATGCCAGCAAGATTTTGTTCACAGTACCCTGATATAGCTGTCTCATATGAGGCTATGCCGGTGCCTGGCAAACACAGAAGTGGATGCTCACAGTCATCTATAGGATGGAACACAGGGACCCCAATGGAGGAGCTAGAGAAAGTGCCCAAGGAGCTGAAGGGGTCTGCAACCCTATAGGTGGAACAAGAATATGAACTAACCAGTACCCCCAGAGCTCGTGTCTCTAGCTGCATAAGTAGCAGAAGATGGCCTAGGAGGCCATCATTGGGAACAAAGGCCCCTTGGTCTTGCATTGTTTATATGCCCCAGTACAGGGGAACACCAGGGCCAGGAAGCAAGAGTGAATGGGTTGGGGAGCATGGCAGGGGAAGGGTATAGGGGACTTTCAGGATAGCATTTGAAATGTAAATGAAGAAAATATCTAATAAAATTGTTAAAAAAAAAGAAAAAGAAATGTAAATAAAGAAAATATCCAATTAAAAGATTTAAAATTAAGAGAGAGAGAGGAGAGAGAGAGAGAGAAAGAGAGAGAGAGAGAGAGAGAGAGAGAGAGAGAGAGAGAGAGAGAGAGAGAGAGAGAGTTACTGCAAAAGCACCAAGACCTGAGTCTGGACCCTAGCATCTGAAAAAGGTTGTGTGTGGCCATGCAGACTTGTGATCTCAGCACTGTGAAGAAGGTTGCTGGCCACCAGGATGAAAAACAGCACCCAAACAGTGATCTACAAGTTCAGAGAGAGGGGATAAAGTGGTGAGCCATGCTAGAGGAAGACACTGGAGAGCTCCTCTGCCCTGTACACATGTGTTCATGGGTATGTGAGTGTGTGCATGTACACACACACACACACACACACACAAACACACACACACACACACACACACACACACACACACGGTATTTTTTTTCAAAATATTGCCTCTAACACAGCCTATAAATCATTTGCTGGAAATAGCATTTTATGTCTGGATACTGCTGAAGCTCAACTCTTTCAGTGTAAATAAGATACCCACATTTTTCATCAGGGAAAATATAGCCATGTGTGTGTGACCCCTTGACCTCAGAGCAAACCCAGTCACATTTTGTGGTTCTGTGGTTGGACACACTCATGATCTTGATCTAGCCAGTGGACATATCCAGTGTCTCTGCTGCAGTACTCCCGGACCTATTTTCTTTTCCATCTTGTCCCCCCATCTTCCCTTGTACTTCCTGGCCAGCTTCCCAGGCTGCTCACAGGTTCCTGGTCCATGCTCAGTCCTGTCAGCTCAGAGTGGACTCATAAGTCCAGCATAAAGCTGTACTAATATAACCTCCACCTTGTAACCCCCAGGCCTTCCTGACACTTGGTGGGCTGAGCTAATGATGACACAGCAGGTCTAGTTGGAGGTGCTGAGTCTGCTTGGTAAATGGTAAAGGTCCTGCTTTTCAGGATCATAATGATGGATTTCACTTCAGGATGGGGGAGAACATCAGACAGGCAGAAGCATATGGGGTTCCTCATATCACATCCATTATAATTCCTTGCTGAAATCAGATCCCAGTGACAACAGGGCCCATGGGATCTATAGAGTGGTTGCAGGAAGGAACCAATTCTGGGGCAAATGAGAAAGACTTGCTCCAGGAAGACCACTCAGCTCAGATGCTGATCCTGTAAGGATGAGCACCCAGAACAGGGCCTCACACAGAGGAAAGCGGTAGTATCATCATTCATCACGCCCCTACAGCAGGGTTTCAAGGGACAAGGGTCTTGAAATCCTGTATTCTATTATCACAAAACTGTTAAAATATCAATCCCCAGGAAGGTGAGAATATCAACTACCACATTTGCTGTGGGAAGTACTGAGATTAGACTCCAATACCCACGGAGAGAAAAGACAGTAGAGATGGAGATGCAATTGAAAAGAGCTCCAGGGGCTTTATCAGGCAGCACAGGGCATGGACCTTCAGTTGATTCACATTTTGCTTGGAGGACTGGAAATGGTTTTACTGGACTGAAGATGACATCCTCTGACCTTCATCCTTTACCAGACTAAAGGAACTCTAACCTTAGCGAGCTATTCCTTGGCAAGACTTTCCCTGGAGTGGTCTATTAAGTGTGACCACTCAGTGCCCCTGCTATGCTTACCCCAGATAGTTCTACTAGGTTCATTTTGCATTGAAATGATGAGCTTGCCCTGAAGCTGCAGGGGACACTCTGGGGATTCAGGACTATTTCAGCCTTCACAAGCACTCCTGTGCATGTAGCATTCTGGAATGGAGGATGCCTGGCCAGCAGTTAGCCTCAGAATTAGACATTCAAAAGTCACCATAGGCTTATATAGAATTATAGTTTATGTCGGTTTTACAATGGACAGACCTTACATGTACCCTTTGTTGTCAAACTGCATGCCAAGAAAGTAGCCATCCCAGTTTGTCAGTATGGCTGTGAATAGCAATCCTGGATTCTTGTAAAGAATAAATAATAAACCAGGTGTGGTGGTACACATTTGTAATCCCAGCACTGAGAGGTTGGAGGCAGATAGACCCTTGGAGCTCACTGACCAGTGGGCCCACATCAGTTACTTTTCTATTGCTGTAATAACACACCATGACCAAGATAGCTTATAGAAGAAAGAATTTATTTCATCTTGCTGTTCCAGAGACGTGGAGTCTATGATGATGGAGCAAAGGCAGAGTGGCAAGAGCAGAAAGCCAAGGACTTACATCTTAAACTATTAGCACAAAGCAAAGAGAACTAAGTCACTATCGAAAAAGTCCTTAAACTCTCAAAACAGACCTCTTGTGGCATACTTCCTCCAACAAGGCCATTCCTTTGGAGCCTCCCAAAAAGTGTCATCAACTGGATACCAAGTGTTCAAATGCCCAAGGCTATGGTGGAACATTTCTCATTCAATCCCTCCTCCCACACCTCACCTCCATCCACACACACACACACACACACTCACACACACTCACACACACACACACTCACACACACACACTCACACACACACACACACAGACAGACACACACACACACACACACTCACACACACACACACTCACACACACACACACACACTCACACACACTCACACACACACACACTCACACACACACACTCACACAGACACACACACTCACACACTCACACACACACACACACACAGACACACACAGACACACACACTCACACACTCACACACACACACACACAGACACACACACACACACATACACACACACACACAGACACACACACACAGACACACACACACACACACATACACACACACACACTCACACACACACACACACACACACACACACACACACGTATAGACTTAAATGAATTAGAACAAAAGCTTCTGATGTGGCTGGGGTAGGGGAAGAGAACTAGTTAAAGGGGACAAAGCGTCTACCCTGAGAGGTGGTTGTGGAGGCTGCGCAGTGGGACTATATCGCTCTGTTGATCCAGGCACTTCATAGGGATCACAATTTTGTATGTTTTTAAACCACAAGACCTTCATAAGCTCAAGCTAGACAAAGATCCAAGCATGAAAGAACGGTGGTGGACATGAATTCTCACCCAGGCCAAGGAGTTATAGCCCTTTGATTGCTGCTGGGTGAGGAAGAGTCAGTTCTTTACAAATAAAGTGACAACTGGTATATTTACCAAATTCCAGGACAGGCCCTGAGCCCAGAACTTAGTCAGCAGAAGTTAGACTCTATGTTTTTTATTTGTTTTATTTTGTTTGTTTTATAAAAGAGAGATCAAGAGCTTGAAGTTGGGTGGTTAGGAAGCTGGGGGAAGGGAATAATATATTTCAAATATATTGTATGAAATTTTCAAAGGATAAATACGTTTTTAAAACAATTTTATGAGCCACTGTAGCTTTGAGGGTGTTTTCTAAAATCTTCTGTATTGGAGCAGATGAATACTCAAACTCATATTTTTTAAAGAATGCTGCATACGGAGTTGAGATACAATCAGCCCTTCAGTCAGTTCTTTGTAAACTACTGATGTTGGCTCTTTTGTATTACCATTTACGTAAACTTAGAGAGAAGCCCTGGTGTCAACTGCAGCAATCAGACATTCTCAGGAATCAAGGGAAAGTTCCAGCAGCCTCACCCGGCTTAGCCAGTGCCACCCTTTGCCTCTGTCCTGGCTGTACTCACTGGCTCCCCACTTTCCTAGGCTCTGCATGTGCAGCCTTCTGCCTCTGTCTTCTGTGGGGATGTCATATCTTCTACACTGTCTGCCTCTGGCTGGCTGGCTGGCTCTTTTTATGACGTTAGTTGGTATCGGACATGGTACAATTATTTGTTTTGATCAAACGAAGGAGCTGTGCGGTCAAAACTGCCCTTGATATATGTCCTAAGAAGATCAATCATTGCAGTGATGTAGAGAAGTGGGGTCGAGACAAGTAAGGATCCTTTGGAAAGCAAATGTCTTCCTGCTTCGGCAGGGCTGCCTGCAGCTGGACTGACTGGTCTGGGCAATCACTGTTTATTGCAAGGTGAATGATAGCTCAGATGATTACATTTTAAAAAATAGATTAAAGACATTTTTGTCATTTTTAATGTCTTACTACTAGTACTTTATAAAAAATATCTGAGATGATGTTGACAGACATTTTACAGTGAAAACACTTTCAGGGCTGCTTAATGGGTCACTTATTACTCTGCAGGAATTCTCCAGGGCACCTGGATTTTTAATCCATGGTGCCATCTTTGAGGATTTTACTGCATACAAGGCAGTGTGAAAAACAAGGGTGAGAGACAGGATAATAACATGCATTTTTCCAATTGATCATAAAAGTTTTAAGAACCAGTCTGGGAATGAGAACAGTTCAGGTGCGCAGAAAGTCTACAGAGGAACGCCAGGGGATGCAGGCTAAAGATGGTCTCCTCAGAGCGTCTCTGAGCAGGTTGCAGTTTGCAGTTAAGCAAGAATATTCAGTAAGAAATGTTTTACCACACAATAAGAGGTCTCACATTTTAGGAAGAGAGATGACACCTACCTTGTTAAGCCATCTTCAAATGCTTTGAAGAACAACCCTTAGTTTCTGCTTGAAGTACTTTGGGAATCAAGAAGGAAGTGTCTCCTGTGTTCCCATGTCTTCTTAAGGTGGAGGCAAACATCTGTGCAGGATAATGAGGCACACTTCTGTGATGTGAGATGGAAGGATTCGGGCTGTAGTCACTTTCTCAGACCCTTCCATAGCCATTCCTGCTCATAGTCACCAGCTGTATTTCAAATTTGGATAAAATGGCACATAAATTATAAAGGTGTTTCCTGTTGACCTGAATTTCAAGTTTACCTGAGCACACTTACTTTTTATTTATGAAATCTAGCACATTTCCAATCAATTCCTGGTAATGTGTCTCTGAGCACTACAGACAGCAATGAACCCGCAGAGCTTTCTGCTAGCAACCATGAGGGTCAAACCGAGAGAGAGAGAGAGAGAGAGAGAGAGAGAGAGAGAGAGAGAGAGAGAGCACTCTCTTGTAGTGGAGAATGCTACTGACCCGTTCTTGATGCTCCTGGAAACGGTATCTACAGACCCACTCAGTTAAATCACAGGTCTGGGATTTCTATACTATAAGGCAGACTTTTCACCACCAAATCTTTCTCTGCCTTGGGGAAGTGATGCCCACAGGAAAAGGGTGACAGGTTGACCTCTGAGTTCTGTTTAGTGAGTTTGTACTTTGTGCTCTCTCTGTCCTGCAGAAGCCCACCACAGAAAGGGGTAAGAGAAGAGCAGATCCCATAAGCAAGAGTTTGAGGCTGTGTGAGAGGGTGGGGCTCTGTGTGCTCACATGATTGCAGTGCATACTAGAAGATTGCTTACCTATCATCTCGACATCTAGACATACAGAGTTCTCCTCTGAGCAGACAGCAAAGCTTACAAATGGATACAGTGCTGGACAAAACAACTCAGTAAGACATAGGCACTAAGGAGCCCCAGAGGCTTCTGAGACAGAGGTCCAGAGGGAGCAAGAATTTCCAGAATGTTCCTTGTGGGTCTTGTCACATTGTGCTGCCCCTCAGGGGAAAAAGAGATGTTCTCTCTGTCTCTTTGTGTGTTTGTGGTGTGTGTGTATGTGTGTGTTCTGTTTGTCTCTGTGTATGCGTGTATGCGTGTGAGGTTCTGTCTGTGTGTCTGTGTATCTTCTCTCTCTCTCTCTCTCTCTCTCTCTCTCTCTCTGTGTGTGTGTGTGTGTGTGTGTGTGTGAGATATGCATCCCAGCATCACAGTCATCTAGGAATGTCATAAGAGCCCATGCTCGGGGAGTCACAGAAAAGCAGCTTAGATGAGGATCAGTTGGGGTTCTCTCTGTCATAGTCAGCCTCCATGGGGAAATCAAATATGGGCAATCTAGAGCTGGGTGGGAAAGTGCAGCGGAGGGCATAGATGGCAGGAGAGAGAGAAAGGCAGAGTCACAGATGACTTTCTGGAGGTGGAGGCAAAGTCCCAAGGCTTACACGGCAACACCTTCAAAAGAAATATTTGTAAAATAAGTGGGTAAATATAATCTGCAAATGGCACACAGAAACCCAGACATGTGCCCACTTCTGGGCATGTGGGCATAAATCCACTTTCCTAGACCATAGACTGTAGCTGGACTTTGTATCTGGACTTTGGCTACTTTGTGACTACTTCTTTCTTCCACCTTTCACTACCCCTAACACCTGATAGGAGGGAAGACGATGATAGAAAGGAAAGGGGTGGCATCATCATTACAGCACTTCCTGCTGATAAGGGGTGTGGAGCTCCTTGGGGTAAGTTTGAGCTTCATCATCAGGATATCTAATTTCTTCTTGTTTGTTCTTTTCACATGACTACTTAACCAACCTTGACCAAACAGCAACCAAACAATAACCAACAACCTACTACCTCCAACACTGTCATTAAGGGTCCCTAGCATTTATATAACCTCTGAAGAGTCCCCAGAATTCCAAATGTCACACAATTTCAGAAATTATCTGCAGCTCGCAAAATCACGGCCCTGCTAGAGTATGAATCAAATCATAGTCAGCTGCTATGGATAGTCTGAAGCACTCCCATATCCCACACCTGAGATTAAAATGAAAACATATTCCCATAATATTTCTGTTTTTCAAAGAAACCAAATTCCCACTACAATAGGCATATATTCATTGTCCTAGACAGGAATATTCCCAGTTTCCTAGACTACAGAAATATAATCACCTTTCTAGACTACAGGCATACACACACACACACACACACACACACACACTAGCCACTTTCTTAGAGTACAGGCATATACCCACTTTTCTAGAGTAAGGTGTCCACTGCAGCTGAAGATCTCATCAGCTAAACACTCAGACATACACTTTCCACTCAACCAACCTGCATCTACTTGGCAGTCTGGCTGAAAGTGGCTTCAGGTGCCCAGTTCCAGAGAAGCTCAGGAAGACAGATGGCAGGACCTAGCTGCAGTCCTGTTCTCGAGAATTCAACCGTCCAGATGAGGCTAAGTGAGCACTCCCTGAAAAGGGATGTATAGTCTTTATATAAATATTCAGCAGCACCATGGCAGTGCCAACAGCTGGGGCTCCTTCCTGGGCAAACACACAGCTGTGGGCCAAGAAAATTGTGTTTACGGCTGTGAACTGCAAAGTTCATGTAGTTATCATGTTGGAAAACATTATCCTCTCTTGATTTTCCCAGCCATTTTAAGCCATAAAATTATATTTAGTATATAGAACATAAAACGTCCAAACAGCAGAAGTGATTTGCATCTTATCACCATCAGAACACTAAGAACGGCTCTAAGGTGGGGTTGGTTGTGACCTTTTGCCTTTTGGGTAATGCCAGGAATGATGGAAGACCAAGAATAGGGCAGGTGTGGATAGAGGCCAGGTATGAACACAGAGCACACACACACACACACACACACACACACACATATATATATTATAATATTGGCACAGTGCAGACATATAAACCACACAAGTATGTATACAGTGCAGGTGTATTTATAATACAGGTATGTATACAGTACAGTGTGGGCACTGTTTAGATATGTACACAATGCCAGTGTGAGCACTGTACAGCTATGCAAGCAGTAGAAGTATGTACGCAGCGCAGGTGTATATATAGTGCATATGTTTTTACAGTGCAGGTGTGTACGCAGCACAGGTGTGTATAAAGTGCATATGTTTTTACAGTTCAGGTGTGTATGCAGTGCAGGTGCGTATATAGTGCATATGTTTATACAGTGCAGGTGTTTATACAGTGCGGGTGTTTATACCGCACAGGTGTGTAGCAGTGAGGTATGTACACAGTGCAGATATGCATACAGTGCAGGTGTTTGTACAGTTAAGGAAAGGATCCAGTGCAGATAAGACCATGGTACATATATACCCATGTATAGGTGTTGGCCTAGTGTAGCTGAGAACACACTTCAGGAGTGAGTCAGTTCAGATACTCAGGTATAGACCAAGTTCAGTTGTTGTCCCAGTTCAGGTATCAATCTAGTCAAGAGGGGAACCCAGTGTTAGTGTGAATTCGGCACATGGACAGAGCCTGTGTGGATGAAGTCACAGAGAAGCAGGTGTGCATACAGTGCTGGGTGTGAACCCAGTGAACATCTGGGCGCAGATCTCAGTTGGATTGTGGGGCATCAGGTCTGCTGACATTTCCTTCAGGCAGATCACGCTCCTAGTGCTCACCAGAGAGAGGGCTGGGCCACTCCCAGGCAGCACAGACCAAACTCACCCCCCTCTTCCTTCACAGCGCCTTAGCTCACAGACTGACACTGTGCAGGTGGTTGAGGCGGGGGCTCTGGAGTTGGCCCCCCAGGCTTGGCTAGTGCTGGTTCTTCCCATGCTTGGAAAATGGACACTGTCTCTGGTTTGGGTTTCCTGAGTCCCACTGAACATTGCCTGGGTTAGGATGCAGATGGCTGATGCAGATAAGAAGGCAGGCAGGTCACTTGCAGAGAGAGCTGGTAGTCTTCCATTTGCATCTCTGATTGACTTAACCACGGTGAAATTGGTTGCTTTGGAGCAAAAAACTTAACTACTTAATTTGGCCTTGCATTGTGAAGTCATTAAGATGACACTCCTGGCTGTCCTGGCCAACCCTGGGGTTAGAGACTGCTCCCTAGGCCCCATGTCTTTTCACTAGGCCCTGCTAGTGAAGTCCTTCTTCAGTCTCAGCTCCTTTCCTGGCCATATCTATACCACCTGGCTCTGTGATTTTCTTCCCTTGCTTACCCTTGCCTCGGGGTTCATTTCTACTAGGAAGACATATTCATACCTCTCAGTTACTTATTGGCTGATAGTGGCCTAAGGCTGTAATCCAGAACACTTTCATTTTTGTTAAAGGACCAAGGAAGCTCTCTGAGTTGGGCCCACACTCACTACCAGTTCCAGAAGTAGATCATGCTCTACTATGTCTTGTTCACTAGAAATTTCAGAATCACAAAGGGCAGCACCAGGGGGAGGTACAGAAGGTAAAGCGAGACAGAGGGGGACTTGCTGGTTGGTTTTTGTCAGTGTGAAACAAACCTAGACATATCTGAGAAGAGGGGTCTCAACTGAGAAAATATCTCTCTAAGATTGGCCTACTGGCACATCGGTTGGCCTTTTTCTTGATTAATGATCAACATGGGAGGGATCAGCCATTGTGGTCACTGCCACCCCTGAGTAGTACAAGAAAGTAGGCTGAGTAAGCCACGGGGAACAGGCAAGTAAGAGCACTCCTTCATGACCTCTGCTTCAGTTCCTGCCTCCAAGTTTTGCATAGCATTCCTGACCTGACATCCCTCATTGATGAACTCATGTGGAAGCCTAAGCTGAAATAAACCCTTTCCTCCCCAAGGTACTCTGAGTTAAGACATCCTATAACAGTAATTAAACACACACACACACACACACACACACACACACACACGCACGCACGCACACACACACACACACACACACACACACACACACACCTAAGACAGGAACATGCCATGCCTTAGGTGGGAGAGACAGGACATGTGGTCAACATTGACCCTTCCCCTGGAGCACATCTGGGTGTCAGCTGGGGCCTGAAAGCTACAGGGAAATGCCTGCTGAGAGCCAGGAAGTTTCATGGGGGTGGGGGAAGAACATAAAAAGGCTTTTACTGAGCACTTGGCTACTGAGACAAAGCAGCTAAGGGTTGAGGGGGAAGATTAAAGAGAGATATTGGGAAACTAAAAGTGAGGAAGAAGCTCAGGCAGGTGAACAGCCCTTAGTTGGGGGAAAGGTGGTCTGTGGACAGCCTGTTTGGGCCAAATGTCAAATGTAGCTGGGGTGGAGTAATGGGACTTCTTGGGGCTGAGGGTTTCACACCTGTGTTTTTGAGTGACACTCAGGGAGGACTAGTATTAGGATGGGTAGCACCCACTGTTCTCCATGGAATCTCACAGGAGCTGGGAGGCCATCAGGCAGATGCTCACTGAGTTTGCTGGAAAGTGTGCAGTGGATGACCTATACACAGACCCATAACATAAGTGTGAATGAGGGAGGACATAGGTATCCAGGCTTTGTGAAGTGCTTGGCCAGGGTGGACTAAGGGGGAAGGTGTAGGGGAATGGCCATCAGTGGGGAGGAGTCTATCCTAGCTCTAGTGTCCTGTCTACCTAGTAGGGCAGGAAGCCAGTTCCAGACCCATTAATAAGCATAGGCCTTAGGCAAGCCTACTGTACTTCTAGTCTGTCAGTGTATTGAGAGGGCTTGGAAGAAGCCAGCAACATCCACTCTATGCCCTCCGGAGACCACCTACAGCCCTATACCTCCTATCTCACACAGCTCTTTAGAGTTGTCATTGTCATACTGATGCTGCATGGGTGTGCATTTGGGACAAGAACAAGATGTGACTTTGGCATTGCTAGGCCTTGCAGAGAGTCTCAGATGCATCCCTGGTGACACGGGTGCACCCCTTCAGTGCTTGTCCTGATTACTATCTTTTTCCCACAGACCATAAATGGTCTATTAAGACACCCAATCCTAAATCACTTCATTTCTCACAATTGTCAAGGTCATGGGGATGAAGCAACTGAAGATCATGGGGAGAACTGTCAGGGGACAATATAACTGGTCCAATGTCTGATTCTGGCTGAGGTCCCAAACTGGGGCCAAAGTCTCTTCACCTGCTACATGTATGTGGCTTCTGAATGTGGGCACTGGGCCCAGGAAGTGGTAGGAGCCTCTTCCCTTTTGTGTATTCACCCACCCTCTTGGTTGTTTTGTTTGTTTGTTCAGGCGTGTGTGTGTGTGTGTGTGTGTGCATGTTTGCTGAGGGCTGTCCCTGTGGCATTACTGACCTCAGGGCATGAAGCTAGGGCAGAGGAAGGCAGTGTGAGTCAAGTATAAATGTGGACTCAGTGCAGGTATAGAGACAGTGCAGGGGTAAATGTAGGGCATTGTGGGCACAATGTATGTCAGACACAATCTCCTGGGTATATATTATGGATACCTGAAACTGTCTCTCCATTCTCCCCAGGAGAGATGTAAGAGGATTGTCTCTCATCCTGTTTGTCCTTTGGATGAGACAAAACTGACAACCAGATATCGCCTGACACAAGTGTCAGGCAAAGGACCCTTGGGGATCCATTGCTGATGCCTTCAGACTCTCCCAGAATTAACATCGGTCCTGTCCTTTCTTCTTGCTTTTTCATGTCTATCTCAGTCTTCAGTGTAGAAGACCTGGCTGCCCAGGTCCTGCCAGGCTCAGCCTCTATCTCACCCTACCCTCACTTTGCCTATGTTTCATCTAGTCTGTAACATTCCATTTGTCTTTCCTTTGCTATGTGTCAGGTGCCACGAGCATATGGCCAGGCACAGGGCAGAACCCTGGAACAAAGGATGACTAACACGAGTCAGCGGGGCTCATGACACCTGTCCTCCCAGAAACCTGAAAGTAGAACCTGGATGCCATTGAGCTACCAGTGTGTGAGTCTTCTGGGTAGCAAAGATCCTGGCTGTTCCGCTTCAAAGCTCAAGATGTTTCTCAAGCATCAGGACAGGAAACAGAATAGAGTCAATGGTGAGCAGCCAGATGTGCTGGTGTGTGTTCATAACCCTAGCACTCAGACAGGTAAACTGAAGTTTAAGACCAGATACATAGTGAGTTCCAGGACAGCTAGTGGTGAGCCCCTATTTCAAGCCCACTTCTCCTCCCATGCCAAAACCAAAAACACCATAAAAACAAAGCCTGTTGCATAGAGGCAGGCTGTGTGCCTTCACCCTCTGCACATCTCTGTGCCACAACTGGTTTATTTTAAGACTTAAGGAAAGACTCAACAAACTGGATTTTCAGGTCTACTGAGGGGATTTCAAAGGCAGAAATCCCAAGTTGCCCCACAGAGTTGTCGGCTTGACTTGTAACTTGTGGTTACACAGATCTGCCAAGCACGCCCTTGAGCTTCCATGAGGAAAGTGGCTTCACACCTGAGCTATGCTTCTGAAAGACCTGGTACTTCCCTCTTCTCAAGAAAACTTGCAGTTCTGACCCATAAATATTGTCAGGGTGCTCCTCCAGTGAACATTGTTCTGACTTAAGCTCTTTGATAATGTTTTTAAAACTACACCAATCCTCCTGGGCTGCCGCCGGCAACTATAGTGTTTGATTGCTGTCTGAGGCTTGCGGCGTTTCTTAATGAGAGAGTTAAGATTTCAAAAATTCCCCAAGTTGTGAATGGAGTATCCACCCTCCACCTGAGACTCCGAAGGGACACATTGGGCCCTCAGGTCTGTGCCTTGCAGTGCAAGACTGTGAAGGGAGACTGCATATTTCAAGAGCTGAGGCGTGAACATAGCCTGTAGGAAGAAAACCTGTGACAGGGCTAGTATGATCTGCCACAGAGAGAGGGGATTCTGCAGGCCTCACAGACCTATCCCTTATAAATGGCCCTCTGCATTCACTTCCCCGTGGTCACAGCCCCAGCCAGTAACATCTGAGAAGCCCAGGAAATTAACTGGGTTACAGAAAAGGGCATGGTTCCTAACCATGGCCCGGTGGTCCCTGGTATGAATCTGGGAATTCTCCAGCACTCAAATGCAACTGAGTGAGACTTGAAAAAGATCTTGGGTTCTCCAACCCCAGAAATTACATCTTGTGGCCCCGTCTTGAATGAGTCCTGCTCTAAAGTGGAAACAGACACTAGAGAAGTGGCCTCAGGACCTGGCCTCTGACTTTGTCACTTCTCTCCCACTATCTACTGAAAGCAGATTCACCACTGTGAAGAGGCCTGTGTGAGAAGATTCTACACGGACACAAGGGATAGTTTCCTGGGCAACATAAACTCTAAGGTCTGTGAGCATGTCCCAGTACTACAAAGGTGTTCTATCTGTGGGAAGCAGGAAGTGAGACTGGAGACGCTGCTGTATGGAGTGAGATGTAGAGGCAGTGTGCGACAGTGGAGGCTTAGCCCTGCGGTCATCTGCGCTCAGGGATCATCTGATGCCTTGGAGCTGAAGCAAGATCTGGTAAACAAGCCTTCTGTGCACACTGGTCAGAGTGACAGCCTATCGCCCAACCACAAATGAGTAGGGGATGGGGTGTGGAAGGCCTGGGTATCACTGTCTTCAGTAGACAAGAGGATGCCGTGAGTCTTATCTATATGATTTAGGAAGAATGCTAGCCATGAGGTGACCCCGGCCCACAGAGAATGAGCACCTTTTATCTAATGCAAAGCCGAGCCGTCACATTGGTGGAATGCATCAGACGTAAAACACTGAGTAAGTGCTGTTTCCACAGCCTAGTTTTGCCATATCATGTCCCAAGGATCATGTGTAGGTCTCTCAGGGGAAGAGAATTTTGAGTCACCACCCACTCAAGGCCCAGACGGATGAGATGCTTGAATCAGTGACTTGTACTGTGTACAGAAAATTGCAAATACAGTAGAACTATGGGGCTCCTCCTACCAGAACAGGGTGACTTAGAAGTTTAGACCATGCTATAGCATCAATACAGCCCATATATACATCATATATAATATATATCATCATACATATACACACATTTGTATATATACATCAAAACATCATGGCACATACCTTAAAAATATACAATAAAGACAATTTAGTTAGACAGAGATGCTAGAAAACTAACAGGAAAAGGTTGGCATAGTTTGGAGAGGCCAATACTACTTTGGGGTCATTGGGCCATATGTTTCTATCAGGCTGGGACATCTGCAGATATTCAGGCTAGGCCTACCATGGAGGGAAATGTCACCAAGAATTATGATGGCACCTGACTTTTTCTCCACTAACAGGCAGTGGGGACTGTCTCAGACAGCTCTGAGCCACAAAGAACATGTTGCAGAGAGCTTGGAGGACCCATTGGCCCAGGCAACAAAGAGACAGTGTATCAGCTCTAGAGAGAGTGATGGCAGGAAGGAGCCAGCAGAATGGTTGTAACCAGTCACATTTGCAATGGCTCTTCTGGTAATAATGTCACCATTATTACCCAAGTGCTTGTCACAGGACGAGTCTGGGAAGATTAGGCAGCCATCAAAGATCCTATTCCATGAGAGACAACCCCTGTTGCCCCTAAGTAACAGCATAAGGCATAGCACTGTCTTCAGCAAGGACAGGCAGTCTGACCACTGACAGTTTATTTCAGACCCCACTTGCCTGATGGCTGGATCCAATCACAGACTCCTGATAAGAATCAAGTGTGATGGCCTAGGCCTTTAGCTTCAGAATAGATTTTCTTTGTCAAGACTCAGGAGAGATTGAAAGAGAATTTAAGGTGACTGACTAAAAGCCATCAAGGTTGGCCTGGACTTGCCAAATTGTGTCTCATTTCTTTTAACCACTCAACTGCCCCCTCCTTTCAATTGCCCTGTTTTCCTGACGGAGGCCTGAGACTTGATTAGCTCATCTGGTCTCATTGTTATCTTCCCAGCTGGCCCCTGTGGCCATCCATACCCTGTCCCTTTGGGATTCAGCATTAAGTACTGTTTGGGGGACTCAGCATTCAGTATTGTTAGTTTGGGAATTCCAGAGAGCCATGTCCTTGACTAAGACTTCCTTCTGTCTGCTGGGGGTTCTCATGGAGGGTCCCTCTTGCCAGCCCAGAAAAAAAAAGGTGCGTTCAGAGGAATATACATTGAGGAGGTGTAACCAGGGAGCAACAGGGAGACCAGAAAACAAAAGGGAAAGGGGAAATGAGGGGACACAGGAAGGTAGCTGAGCTTCCCTTGTACAACTGGGGAATAGGAAAGAGAAGCTGAGGGTTAAATATGAACTCTTGACTACAACTTGTTCTTGGGGCTGGGGGTGGAGTCATGAGCAAGCATTCATGAAAACCTCAGAAGACTGGGCTATAAGGACACATACCTGACCTGTCTGCAGCCTTTGTCTCAGGCAGAAGAAACCCCGGATATTGTCAGTTCAACCTGGGATGGCTAAGGCAGTGTCAGAACTCTCTCTACCAGAACTGGATTTCATGGAGGAGAGTAGATCTGTAGAGTTTTGAAAGTGAGCAAAGATAGTGTCACCTCTGTAATAAAGCTGGCTTCAAATTGCTCCCAGGTGGCTTGTGCCTGAGAGCCTGCAACAGGTGGTGGTGGGGTATGTATAATGCTATGACCATCTCAGTCGTGCTTCTTACATCCTCTTGGCCCTTGTCTATGGCCTATCTTTATGTGTCACAAACACATGTCCTACACAGTCTCTAGAGATGGTAGTCTCCTGAGTGAAGCAGACCAGGTCAAGGAGCCCTTATCTAAAAGCTAACTCATAGAACAGAACTAGTGGACTGCCACACTGGAGACATCTCCTGTGTAGTTACAGAAACAGAGGTCAACAGCAAAAGGATGGAGTGACTAAAGACACTGAGAATAAGGCTTGGGAGTCAGAGTGTAACTGTGCCCAGCCAGAAGACAGTGAAGCCTCCTGACTCTGTGATTCCCAACCCTCTGAGAACGTGTAGCCACCTCTGCCCTCAGCTTGTAGAAGCATCACTCTGTCTAATTCCTGGTCAATCCCTCATGTGGGGGTCCCTCTCCAGGAAGTACAGCACACACGGCCACAGGATTTCTAGCTCTCTGGAGTCACTGCTGTTGAAGATGGCTGTTGCTCCTCTACCACTGACATATACAAGAGGTGGAATGTCCAGGCTGGGCATGACATGTGTGAGGGCAGGCAACTATGCAGATGGCATTTAAGAGGGCACAGACCTATCTCATAAAGGTTTAGACAATGGAATGAGAATCAGGCTATCAGCCTCAGCATTGCAGGACCACAAATCAGTTTCTTCCATTAGGAACACTAGCTAGCAACACTAGCTTCTATTCTTTGGAGAATAGAAGAGAATTTCCCAGCTACACTTGCCAGGCCCCTCGGGACTTTCAAGAAATGTGGGGACATTGACACAGCAGATAGAGAAGAGGGAAGCTTTAGGAGTGGAAGAATTCACAGATGCTAATTAATGGTCAGAAAACTCACCTATGGCTTTAGGGACACAACCTGTCGAAGGAGAGGGGACACAGGGCACAGTGAGCCATAGAGACGAGCAGAGCAGTGAGAGGAGGGGCTACATAGATGAAGATCTTGTAGCCAAGAAGACTCTTAGGTGACAGCAGACGCTGGTGAGGATGTGGAGAAAGAGGAACACTCCTCCATTACTGGTGGGATTGCAAGCTTGTACAACCACTTTGGAAGTCAATCTGGTGGTTCCTCAGAAAACTGGACATAGTACTACTGGAAGATCCAGCAATACCTCTCCTGGGCATATACCCAGAAGATGTTCTAACTGGTAATAAGGACACATGCTCCATTATGTTCATAGCAGCCCTATTTATAATAGCCAGAAGCTGGAAAGAACCCAGATGTTCCTCAACAGAGAAATGGATACAGAAAATGTGGTACATTTACACAATGGAGTACTACTCAGCTATTAAAAACAATGAATTTATGAAATTCTTGGGCAAATGGATGTATCTGGAGGATATCATCCTTAGTGAGGTAACCCAGTCACAAAGAAGTCATTAGATATGCACTCACTGATAAGTGGATATTAGCCCAGAAACTTATAACACCCAAGATACAATTTGCAAAACACATGAACATCAAGAAGAAGGAAGACCAACGTGTGGATACTTCATTCCTCCTTAGAATAGGGAACAAACTACCCATGAAAGGAGTTACAGAGACAAAGTTTGGAGCTAAGACAAAAGGATGGACTATCCAGAGACTACCCCACCCAGGGATCCATCCCATAATCAGCCACCAAACCCAGACACTATTGCATATGACAGCAAGATTTTGCTGAAGGGACCCTGATATAGCTGTCTTTTGTGAGGCTATGCTGGTGCCTGGCAAATACAGAAGTGGATGCTCACAGTCATCTATAGCATGGAACACAGGGCCCCCAATGGAGGAGCTAGAAAAAGTACCTAATGAGCTGAAGGGGTCTGCAACCCTATAGGTTGAACAACAATATTAACTAACCAGTACCCCCAGAGCTCGTGTCTCTAGCTGCATATGTATCAGAAGATGGCCTAGTCGGTCATCATTGGGAAGAGAGGCCCCTAGGTCTTGCAAACTTTATATGCCCCAGTACAGGGGAACACCGGGGCCAAGAAGTGGGAGTGGGTGGGTAGGGGAGCAGGGTGGGGAGAGGGTATAGGGAACTTCTGGGATAACATTTGAAATGTAAATAAAGAAAATATCTAAGAAAATAAAATAAAATAGAATTAAAAAAAGAAGAAGAAGACTCTTAAGAACACTTGAAGTCCATCTGGTGATCACAAGGAAGTAGGTGCTAAGCACAGGTCAGTCATTCCCAACCCTGTGTGGCTCCTGTACACATCCTGATTCAGTGACATCGAGACAGGTCATTTCTAACTCTCAGAGGTGCCAGAAGGACTTCTAATTTCCACCCTACTTTTTCCTCTCCTTCAAATTTCCTTCCCCCAGGATGTAGCTGTGACCAAAGTAGAATACGAACTCAATTCAGCAATTCCTTGTGAATTTTCTTATCATGTAACAGAGAAGCACAGAAGGATTGTTTTATTCCTGTCCTTAAAGCTTGAATTTTTTCATGAGCCAGGAAGTAAGGCAAGGCAGTGTTTGGCAAAGACGGAGAGCTTGTCCATGGCATGGTGTCCGGCATCCATCTTGCTTCCTAATCTTGGTTTGTGGAAAGGCAAAGTGAGACCCAACAAATGTGAGATGCATCATTGGTTCTGTGTTCTCAGCTGTGTCCTGCCAATACCAGGCATTGCTGGATAATGTGCCTTTAGGTGGATGGGAAGTGGAGACTGTTCATCACTGTGGGTACATGATATATGGCCCTAGTCTTCCTTGAAGTTCAATTTCACTTGCAAAGACTAGAAACAAATATCAGAGATAGTGGAAAGCAAAGAGGCATTGTACAGAAGCTAATAAAGTAGCTTTGCCTGGCAGCACAGCATTAGTTACTTTTCTGTGGCTGTGAGAAAACACCATGACCCAGGGATCTTCTGAAAGAAGGAGTTGTGGTTCATGACCCCCCCCCCCCCAGGGTTAGAATCCATTATAATAGGGATGTAGGTATGGAGGCACCTGTAGCAGGAAGCTGAGAGATCACATCTTCAACCTCAAATGCAAAGCATCAGAAACCAAACTGGAAGTGGAGGAATGCTATAAACTCCTAGAGCCTCCCCTCCCCCACTGGCATACTTCCTATAGCAAGCCTGCTCTTCTCCAAACTGTGCTATTAACTGAGGACTAAGTGTTCAAGTATGTGAAACTAGATGGGACATTTCTCACTCAAATTATCACAGGCATCCTCCCAACTAACACAATAAAGGCAGATGTTGCTACTCTGCCCCCCCCCTACCCCCACCATGGCTGCCTGTAATACCTGTGATGTGTCAGATTGTGAATACTTTACATTCTGAGAGCCTTTAGGCTACACCAGGGATGCCTAGTCCTGCAGAGGTAGTAGCATGATGGGTGGCAGACAGCAAGTGGCTGAGTTCTGAGATGTTTACTTCCAGAAATGGACAGGGGCCAGATGTGATCCATGGACTGCAGTGTACCAGAACCCTGGGTTCTTCCCTCTGATCACTGTGAGTTCTCTGCAGGATCTCTGAGGCCATTTAGTCACCCCTGCTTCACAGCCAGTTCATCACAAGCATTGAATGAGTTCGGGAATGTCTGAATCAGGTCTCAGTCCCCATCCAGGGATTGACTGGTAAGTCATTTTTTGACCCTCATCCTCTTTGCACTTTAGTCTGCCCACTGGGACAGCAGATCACATTCAATGCACTGGTAGTTGCATCCCACTGACTTGACCATGGTCACCTCCATCATCCTCAGGGAACTGAGCTCTGATGCAAGCTCACCCTTGCCCTCAGCTATTGGCAGATGAAGCTGTGTTGGGGGCAGGGGGGGTCTTGTCTTTCCATATTCACTCTAAACCTCAGAATGTGACTGGTATTAGAGACAGGGCCTTTAGGAAGTAATTATCATTAAATGAAGTTTTGTGTGTGTGTGTGTGTGTGTGTGTGTGTGTGTGTGTGTGTGTGTGTGTAAATGAGTACCTTCTGGTATCTGCCAGGTGTCCTTATAGGAAGAGAGGTGACCATGTGAAATCCTAGGGAGAAGAAGCCATTTGTAAGATCAGATGGTGTGATACTCAGGAGGAACCATCCTAAGAACCTGACCTTGGGCCTTTATCTTCTAGTATGCAGGGTCTCTCCATCCTCATATTTGAGCTCATGTCTGTAACACCCTGCTCTGTTGAGTTGTTTTAGCTGGGAACATTGCAAAGAGGAAGTATGGACAAGCTGTCATGTCAGATGGTACCTTGGCTCCTCCTCAATCTCCACAAAGTCATCTGTATGTGCTTTGGGGATGCTGGGGGACAAACAGGGAAGGGCACTAGAGACAGACCAGAGACTTACAGCTAGACAATACTGTGAGAATGTTGGCTATAAAGGCAGACTAGAGACAGGCCAAAAGCCTAGGGCTGTGTTGAAGGTGCTAGGTGAGGCCGGGAACAGGAACCCAGGCAGGTCTCCTAAGTGGCACAGTTTCACAGCCCAGGCTGTGGAGGATCGCCAGGTATATCCTCACAGGGTGAGAGAGCTCCCATGTGTCAGGGTCCAAGCTCCAGAAAACAGCTTCCTGATGGTAGAGTGGATAGAATTCCTTGCTGAATAGGATCAGAAAGGATTTGAGCCTCCAGGGGGACAGGCTTAAAGAAATAGGCTGTGGTCAGGATGTCCTTGAAGACTCAAGTCTTTCTCATTTTCTGCTGTATCTCCCAATATTATCTCCATTCTGAAGTGAATAGGGTGTGACACAGCAGTTGGTAATGAGGTTTCTTCCCCTGCAGTCTGCAGGGCAGACCCAGATTGACGACAACCTCAAATTTTACTAGTGGTTTTCAAAATCAAAACATCTGATTGATCCTTTTTAAACACACACACACACACACACACACACACACACACGTGCAAACATGCACACACACACACACACACACACGTGCAAACACGCACATGCACACACAAGCACATGTGCAAACATGCACACATACACACACACACACACACACACACACACATACACACACACAGATTTTGAGATGAAGACTTGGAAATACTTCAGTCTACTGACTCTGTCCAGCCCAAAATTGGGGGAAAAATGATTTTTACCCTCAGAAAAACTATCCCAGGAAGGGGAGATAGAAAGCTGGAAGTGTAGTGCCATTAAGGCCCATCCCTCAGCGATGCGTCAAAGACCTGAAAATGAATACAAATATTTTCCAAACACTCGGAGATGGTCTGTGCCTGTGAGTCAGAAAGACAATAGGACAGACAGGATGGAGCCTCCACGGTATGGCCCTGTGCCAGCCTCAGGACAGCTGTGCTGTGTGCAAGAATCACAGCAGCTGTATTTAAACTAGAAATTAATTCTCCTTTTATTTAATGGGCACAGTCTTTTTAGTTTTCAGAAAGGCAACATTGGCAATTAGACTGTGTGCATTTCTTGGATGGCACTGGATTCGCTCTTTTTGTTTGCCACATCTGTGATCTCTAGTCCCAAGACAGGATGATGATGGCCAAGCCAGGTTTCCTAGAGAGAGGGGGCTCTCTGGCCACCTTTCTCTTTGTTGGCAGAAGGGAATTTCAGTCATGTCCATGTCCCCACCTTCCTAGAGGGATGGCAACAATTTTATTCTCTACTGCGGCTGTTTGATTTTGATTTGGAATGCTGAGGTCAGGCAAAAAAGAAGGGAGTGGAGAGGAGACAAGAAGAGAGCTAGAGAAAAAAGAGACAGTTCTGGGCTGCTTGGGCATACTAGGGACAGCAAGACAAATGATATTGCTGAAGAGACAAAGGAACAAGTCTTCCATGAGATACTCGGGAAGGTGTGTGCTACTCTGTCTGCCCATGAGGTGGTCAGAGTACTGCTATGTGAGGAGCTCACAATGTCTGGGGGATGTAGTGTGTGTGTGTGTGTGTGTGTGTGTGTGTGTGTGTGTGTGTGTGTGTGTCTGTTTGTGTCTCTATGTATGTGTGTCTGTGTGTATATGTTTCTGTATGTATGTGTGTATGTGTGTCTTTATGTGTGTGTGTACCTGTGTGTCTCTCTATATGTGTATATGTGTGTTTGTGCCTTTCTGTGTTTGTCTGTGTGTCTGTCTGTCTGTGTGTGTCTGTGCATTTTCCCCTTCTTCTACAATGCACCTCCTAAGCAGCTGGTCTGCTTTATACACAGAGGTAGAAACTGAATAAGAAGCAGAGTGATGGCCTCAGACTTTGAATTCTCAAAAAGAAACCCAGAGTCATCCACCACCTCCGCAGAAATGGCATCTTCCAGACCCAACAGGGGAGTGTGCACATGGATTCAGACTGTGGCAGCAGACACAAGGCCTGCACAAGTTCAAACCAGACAATATTCCAGAACTGAGCAGGGAAGTGGACACACAGCCCTGCCTTCATCAAGAAGTCATTTCTAACTGATACCTGCTGAGAAAGAGAAATAGTTTTTTTTTTCCCCCCCAATGGAGTGTCACTGGAATGGTAAACTTAGGAGTGTGTGTACTTTTTAAAAAAAATCAATTTCTGTACATCTTTTTTGAGTGTGATGGGGAGAGAAACATAAAATTGGGTGGGTAGGGGGGTGGAGAGGATCTGGATGGTGTTGGAGGAGGGAAAAATAATGTGATCAAAGACAAAAGGGAAACAGCTTTGCTCCTGCCTTCTCTACCCACTGAAATTCAAGCTGGAAGCCCATGAGATAGGGCATAGTCCCCAGAGAACTCCCTGTTTAGGACAATAGCAACAGCTTCTTTAAGGGATTCCTCTTCTATGCTTCACACATATAGCATAGCCCCCTTATTGGTTACAGGTATTGTCTTAGTCAGGGTTTTACTGCTGTGAACAGACACCATGACCAATGCAAGTCTTATAAAAAACAACATTTAATTGGGGCTGGCTTACAGGTTTAGAAGTTCAATTATCATCAAGATGGGAGCATGGCAGCATCCAGGCAGACATGGCTCAGGCAGAGCTGAGAGTTCTATGTCTTCATCCAAAGGCTGCTAGTGGAAGACTGATTTCCAGGCAACTAGGGTGAGGGTCTTAAGCCCACACCCACAGTGACACACCTATTCCAACAAGGCCACACCTCCAAATGGTGTCACTCCATGGCCCAAGAATATACAAACCATCACATTCCACTCCCTGGCCCCCATAGACTTGTTCAAACACATGAGTCTATGGGAGGATCATACTTAAACATATCATAATGCAAAATGAATTTAGACCAACTTTCAAAGTCCTCATAGTCTATAGCTGTCTCAACAATGTTAAAAGTCCATAATTCAAGGTCTCTTCTGAGATTCAGCCAATCACTTAACTGTAATCCCCAAAGAAAGACAGGAAACTAGCTAGGCAAACTCCAAACTCTGCATCTCCATGGCTGATGTCAAAGCCATCTTCCTTCATGGCCTAAGCTTGGCTATCCTGGATCTTGCTCTGTAAATTGACCTTGAACACAGAGATCAGCATGCCTGTCTCCTGGGATTAAAGGTGTGTACCACCATGCTTGGATCTAAATTTAGCTGGGTAGGATCTTGCCCCAAAGTCCCATTCCCTTAATCTGTTATCTCCTAGAACACAGGATTTTGCTCCATTTCACTTCCTGGTACCCCTTTAACACTCGAACCATGTATTTTATATTTTTCCTTTCTAAGCTTGCTATGCTTGTTCAAACTTCTCTTCATAAAACTTAATCAGAGAACAAAGTCTCTGCTGGGCTTTTTTGAAACTTCCTTTGTCAATGCAATTAATCTGAGTCTCTGCACCTTAGCCTCAGGCAGGCTTTCCAGACAAGGGCAAAAAGTAGCCACATTCTTCACCAAAATACCACAAAAACAGTCTTTATGCCACATTCTGAAATTCTTCTCCTTTGAAATCTCTTGGGCCAGGCCAACACAGTTCAAATTACTCCCAGCAACAAAGTTTTCAATATTCCTACTAGGATGACCCACTAAGCCCCATTTAAAGCATTCTACTGCCTTCCAAATCCAAAGTTTCAAAATCCACATTCTTTCAAATAAAAGCATGGTCAGGCCTATCACAGCAATACCCCCATCCCTGGTACCAACTTTTGTCTTAGTCAGGGCTTTACTGCTGTGAACAGACACCATGACCAAGGCAAGTCTTATTAAAAAACAAAAAACATTTAATTGGGGCTGACTTACAGGTTCCAAGGTTCAGTCCATTATCATCAAGACAGGAACATGGCAGCATGCAGGAAGGCATGGTGCAGGAGGAGCTGAGAGTTCTACATCTTCATCCAAAGACTGCTAGAAGAATACTGGCTTCCAGGCAGCTAGGATGAGGGTCTTAAAGTCCATACCCACAGTGACACACCTACTCCAACAAGGCCACACCCACTCCAACAGGGCCACACCTACTCCAACAGGGCCTCACGTTGTAAAAGTGCCACTCTCTGGGCTGAGCATATATAAACCATCCAATCCCCACTTGTATCTCCAATGGAGCTAGGCAGAGATCAGAGGGCAGAGGGCAGAGGCCCACAACACTGTCCAGAGCAGCAGAGTGGTAACAGCGTCTGACTGTTACACTGAAGTGCAGAAGGCAAGTGACAGCAACTAAGGTTATGTCTAGCAAAAGTCGGGTGCTAGCTATGTGATGCCTTTGATGTCCTTTTATGTCACGTGAGCAAGGCCTTAGCAGTTATGCTGTCAGAGCAGCCTGAACTAATAGCCAGCCAATCCTCAATCACAGGGACAAAACATTGTCACCATGCAGGGGTTGGAAGAGCAGTTCCAGACTAAGGGGACAGAGGTAGGACTGGCTGGAGGTAGGACTGGGTCACTCTCCTTTCTGCTGAGCAGGAAGATGGAGGGTGGCTTCCTGGGTCCTGCATGAAACCCCCAGAACTTGTAGGGCCTGGTCACATTTAACCCATACACCCAGACACTAGTTCATTACATAGCAAAATACACAGCAGTTGTCTTTTTAAAAATAATATTTCAAACTTACTTATTGTGTGTGTGTGTGTGTGTGTGTGTGTGTGTGTGTGTGTGTGTGTGTGGTGTGCATGTATGTGAATGATTTCATGTGTAGGTGTGCATGCACGTTTGTTCACGTGCATGTGGAGGCCAGAGGCTGAGACAGATGTCTTCTTTGGTTGGTTGCTTTCGCTTTATTTACTGAGGCAGAGTCTCCTGCTGAACCCAGAGATTACCAATCCAGCAAGTCTAGCCAACCAGCTGGCCCCATGGCAGTCTCTGTGTCTGCCTTCTGAGCTCAAGAATTACAATTGAGCTGCCATGTTTGGCTTTTATATGTGCCCAGGGACCTGAACTCTAATCCTTATACTACTGCAACATATATTTTGTTCAATGAACCATCAGCACTACCTCAATGCATTCGTTTTACAGTTAGCTTGCAAGGTGTTACATGTTCTTATGGCATTTTCCAACAGAATTGGCATTTGTTGCCCCTTCTTACTCCATTTCTCCCCATTCCCTCCCCTTGCACCCTTTCATCCCCATAATTTCCTTTGTACTCCCATGTCACGTGTCCTGTTGTCATGCCCTCTCCTCAACCCTGCCTTCCCCACTTTTGTCTCCTTTCTAGCTCCATACCATGTACCTGTGCTCACACCTGTGTAAGGTGAGCAGGGAGCCAAACCTCACAAGGAAGAGTTGAGGTTACCAGAAAGGATCCTGAAGAGGATCCCAAATGGAGGCAAGATAGCCCAGCTGATGCCCAGAAAGAATAGAGCATTCCCAGGGAGGGGACAGGGCAGAGGTAGGATGACAACAGCTGCTTCTCGGGGCTACTTACAAAGGAAACTTCTGGAAGACGGTGAGCTGGCACCTGAGCAGGAGGTGAGTGAGACTAGTTCTTCTGAAGCTCTGTGGTTCTCCTCCCTCCTACCCCACTCTCACCCTTTATATATACCATCTTAACCTTTAGAAATAGTGGCACCGACTGTCTTTTCATATACTGATGGTATTATATTTCCCTTGCCAGCAGTACATGTACGTTCAGGGCTGAGAAGGAAGCTCCTGTGTATACAGCCAGAAAAAGTGCTGGTGGGAACTAATTTTACAACTCAGAACACACAATCAAGACCCTGACATGTAGAAGGGCTCACAGGACCACGTGCCGAAGGCCTGACGGCTGGGATCCTCCCTTGACATGGGTACCACCAAGCTCCTTGGCTCAAGGAGCTGGCACTGCGTCTGGGCCTGCCTTAGGCTGCCAATCATGGCTACCTTTCCTTCTTATCTGCCCTGACTGGAGAACTTGTCACTGTACTCAAGGATGTGTGTAAATTGAAGAATCAGGTTTTCATTCAGAATGAGATGAAGTATTTTCCCAAGACCTCAAGAATTTCTAGAGAGTTCCAACTTATGTTTGGATCCTGCCTTCAGTTAGCACCCATACTCGGGTGCTCTGCAGACAGAATTCTGTTGGATTCTGAGAGTCCCGAGTCCAGTCAGAAGGATGGAGAAAAAAACTTACTTCCTCCACGCTGCACCCAGGCTGGGCTGGGAGCCCATTCCAGCCTCATCTCAGGGCCTTTGTATCAAGTGCATGTACAGCTGGGAGACATTACAATGTAGAGTGCATCTCTAGTTCTACCTTGCTTCCAACAGAGGGATTAAAACAATGAGGCTGAACTATTGCATGCAGGCATAAGGAGTTGCTCTCCTGTGGCAAGAAAGAATCAAAATTGGTGAGGAAGTGCTTAGCCCCCATATGGCAATTGTCATCTATGTCAGGGGTCTGACAACGTGGTGAAGAAAGGATCCATCTCTCCAAGCAGCAGGCGTGGGGATAGAACTGAAGTCCTTTTTGTCTACTATGCCAGCCCAGGCTGTCCATCCAGGTTTTGATTGCCAGCTAGTAGTAGAGTTGCCCTGAGCAAAGGCAAGGGTGTTGAATTGCTTTCAGCAAGTCTAAGACCATGTATCACTTGTTTCTTAACAAAACTGAGGTAGCAATGAAGACAGTCTAAAGGCTGAACAAAGAGTGGAGGCAGGCCTTAGTCGAAGCCGGAGGACCCAGCCTGCAAGGCCAAGTTCGGTGAGGTAGTTGGGTAAAGCTGAGGTAGAAGGCATGGGAGTGTGAGGCTCACACTGCAATTCCACAGTCTTTTCCTGATGATCTTGACTCAGCAGCTGGCTCCCTGTACGGGACAGAACAGTGGCTGATAATACTAATTCTGTTCCTGGAATTTTATAAGATATGCTAAGGAGAAGGTGCACTCCTCCAGGACATAGTCCCTCCATGGCCAGACCAGAGTCAGAAACACACTGGCATGGCTTCCTCAGCATTTCTGTAGATTAAAATTCCACTCACAGTGCATTTGCCAAGGTTACCGACCTATCGTGTTCTTCTAGGTGGCTTTGGTACCAAGAAGACAGGCTTTCCAAGAGCAAACTGGCTCATCCTCTTTGTACACACATACCCTCAATGGCACAGGAAATCTACTTAGGGGCTTTAGTCTATAGGCAGACTATCAGTTCCCAAGATGTCCACAAACACATTTAGTTGACAATCAGTCATTCTTAGGGAGAGCTTGGCTCATACCCACCACTGTTGTAGTCCAAGTAGCCAGGGGTGTGTGGTGGCAAGTGGCAGAGGGAAGTGGTCCTCCGCTGCTAACATTTATACTTCAGAGCCAGAGGAAGAAGCAAGGCAGTGTACCCACCAAGAACATCTGTTTGGATGGAGCACTTGAAAGAAATGCAGTACCTTGTCTCCTGTGATCTTTTTTCAGTTTCTGGTCTCCAGTGTCCAGAAGCTAGGTCTTCCTTCCACCCTGCCCTTTCAGGACAACCATGTCTGGTCACTGTTGGAAGCCCTGTGTATTAGGCTCTCTCCACATGTCTAACTTCAAGAGAAAAATCACTTGCCACTATGACATGTGAGCCATCCTGAGGTAGAGAAGAGATCCTCACTCGTGTCTTACAAGGCCACCTATCCAATAGAAGCACTTGAAAGCCTTCTTAATTGAGCCATTTTCTGAGGCTTGCCTTGACTGCTCAAGGCTACACTGGGGAATGGGCTGAATGGAGTGGAAATGAGCCATTAGTATAGATGGTGGTGTGGCTAGAGTGCTGAATGATTGACTTTGCTGCAGGTCTGTAGCTCTGGCCGTCGGAGACTTGGACACAGAAGGGTCACACAGAAATAGCCATACTTAAGCATATGCCTGCCACAGAACACTGCATGAAAGCTGTCACTGTGGAGCTGACCTTCACGTTCAAAGCCACCTTTAAATTAGACCTTGGATATAAAGGGGAGATGCTGTAACATGGCTGTCTCCTTCTTTCCTCCCCCTTTCTCCATTTCACCATCCATAAAGAGGCCAAAGGCTCTGCTCCTGAGAAAGCATGCAGTTCTAAGGAAGGTCCACACATTGTACTGGGCAGCCATTCATGCCAGGACTGAGGACAGCTAGGGGTCACTTCATGTTACCTTCCTTGCCCTAACATGGTAGTCCGATAGCATTTTATCGGCTGTGAAAGTGAGAAGAGGCCACAAGACCAGGGTGATAGAGGTCAGCACTAGGATTGGCCTCTCAAACAAGACTGTGCTTGTCCTCCATGTACCTAGCACCAAGCACAGAACACTGTGGAACAACCTTTATCATGGCCTGCCATCCCACTGCAGAGTTAGGAATGCCCTAAGAGCATGCTCACATTCTTGTCTTCTTTGAGCCATATCACTACAAATTCATCTTAAAATAGGACTTCAATCCATATTTTGATTACAAAAGTAAGAAACAACAACAGTACAATTATATACAGAACTTAAGAAGAGATTTGACAAATGTGTTATCTTACTCTATGAAAATATTTCAGGTTATTGAAAAACTTATTTTACAAAGAAACATGACTGTTAATAGGAAACTCAATAAAAGGCAAAATAAAAAGTATAGACTACTCTCACTTTAAAATAAAATTGCCAAAATTACAAATAAAATATCACGACACTGAGGACATAATAGACAACTGACCAAGCAAAAAAGCACAATATAAAGGTATGTAGACATTACCCATCACCTCCACACGTCAAGAGCACCACTGGACACTCATGGGAAATTATAGCAGTAATTTCTAATGAAAACTACATGCAAAATAGACAGGAGAAAAATGTATAGACAGATATTTTATGGCTGGGAATGTAGCTCAGTAATAGAGCACTTAGCTGCTGTGCACAAAACTCTGGATTCATTCTTCAATAGTACTCCTAAGTAGAGTATTTAATAAAATTAACAACGGATGGTAAAATGCCGAATTTACTTAAGATGCTAATATCTGGTTGTGTTCATTTTCTTCAAACAACATAATTTTGTTTTTCTTTATGACTAAATGAAACTCTATTGACTACACATCACACACACACAAACAGATATATGCACACAGAGACACAGACACATACACACATGGACAGAGAAAACAGTCACATCTTTACATCAAAAGGAGTACAGTGTGTACATGTCTGTAACTACACTTCAGCATAAATTGACAACCAACATCTAGGCTGAATTCCACATGCACATACATGTCTCCTAGCATCAATTTGAGATTCCTGTCAGAACTGGACTACATGGCCTTGTCAAAGTCCTCACCATCTCTTAAATAGTACTGCTCTCCACCCAGCAGTTAGAGCCAGAGCTTCAGGAACCTCCTCCTTCATGTCCCTTTCTCCCTCCTCCCTCCTCCCTCCCTCCTCCCTCCTTCCCTTTCCTCCTCTCCTTCCCTCCCTTCCCCTTCCTCTTCCTTCCTCCCTCCTCCTGCCTCCCTCATCCCTCCTCCTTCCTCCCTTCCCTTTCCTCCTCCCTCCTTCCTCTTCCCTCCCCCTCCCTCCCTCCTTCCCTTTCCTTCTCCTCCCTCCTCTCTTCTCCCTCCACTCTCTTCCCTTCCTCTCCTTCCCTCCTTCCCTCCCTCCCTCCCTCCCTCTCTCCCTCCCTCTTTCTCTCTCTCTCTCCCTCCCTTCCTCCCTCCCTTCCTCCCTCTCTCCCTCCCTCTCTCTCTTTTCCTCCCAACTCCAGAAGCTGCCAGAATTAGGACAGGTTGGTGATAGGTCTGGGCTGCCTTCTTGTTCATAGATGGCATCTTCTCTGTGCTCTCAAAGCAGACAGGAGCCTCCAGTCTCGAGAAGAAAACATGAAGGCTAGCAGCCAGATGCTATTGCATGATTTTTTCCCCTGGGAGATCTGAGCAAATGCCTATCTATCCCAGGCAGGGTGCTTGACAGCACCAAAGACACAGTGGCATCTAAGTCTAGTTTGGGGATCTAATGAGTCTATTGGGTTATACAGGAGAGTATGAGTGAGGGGTTCTTACGGGAGTATAAAAGGTTTACTACTCAAATGTGACTCAAAGGTACCCGAATCCTCCCAAATCTACCCCAGCCTGGGTGACAGCTTTTAAATGTGGTATTTCTGCAGTTCTCTGCACAGCTCCACCAAAGAGTCCCTTCCCCAGCATTTACTGCTCACATAACCTTCCAGGGGGCCCTGTGAGTCCTCTTTTTCTTTCCTCCAAGAGAAAGTATCTCAATTAGGAGGAGACAGCAATGTAACAGATGTCAAAATGCACACTGAATTTGTGGACAGAGAGAGGACAACCCTGGCATGCACAGCCACTGCCGTGTAGAGCTGGGCTCCAGAGCCACAACTTCAGCATACCAAACAAACAGTGATGCCTACAAATGTGTTAGCATCACCTGGGGGAAGACAGGCATGCTTGTACCTTGTACTACTTACTGTGAGCCACCATCTTAATGGCTCCATTCAGCCTTTTAGTCACATTTATGCCAAGCTGCCAAACTCTTTCCTGGGCTCCAGGGCTAGGCTGCCTTTCCTGTGTGCTTGCTTATAGTTCTCTGTGCACTGGAATGCTTTCTTGGCTGCACTTCAGGTCCCATCCTCATGCTGATCTCTGAAGACTTGATGTGTGCAACATGGAACTTCTGCTCTTAGGCAGCATTATTACTGAGCCTGAAGATGGCTGGGTGGAGAATGTGCCTACTGAGTAGTCATTAAGACTTAAGTTTGGATCCCCAACACCTGTGTAAAATCTGGATACAGAGGCAAGCCTCAGTAACTCCAGCCCTTAGGGGACAGAAATGGGCAGTTTCACGGTGCTTGATGACCATACAGTTTAGATGAAACAGCCAGCTCTAGGCTCAATGAGACCCTGTCTCAAAACATAAGAAAGACAAGTGATCAAGAATGGTACCTTGTGTCGACCTCTGGCCTCCACACATGCTTACATGAATACTCACATATATACAAACAAACACAGACTTATATACATGCATACTCATACATGTATATACATACATAAATACACTCATTCACACAACACATACATATAATCACTCATGTATACATATCTACATATATGTACATATAGACATATACATGCACACATACACATATTCATCTATCATGCTTGTACACATATACATATATTAAATCATACATGTAAACACATACACATAATCACGTATGCCCACATACAAACACACACATATACACAATATATACATACACATAATCACACATATACTTACACACAACATACACCATTCTTGCTGGCTGTGGTAGTGTATACTTATAATTTCTGTACTCAGGGAGAGGAGAAAGAAAGATCACAAGTTCAAAGCCAACTACACAGCTAGTTCAAAATCAGCCTGAGCTGTATAGTGAAATCCTATTTCAAAACCAAGGACTGGGTTAAGTCCAAGATGTAGTGGAGTTGCCCAGTATGCAAAGCTCTGAGTTCTGTTACTGGAGCTACTCCCAGTTCTTTACTTGAGATTTTCTGTTTGTTGGCTAGTTTTTCCTGTCGAGTTGACACAACCTAGACTCACTTGGAAAGAGGGAAATTCCTTTGAAGAGTTGCCTCCATCAAATTGGCCTATAGCCATGCCTGTGATAAATTAAGTGATGATTGATGTGGGTGGGTCCAGCATACTGTGGGCGGCGGCACTAGCCCTAGATGGGTGGGTCTTGGTGATAGAAGAAAGCTAACTGAGCAAGTCAGATAGCAAGCCAGTAAGCAGCATTCCTCCATGATTTCTGCTCGATGGACTATGGCCTGGAAGATGAATCAAATAAACCCTTTCCTCTCCAGCTTGCCTTTGGTCCTGATTTTATCACTGCAATAAAAATAAGGCAAGCTAGGGGTCTACCATTCTCATTCTTTGTGTCAGAATGGATTGTTCTTTAAACAGAACTTAGGCCACTACTTAGACATTGCAGTTATCCAGAGTACAGTCATTGCTTGGACCAGGGTTCCATCATCCCAGGTCCTGGCTTTGCTGCTTTGGAAAGATGACTTGGCTCTTCTGCCTCAGTTTCTCACCTACGAAGCTAAGTTGTCAATAATGTTTCTCTCAGAATGTTCATGAAGATTTCATGAAGTTACTATGACTCAGCAGTGAGAACAGCATCTGGCACACCATAAACACTGAATGAACAGTGAGCTGGGACTGTTACCCGGGTTGCCTGCCAACAAGAGTGGGCTGTCGGTGTTACTACAACCATTGCCGCTACTGATTCATAGTCTCTGGTAAATGCTTTCTGGTTATGAAATTACTTTAAGTGCATGTGGTCTTTTTGTCTTTAAAATTAGCATTACTTTTATTGGCACGTCTAATTTATTGTAGGTAATAAGTGTGTCTTTCAGGTGTATCATTATCAAGCACTCTGACAGTACTCATATTCCATGTCTGTCTCTCCTCCGTCCTCTCCGCTCATTCCTTCTCCTTTCATTTTCATATCACATGGTTTATGCATCTATTTAAAATCTAGGATCCACAGATGAGAGAAACCATGTACATCTTTGCATATGGTCTTCTTTTAACCAAAAGTAAATAAGTTTGAGCTGAGCAATCAGATAGTGCCCGATAGCTAAACCTACATGAAAGACACCTGCAATTGCTCCCATGCTCGGTCCTGTTCCTAACTTACCCCACTGACCCTGCCTCCTGCTTCGGCAACCTGGGAACCTGCACTGCAAATGCAAGGTCAGAAACCAAGCCCTGTGACACCTAGTGACTAATGACATACTGACACCATCAGGGTGTGGAACGGCCATTATCTTAGCGCAGATAAAGGCTATATAAAGACAGCATTGGGAAGTTGCCTGTGATCAGAAGACCAGAACAAAAACAACAACAAACTTCTTGGTGTCCTCCTGCCTCAATTCCCAGTCCTTGTGGAAGCCTCATTCTCAGCCCACAGAAATATCTTGAGGGTAACGTGACCAGAGGATCTACACCCCAGGGGAGTCAGCCAGAAAGTCCCTATTCTAGAACAACCTGTAAGTCTGTATTCCAGAGGAATTTCTAGGAAACTTCAAATATAAAACAAGGGACGATGGAATGGCCAGAGTGAGGCAAGGTGGAAGATTTTGGATTGTGCTCTGGAACTTTTCAATTCCCCTAATTCCAAGGTTGTTCTGAAAAATTTCAAGGCCTTTTGGGTGCATTTAAAAAAATTATGGAGGGGATTATTTAAAGTTGTTCATGAACTGTAAACTGCCACCTACCACAAGTTCCTCTGCACTGTCCATGGTAGTGTGGTAGTATCAGAGGGCTGTTCCATAGGATCACAGTTAAAGGCAGGACCACACTTTCAGCAGCATAGTGTTACCTATGTGACCAGTCAAGGAATGGTTATTGGAAAGGGAAGTGTGGTTCTGTGCCCTGAGGAAAAGGAAGATGCTTGACTGCCCTTATATGGAGATAGGAGATATGTCCCCTTGGTCACTGAGTGACTATAATTAGCACCTGTCTAAGCTGGTAACGATACATAGTGTGTGAATGCTACCATGTCCAGCAACATCCTACACAAGTGTTCCCCCCACAGCCACAGGCTCAGGGTTTCTCTGCTCAGGCTAAGTGCCTGAGTATCAGATAGTGGCAGGGAGAGTTATGAAGCTGCCCACCACGAAAAACAGAAAAAGAGAAAGCCTGCAACTCCAGGAGGGATGGTCCCAGCTTTTCAAAGGTCCAGATCAGGTGGGAGGACACAAGTTCACTAGCAAGGCCTGAGCTGCCGCAGATGCCTATTCCCTTCCTCCCAGCTCCATGTCACGGGCCCAGGTGATTATCCATTGGCAGCCTGCTCTGTACCTCTGACCATCATATTCTTTCCATCCATGTGGCATCTGATGCACCTGTCTTTTGGCATCAGAGCCTTGCAGAATGTTCGGAGGTGCTCCAGAGAAGAACTACATGCCCATCACACTGTGGATCAGGTTCACAGTTTCTGGAAAGGACAGGGCCTGCCTTTTGCTTACTGCTGACCTCCTTTGGGTCTTTTAGTCAAGAGGATTTGAGATTTGTGCTGTGCTCCCAGTGGGTCAAATCCTCTGGGAGTTGCAGATAGGGGAGATAATCCAACTGAGCTAGGTGTCCCTTCCAGTCCAGATGTTCTTCTTCCCTGCGTGGTAGGCAGCATAATCAGATAGCCAGCCAGTGGCTGATTAGCATTCTTAAGAGACAGCCCTGGTGCAACACAGCACCAGCTTCTGTGATGCCAACAGTAGGCAGCAGATCAGCTCAGGGAACGAGGACCCATGCCTGGAATACATGTGATTTCTGCCTGGCCACCTCAACCGCTGTTATGTTTCTTTGGGCCAACAATGTGGTGGCTGCTGCACAGAGAGACAGACTGCTGCTGGGTTCTGGCTCTTTGCTGATGTGGTCCGTTGGAGTTACAGGTCTGCTTTAGACTGTAGCACCACTTTCCAAGAAGAATGTAGCACTCCATCAGTGCGAAACCTCCTTCAGGACACTTGTACTTTGTGCTGGCTCCCCTGTGGGCTCTACCCAAGACTTGCTTGCCCTTAGACTTCACTTCTTTCTTCCTTGTCTAGATCTTCAATCTACTGCCTGATGCCCAAGCCAGCTTGGCTTAGCACCTTCTGGGCTATGTGATGCTAGGAGTCCCTCAGCATCCTGGGTGCATGTTTCTCCAGTCTGCATCCAGTCATCCTGGTTCTTTGCACTACTGTCACATAAGTAGCAGTAGAACCCTCTGTGTCAGGGCATCATGCCTAGCTCATCAGCAGGGTGCCGTCTCCATGGGAGGCTGCAGATCTGGAACTAACTCAGGTTCAGAAACAGGAGAGATATGACTATGATTGTTTGGAATAACCACTCTCGGCAATTCTTGCTGTGTGTGTGTGTGTGTGTGTGTGTGTGTGTCTGTGTGTGTCTGTGTATGTGTGTGTGTGTTGTATCGTTGAATGTCTCCACTGTTCAACATCTGCCTTGTGAATTCATGCTTTGTGATTCTTTTCATTTTGCTGAATTTTTAAAAATTCTATATGCTAATCCTTAAAGCAATGGTTTGGACCTTCCTAATTCCCTAATATTGGAAGTTGTGAATATTCCTCTCTCCATAGCTTCAGCTGCACCACATATCTGCTCATCCAGTGAGGTGGTAGTGTATGTATGTATATGTGTGTGTGTGTGTGTGTGTGTGTGTGTGTGCATGGGTGTGTAGGTACTGCAGTGCTCTTGTGGAGGTCAGAGAACAATGTCTGGTGTCAGTCCTTACCATCCACTTTGTTTGAGACTGGGTCTCTCTTGTTCACCTCTATATGCCTGACTAAGCTAGCCCATGAGTTTCTGAGGATTCTGGGATTCTCCTGTATACACCTCCTATCATGCCATAGGAGATATATCAGATCCTCATACCTGTGAGGCAAGAGCTTTACCCTCCGAACCATCTCCACAGCCCAAAGTGGGATTTCTGATACAGTAGTATTTGATGTCTAGACACACTGACACACGAGGGAAGGAGAGAAAGGACACTTCTGAATCCTCATGTCGCTAAGGGTGGAGCACACCTGCTTGCTTGCTGGTGTGACTGGGTTTAACTCCACGTGCTGCTGCAGAGGTACCACATGTAGCTGCCATGAGACTGGCTTTTATCCATCAGTTGTTACTTGTAAAATTCCTTCGAGCTGCCTCAGCAGCCTGGCTGGTGAGCTGAAAAGAATTGTGCTGGGTCCTGAGTTCAGATGCTCCAGGGTAGTGCTATTTCCCCTCCCTCTAGGAAGCAAGGCTGCTTTTAGTTTATGCTCTTCCCTGGAGGGGTTGGGACACTTTGAGCCCCCCCCCCATGACTCTCCTTACTAAAACTGTTTTGTTCCCATCAACCAAGAGACTAGTGCATGGATTCTAACTCCTACCAGCTGTGCTCCTCACATTATAAACTAGAGCATTAGGGAAATACCCACCAAGGTGGATAAATACACTTCCTTGGTGATCCCCAGGGATCTTCCTTGACCTGTTGTATTATATGGTGTGTGGGACTCTAACACAGTGCCTTGGTAGTGTCTCTGTCCCTGAATGTCACTGTTAAAATAGCCCTCCAACATCTGGGTCCCTTGTGGCCTATGTAAATGGATACAGGTCCCACACTGGAGGCATGATGATGGCATCCAGCCCTTTTCCTTGTAGCCTCATAGGGTTAGTGATTGGGGTTAAGTGATGCCTTTGACAGCTGTCCATTTACCTTGCCCTGGAAGCACTGTGTTCCATCAGCACATGTTCAGAGCTCTCTGGGGCTGGGTTACTATGGCTGCTACTCCAGCCTTTAAACTGTCTGTGTTACTGTCTACTTTGCCTGTGGTGTTTAGCACTCGCAGCTCTCCAATTATTGTACAGTATAGTAGCTGCTGTTGCTCTTAGCAGTGTGGTTAGCTCTTGGTAAAGGAACCTCAATTGCAGTGAAAGAAATGATGTTGAGCCGAAATAGGAGGTGTTAATGAATGGGTGTGCATTTTCAACAGAGGCTTCTGCTCTGACCCTAGGTGCAGGCTCTAGGCATCATGGCAAGGCCTGACTTGCGCACCCTTCTCCCAACAGTCAGTGAAGAGAACCCCCTGGGAGATATCTCTATCTCGGGCAAACAGCTCCTTCTGCTGGAATGAATCTGGAGGCAGGAAGCTCGTGGGGCCTAGTGTTCCTACAGGCTGGAGAAGAGTGGCTTCTTACTGGGGATTGAAGAAATCTGGGGAGATCCGTTTAGCATCCACTCTACCATGTCCCTGCACCCTCCTGAGAGGCTGGAGTTCAAGATAGCTAGATGTACTTAGTACTAGCTAGTTTATTCTTCTTAGAATGAAGTTGCCTCAGTTAAAACCCAATCTCATCACTATGCAAGTAATTTGTTCTAAGTACCCCTCCTGGTAAACCCAATATAATTCAAACCACAGGGCCTTTTAAGGGGAACTGGGACCACACACACCAAACTCTTTCACAGCACCCGGCCCCTAGCAGCAGCACTTCAGTGGATGCTCCTCTTCTCAACATTAGTGATGCTTTCTGGTCACCACATTGTCCTGTGCCTTCCTCAAAAGTATAGGCATAGGTCATGACACAGCACTTACCACACGTGCCCAAGGCCATGTGTTATGTTTTCAGTACTCAAAATGAAAAGTGCAGCAGTGGTGAGGGGACAAGGCCTCCTGGCCGGGTGGAGTCTAGAAAGTCTGTTTCCATGATGGCGACTTCCTATCTAGACAATTCCATAACCTCCAAAGCATTTTACGTGTCTACCTGTGGAGGTCCATTTGCACTGCCGACTTTGCTCTTTGGTGGAAGTTGAGTCCCTCCCCCATTGCCTAGATACCAAGTTAGCTTCAGTCTCATCAGTGCAGATTCTATAGACCAATTCATTTCCATCTGATTTGCCATCAGGATATTAGTAAGAAGGCTGCTAGGAATTTTCTAGTGGATGCTGGTGGCTGTTTGGAGTGCCGTGGGAGAAATGACATCATTTAGTAAATAAGCTGCAGTGTGCACTGAAGTTGACAAGGCAGGCAAACTGTCTGCCTGGGCACGAAAGAAGCAGAAAGGCATGATTGCTTGTCTTCTGAACAAAAGCAAAGTGTTTTTCTGTCGCTTAACCTTAAATTAAGATCTACCAGAACTAACTGTCCTTATGCACAGTAGGCAGACAGCTCTGCTTGTCAGAATTAGTTGAATGTTCACATTAACTTGAAGTTAATCCACCCTCCAAAGGCCTGCTAGAGCCAGAGTACAAGTCCACATAATAGACCCTTTGTGTCAGGCAATGTGAAGTAAATTGTTTTAAAGCAATCATTTTAGGTTACCAAAGGGAAAAAATGACTTCCTACTGAGAGTTATTTTCTGAACAAAATTAAATATTATAAAACCATATTATTAAATTCTGTCAAAAAGGTATTAATCTTGGCATGGAAGCCATGGTTCTCCATAATTATGGATCACTGTAAACTTGACCTCTTCTGTTGTCTCGAAACCAATATGTAACAGAGTCCGGAAGGAGAGAGCAGGAGAAGCAGTGTAGGCTGGAGAAGCCTGTGGGTTGGACAAGACCCTATACTAGGCATCAGGCTGGAGACATTTCTGCTCAAACACGTGATGGAAACCCCAATAGAGACAGGGCATCCTTTATGCTTGAATGCACATGGAAAACACACAAACCATGTGACACTCAAAATCTTGCAAATGTGCACTGTCTTTCTGTGTCTGTCTCTCCCTGTCTGTCTCTCTTTCTGTCTCTGTCTCTCTGTGTGTCCCTTTCACACATATACACACTACACACAAAGACACATGACATACATATGCACTGAACACACATACACACACACACACACACCCCATCCAGGCACTAATTTACATACTTACACCTCACCCCCGCCATATGCACTGTCTATGTACACACTATACATATACTCTACATACATTGCAAACCAACTATTACATGTACTTACACCTCACACCCCACACATGAATGCTCTACAAATACATCAGACATGTACTACACCCATACACATGCACACACTGCTACTCACAAAACATATACATCCTCTGATATACACATGCACTCCACACACCATGGCAAATATATTCTGTATACACACTATATGTGCACATGCACTTTAACACACAAACATCATACATCATGGCAAACACATATTGCATACACACTATATACACATACAAGACACACCCCATATCTGAAACCTGCTTACAGTGTAGAACAGGAGCTTGGTCTCTCCCCAGCTGCAGAAATCATGAGGCCCCTGCTATATAAAATGGCTTTCCACAGGAGAAGCTGCTGAGTGCTCTAGGATCTTCTACCAACAGCAGCAGAGTTCACCAGTCAATGACACTAGGATCTTTCCACACAGGACCATGTATGTGTTACTCATGGCACAGCAGCATCATTAACGCTCAGAGGCTCAGCACAGGCCTCTGAGGTTCATACCATCACTATATCACCCTTCAGAGAAGGGAACTGAGGCACAAGAGGTAAGCTCCAGCTACCGTCTCAGTCCAGCATCAGCAGCCCTCATCTTCAGACTCTCCTGCCTTCTCCATCCCCAAGCCCTGTCCTACACTCCTTTGCTGTTGGTCTTCCTCTTTTTTCTCTGAACTGCCTTTCTCTCTCTCCAAATGATTTTACAAGCAACCCCATCACCAAAGGTAAAATTAAGGCCCCACTTTTGCTCTGAGCCCCAGACATTCACACCCCATTTCTCCCCCTAGCCTTCCTGACCTGTTGGAGGAAAACATGAAGAACACCATGTCATAGGGACAATGGGAAGGTTTACAGTGCTGTTACAAATGTGATCCTTAAAAGTTCTGCCTTGTGGGCTTTGCAGCTATTTGGCTCAAACTAAGAGGCTCTGGGAAGTCTGTGTTGGATGAATAGATGCTCACTCAGTCCTGGTTAGAGCATCATTTTGCTTCTCACATTGTTCATGGTTACCGCATCCTATGACTTTTGGCCTGCACTATACCCTAGTGATTATAGGGTGGCTCTTTGTGCCATGAGATTTTAGCAATGCTGTTTTATGTATGTTCCCTGACTATTAAACAAGTTAGCTCCTCTAGCCGTTTTTATACTCCCTGGGTGTTGTTCCATGTAACCATCTTTTACAACATGCGGACCTTGGTGGAATTTGGAATAGGGAGTGAATATTCAGATGTGGGTTATAATTTAGGAACAGGACACATATACTAACACAAGATTGCAAACCCTAAGTGCTTTGCCAGTTGTATGAGTTAAATAGATTTGAATTTGACCCAACCCTACTGTGTCCTTCAGATATGATCTGTCACAACTGTGATTCTGGAAATTTAACTTTCCAATCTCCGAGCACAGGGATGGGGGTGTGGACACCATACCAGGCGTGTTAACATCTGTGCAGCAAGGAGTTCCTTACACTCTGGGAGCAGATGAAGCCTTCTCTTCAGGAGGCTCTGAGGTTCTGCCCAAGGTAAATGCAGTGGCTGTGACCTCCACAGTGAGGTCTTCTCCCTCCCAACCCCCTAACCCTCGCACATCTGTTGGAAACCTTTAGTGAACCTAAGCAAAGCTCTGCCCATCCCTCAACCATGCCTGCAAGCTCTAGCTCCATCCTGGGCAGACTCAAAGGAAGTCCCCTTCTTTTAAGACCTCATGTGTTCAGTACCTGGAACAGTATCCATCAATGGGATTAGAGCTCCAATTATGCCTCCTGGTCAAATGCTGCAGTGGGAGGCTGTGGCAGCAAAGGACACCAAGGGAGTCTTTTGGAACACACCCTGTGCTATTTAGAAAGGGAGGGAGTTGTTGTTGTTGTTGTTGTTGTTGTTTTGTTTTGTTTTGTTTTTTTCTGGCACAAGCTACCACTTAAGCTTGTGTTTAATTTGTGCTTATGGTGATCAGCTCTTAGCATCCCTGGGGTGCTTTGCTGGGTTGCCTGTGATTAACGGAATCTACATATACATAGTGTGATCTGTGAGGACAAAGCTGGGTTTCTCATATGGTGACCTATTAAACGTAACTGTCAGTCAAACTTCCATGGCTGCAGTGCCATCTATTCTGCTGGGGTAGCAATGCTTGGCTCTGTCCAAGTCTAACCCCTGCCAGGGAAACTTCTCTAGGCTTGCTCCTAAAGGACCAGGTCTTAGCTCTAGTAGAGTAGGGTCAGGAGTCTACTAATCAGATGTCCTCCCGGGGAGCACATCTGCAGATACTGCATTTACTGGACCAACAGGGCACGGGGCACCTGTCCCATGAATGTTGAGGACATTGGAGAAGATGTGTTGTCAGTTGAGGAAAGTTTAGCGGTGGAGAGAAACCATGTAAGTAAATTGGGAAAACTTAAGTGTAGACAAGCAGAGAAACAATAGGAGGGGGTTCTGAAAGAGGAAAGGAGAAAAAAGGAAGGGGGAAGAGTGGCAGCACCTCAGGACCCACAATGAGGTGTGACAGGTACTTCATACCCAGCCCTACAACTGCCCCATGAGTCACCACAGTCCTCAGCTGCTGGGGTGCTGTCAGAAGGGAACTCCTGGCCTCATTCAATGCCAGATTTACTCCAAGGTAGCTGCTCACAGCTGCTCACCTTGGGTCCTGTTTATAACCCACTTCCAGTCATGGTGAGAAAGAGATTCAGCTCCAGCTCCATGAGACCCGGAGGGGCCATCACCTTCTCCCTTACCTGTTTTCCAACACCTCCTTTCTGGAGCTTACTCCCAAGCTCTGGGATAGTCTCCTGGTGTGCCAACTGTAGGCAGTGTGCTTGAGACTGATTTCCAGTGAGTGGTCCTGAGCAGGACAATGGAAATTCCTGAGCCATCTGGGCTTTGTGAATCACATCCTTGGAAGGGTGTCCAGAGCACTGCACTTGACCTCAACTTCAGAACCCCACAACCCCTAGCCAGGAACCCTGCTAGCTGCAGAAGGGGCCAACTTCAGAAGGCACTTCAAAGGCCCCAGCTTCCAAGAATGCTACCTGCTGAGGATGCCTGGTAATTCTTCAGATGTAGAACCCAGGGTACTTCAACCTTGTGCCCAGCCTCTGTATGACAGAGTCCCCTAGGAACCTGATTCCCTGACTTGTTAAAGGCAAATTCATCTTAACAAAGTTGTGGTGTACAGGTGTGACATTCCTCCCTGGAGTGCTGTGCTCTTAGTGGGCAGGCACTGTTGTCACTAAGAGAGGTCTTGGTGACACAGAGAACTGATGTCACTTTGGGTGATATTTTCATCTATCTTGGTATCTTCTGGGTAGCACAGTGAAGCCTGTAATAAATGTCTGTTGACTTAGAAAACAGTGACTGTCATACAGCTGGCCATGTCATGTCATACAGCTGTCCTGAGCCATGATCATGTGACTTTTCCTAAGTCTCCTAGCATGAGCCTAGCTGGGGTGACATGGGCTGTCAAGTTGATGGCCTCTTACCCTCTCCTCCCACACAGCTTTTACAAGACCATAGACTTGCCCTTGACAATCTCTGTGAGCTGCTGATTCTGCCTCCTCCCTTTCATTGGAGCAGAGAGGATCATTGGAAGCTTGGCACAGTCAGTCTCCCTCTTGCTGATGACACCCACTTGGGCTTGCTTGTAGGGAATCGTGTCCCCCTCGATATTATGTTTTATGACCTTTGTACAGAGCATGCCCTGTCACCCCAGTTAGGTGTTTCATGTGCGGGTCATCTCAATATCAAATGGGCAGAGCCTCAGAGCCCCTCTCCAGCCTTTCGTGAAACTTCCTAGCCAGTTTGCTTAAAACAAACAAACAAAACCCACTATTTGATGTAACACCCAGACTTGGGGTGTATAAGTGGTCTCCTGAGTTGGGATCCTGTGAAGGGAGAGTCAAAAGATTCCTTGAAGGCTAGTCAGTGTCTCCAGCAGGCTTGGAGATGGGTGCAGGTCAGTGGGGTGTTGCTGTTGGGTGTGGGGGCAATGCCCTCTGCCGTGGAGTTGCCAAGTTACCAGATGAGCTTTTGTAGTCACCAATTCTCCATTCTGCGGCTGGCAAATTGTTCTGTGATGACATTTATTTGTTCAGGCATATTTTGATATGTGGTGAGGAGAAGAGTTATAAATAGAAAATGGTGGGTTTTCTTTTAACTAACCCAAAATGGTTAAGAAGAGAATTTCTTCAAACCTTCCAGAAAAATCAAAACCAAGGCAGCAAATCTCTGGGGACGAAGATGGTTTGGGGGAGCTTTTGTTTGTGGGAAGCAGATCCAGAACAGAGTGTGGATGGATAATGAAGGACAAAAGATTCAAAGGCAGCCTGCCCATGAGAAGAGTTCTGCGGGTGTCAGGACCCAGGCACCATACTTGAACAAAATAATGTGCCTACTCCAAACATCCAGGATCACTTAGGAAGACGGCTTTAATTAACTGTATGTGGCCAGTGGATGTCGAGGAGCCCAAGAATGCAGAGACTGAATGGCGTCACTGTGTGGCTTTGTCCTTGAGAAGTGCAGATCCTGAAACACAGAGCTAAATCCTCCCTGTGGGGTTGCCTCCAGAAGGTGTTTGTTACAAACAAGGGCATATTAATTCTCAGTGGGCATGCAGAGCCTCCAGAGGTGGAAGATGAAAGGCTGCATCTTCTCCTCACCTTTCATCCCAGAGTTAACACCTTCAGGAAGCTGCCTTAAAGCACCGCTGATATCTTAGAGAGAAAGCAGAGGCCTGTTATTATATGACTTGTTTTTACATGGACCTCACCTGGATCAAATCAATCCCTTTTGAACAAAACATGCCCTGCCACTGGAGCCAGGAATTGTGAATCTCAGACAATGGCTTCCTACAGCACACCTCAAAGCCAGTAGTGGTCTGTGTGGTGGTAACCATTTGTAACCTGCCTCTGAATACCTGCCTATGGGCTCTTATGAACCAGTCTGAGTAATGGAATCACTCACAGGACTCATATGACCTTGGTATGGGGTAGGCCACAAACACTTTATATCCCAAATTTGCTCAGCCTCACTCAACTCATCCTCTGAGAGGAACAGAGGTGTGTAGTCACCTTCCAAGGAAGGGATGCCTGCTCTCTGAACACAACCTGGACTTCCAGGGGGACAGTATATGCAGTGTACATCATAAGCCTGGTGTGTTCTGACCTCTTTACACACAGATCCAATTTCTCCAGCTCAAATCTCAGTAAAAACCAGTGCAGATTTCAATACGGATGTTTGTGGCTTTGTGAAAAGAAAGAGGATAGAGAAGAAAATAAAAACCATCATCATCATCACCATCACCATCACCATCATCACCATAACCACCACCACCATCATCATGACATCATGATGATCATCATGGCACAGTTACTTTTATACATGGAAAAGAGATAGTCTACCTATGGCCAGGTCTGCCCAGATAGTCTATCACCCAGAACAGGTGGTATGGTCTTCCATGATCTCTGTCCTAGAAGAGCTAAAGGTTCTTTACTGCCTTTGTACCAGGCAAGGGTCTCACAGATGAATTTATTTCAGTCTATCCCATCCTGAACTTCTGAAAAGTCTCTTTGTCCCCTTGGAGACAGAAAGTTAGACTCTGATCAGACTGTCAACTTTAAAACACATCATATTGGTTTATGAATCACTGCATCAAAGGTGTCAACAACAGGATTGTGTGTGGCTCCTGGGGATGTCTGAGAAACAGCAGTATGGTGGTCAAGCCACCAAATTGCTCACATGAATTAGTGCAAGGAACAACCCTGCAGCTGTGAGCTGGTCATTGTCCTCTGCTTAGAACCATAAATCAAACAGGAAGCAGAGCCAGGGTTCCCAGGAGATAGAAATCTAGGTAAGACTTTAATGGTAAACATTCAATCTCCCTCTCCCCCTCCCCCTCCCCCTCCCCCTCCCTCTCTCCCTCCCCTCCCCCTCCCTCTCTCCCTCCCCTCCCCCTCCCCGTCCCCTCCCCCTCTCCCTCCCTTCTCTCTCTCTCTCTCTCTCTCTCTCTCTCTCTCTCTCTCTCTCTCTCTCTCTCCCTCTCTCTCATTTTTGTTTTTCAAAAGATATCAGAACTGGGCTTGTTGACTATTAATATTTTCTCACAGAAGGCTGAGGGAGGAAGGGTCATTGAATGCTCACTTTTAAGTTCCAGCAACTCTTCCCAGTTATCCATATGTAATTCTGCCCTAACTTCTCATGGCCTTGGTGGACTTGGAGATGGAATAGAGCATACAGACTAGAGAAGAGTAACAATGCAGTCACAGGAAGTCATCACCCATGACTACTTGGACACTCCACATTCTTGCCTGTTAACCCTTACCCCACAATCCATAAGCAAGCCCTGTGAATACATCGCTTTCCCAGAATGAAATGTAGTAAATCATGCTTTGGTTTGTTGTTGGCACTGTAGGAGATGGGAGCAGGCCTTGATTCTATGTCCTCAGAGAAGAAATTTCTACAACTACCAGACAGTCCTGCCCAGAGCAGACGTCCTGTTTCTTCAGGCTATCCCACTTCCTCTGACCCCTGCTCATGAAAAGGATCTGCATCACCTGGATCCTGGGTCCTCTATCAGAACCTACTAGGGGCAAGCCATCTCTCCAGGAGGCAGCGCCCTGTGCACTTCTCCATGCCTCCTGATAAAGGGTGTTTCCTTAATGAATGGTTGTCATTATCCTGTCTCACTGTTCCATGGACTTGCTGCCTTATGTGCGGGTGTGAAGGAAAATGACCATTTCTATTTACCTCATGGTCTGAGTCTGTCCCATTGTCTGACTCTCTATTCAAAATCCTAGGCCTTTAATAGTCTAGTGGGTTGGCAATCTGTGTATCTTGGTAATTTTATCAAATCACTGTTTATGGGGATTATGGCTGTCTATAATTGTGTCTTTATTTTCCCCTGTGAAACTCTCGGGGCTCTGGCTCTTTTGCTAACATCTCAGGAAGGGAGACACACAGCATCACTTACCCTCCACACATGAAAGGAAAACATTGCTGCTAGTCTTCCCACAGCCTGTGAGATGCCCCTCAATGTCTCCTGATTTGATCCCTGGGATTAAAAACTCTTCTTGGTTTCCTGAGACCTGTGGAGCTGCCTGTGGGAAGCTACATATCTGAAGTATAGGTCAGGCTACCCGGATAGTCTCACACCCAGGCTGGACATCATGAGTATGTTCCTGGTCTCTGACCTACAGATTTGGAAGGTTCTTTACCACCTTTGTACCTAGGATCTCACAGATGAATTTATTCTAACACTTATCCCATCCTGCAAGCTTATAGATTCAAACCTAGAAGCTTGTATCTTTCCAGGATGCTCAAGTCTGGTGTCTATAGAAATAACCAAACATGATTGTTTTCCAGATACCTCATTTATAGAAACAGTGGAAATGTAGGAAGCCTATAAAGTGGAAAATACCTACGTCAGAGCTTCCTAAGACTACGTTAGGTTAGGTCACCAAACTAGGGCCTCAACCTAGGGATCCAAAGTCCAACCTCTACCCGAGCACCAGGTACTGCCACTGTACTGTACCAGAGCCCATCCACCACTCAAAAACCAGGAGACTGACTACTACTGTACCTGTACCAGCCCCACATCTGGCATTAAACAAAGAGCACAACTCTTTTGCAATGGCTGAGCCCACAAACACACCTTGGCACATGCAAGGCTGAAAGGCAAGGCCTTTGCTGCATAAGTGCTAATCTTCCTAATATTTCTTGACCTTAGAAGTCCTTTGCAGTAGAGCAGCCCAGTGTTTCTGCAAGTTGCCCCAATCCATGTGGAATTCAACCCTGAGTGGGTCTCCCAGTAGAATGAGCCATGTATGTTAACTGCCTGGTCTGTCAGTTCACATTACCCTCTCTGTTGCCAGGAGTCCCCCCTTGCATTTCTAAGCAGTACCCACATAAGAGCATCACTCCCTGGTCCTCTGTGGGTCCCTGATGAGCCTCTTTGGTGTGCAATAGGAAGTCCCTGCTTCCCAGTCCATCTAGAACATATTTTAAATGGTCCCCAAGCTTCTGAATACTACACAGATAAAAACTAATAAAGAGTCATGTAAATTCTCAGAGGATAAAGAGGTCAGCAGAAAATTATTTCCTAAGGTGTCAATGAAGGGTTCAGATGAACAGAAATCAAAACAATCTCAAGGCCAACCGCGTGTTCTAGGTCACCAAGCAGGTGTGAATGCAGCTAGAGATCATTACATGAAGCCTGAGGCTCAGGGGGACAGATACTACATTCTCCCTCATTTGTGGATACTAGAGCGTGTATAAGCACCTAAACTTAGTTATATATAAATGTCACAAAAGTATAAACAAAACGGACAGGAAACCAGAGAGAAGGTGGAGGGAGAAAAGGGGAGATGTGAGGAATAATATTATAAAGCTCATGACACACTTGCATGAGAATCTCTTTCTAAAACATTAAGTACAAGGATATATGTCAGCATTTGTTAAATAAAAGACATACGTGTTGGGTGGCCACTGGCTCCAGTTTTGTATCAACTTTGGAAACGAGGGTTACTGACACAGATCCATTGTGTTGGACCACACAATCACATAAGCCAGAGAGAAGAGGCAGCACTGGATGTCGGATGGACCCACCTACTCCATCCCAATTAATTTGCCCTGAGCAAGCATTTTCCCCTAACATGAGCTCCCTCGACTTGAGTGCTCATTTTCAAGGTATCTTTTTTTTTTCAAGGTATCTTATAGAGGTTTTCTTTGTTGTTGTTGTTGTTTTTGTTTTGTTTTGTTTTGTTTTGTTTTGTTTTTGTCTACTTTCATTTCCTAAATACAAGGTAATGGTTTGAGTTAAGGCAGAGGCAAACACAGAGACAGCCACCCTTTCAGGACTGGAGGCCTGACTGTGCCCTCTATGGTGACTACCACGTGGTCTTCTACTTGTGTTTATGTGGAGGGAAGCTCACAGCACTAGAAAGGAGGGGTCCCTCTCCCACTGCCCCCCCCCCAAACTCACACTTATGTGGGCTTAGGCTTAGTGTCTTGCAAGTGGATTACTGTTGCAGTCAGAAAGAGGAAGACCTGGTCAGATCAGACAAAGGTGCAATAAGCGGCAATAGGTCTGATTTCATTATAACCTCTAAATTCACTTCCTGGAGGTCAGTAGTGTTTGCAGATTATCTTCCTTTGTTCTGGTTTGCAGATTATCTTCCTTTGTTTTGTGCTAGGAAAGCTGAGGGAGGAGACCCTGTGGGTGGAAGTAGATAAATTGACCACTATTTTGAAGTAGTAAAATTGATATCAAAATACTTCCTACATGAAGGTGGTCTTAAAAAGGAAGAGATTTCCTAGAGCCAGCTGTCTGGTGGAATATCACTAGTTTCTAGAGCAGCCTTTAGGGCTACATGAAGCCAAGGGGCATTTGCCATGTTTCTCTGAGGAACTCCTGGCATGGTAGGAACCTGTATCCTGTAAGTGTTTATCATCACATGCATGTGGCTGCCCCCACTTTGATGTTCTGCATTGTCATCAGGATGGAGGATAGCCTGACTCCAAAGGTAGCCAACTTAGGGCCTTTGCTGGAAGAATCACCTGGGACTTTAAAGTAAATAAATGTACCCTACTTACTGCCCACAGCACCCTGGGCATGAATATTTGTGTCCATAAATACAGAGTTCTCCAGTCAGTGACTGGGGACTCTCCTTTAGGAATAACTTTATGAGGATCATGAAGATCAGATCTGCATTAAACAATGGAGCCACCCTGTCCAGGGACATCCCCTTATTCTACCCCAGAACCTCTCCTCTAAACTATTTCTGGTAACATGAGCCACAGTGGTAAAAGATGAGGTGGTAACTGTAGGGTTAAATTTTCTGGAAAATGTACCTCTTCTTCTTGTTCTTACAACAAGCCTCCAGTTTCTGAAGGCTTCAGAGTTCCATAGAGGAGTTTTGTCACAGGCTGTATAATGCATACCTAGTGAATTAGACTCTGCCACTAAACCATGGATGTAACCAGAGGTGACAGGAGTGATGAGTTCACTGATGAGAAAAGACAAATACTAATTGCATTTGGAAATAGAAGTGGGGTGTGGAGTGGAATATGGGGTTCTCTGGAAGTTTCTATCATCCTAGCATGTTGAAGGAATGGACAAACACCATTGACCTCTAAAGATGAAACTACCAGTAACCGGATACCACAGGAACTAATGCTGGGTCACTACCAAGGCAGGCATGCAGAAATGGTCAAGCCGAGTGAAGGCTGGAGGATGCGTGTGCCAGGCAACCCTACTATAGCTGTGGGGCTGGCTGGGGTCTTTGTTCACACAGTGGGAATGGTGGTTCCTCTTTCTGCTTTCTATTAAAAACAAATTGTGGGCCAGTGCTGCCAAAAACTGCCATGGACCCCAGAGGTCACCACAGATTACAGCAAGATTGTGCTGGAGTTTGGCAGAATGCCATCAACCAGAGAGACCAGACCCAGATCTGAGACCCCACCCTTCAGCTGCGGTAAGGCAGTTGTAATGTGAATTGGGACATTTTCCCCAGGAGTCATAATATGAGACCATTTTATTCATCAGTGGCAAAGCTGTGCTGCTCTGGGGACTGCATCACGAAGCATGTGCTGTGTGTTTGGGGCCAAGCATGGCCTGTACGTATGGTTGCACATAGGTTTCCCAGGTATTCTTCCAGGCACACCTGTTTCCCAGGCAGAGACAGAGCAGCGTGACTCTCTCCTGCAAACTTGTGAGTTAATTGCACAGGAACAGAATACAGCTCTGACCAACAGTGCCATTGAGACAAGCATTCCATGAGTGGCTGCTGAAATGGCCTGCATTTGTCTCTCTTTTGGATGGCATATTTTTATTTTCTCTACTTTTTAACCAGTTAAAATGTGCTTCTGTGGCTCTCAGAATCCAAGCCTAACACCCAGGTACCACCATCCATGGATAGAGGTGATAGCAATCATATTGATCAAAGGAACTGACCTTTAATTACAGAGCTTTACAGACAGACAGCTCACAAGCGACCTTAATTCCTGGTTGTCCCAAGAAGCCCCAGTAAGTCACAATGATTAGCAAGGCACCTGTGGGAAACATTTTAACCCAATTATATTCCCAGGCCCTTTATTGTATTCTGGTGAGACCCTTTTGGGGTTAACTACTAAAGGAGCTTCAGCAAGGTCAATGGGATTTTCCAGAATCCCCAAAACACGGACAGGAGTCTCTGCACTTTCAACTTCACCTCTAGGCCAACAAAAGACCAACAAAGATCCTGCTTTCTCTGCTTTGGCCTGTACCCAAAGGAAATTGCCCTTGGGAAATAACTCATCTCTGGGGAAAGGCCCAAATCAAAGGAGAAATAGAATTCTCTGCTGCAGATCACTGTCTCCGTGTTCTTGGAATCAACCCTCTTGCTTTCTGTGGAAGAGACTTCCACAGGAAAGAAACCACATGAAAAGGACGGTCCCAAGCTCACCTTCTGAGTCCTTGAGTCCAGATTCTGTTGCCCATGTTGTAGGTGTTTTTCTGACTCTGAATGCAGATATCAAATCTGGGATGACTTGAGATCCAAGATTTGAGGTTCTGACCCATGCTTCTGCCCCCATCCTTTGAATCAAGTCATTGCTCTTGCCATCTAAGGAGGGAGTAAGTAGACATTTGGAATCTGACAGCCAATATTTGTTGTCAGACTCTTCCAGTTTTATCTTTTTATTCTTTTGAGACAAGGTCTCAGATAGTGCAGATGAGCTTCCCTCAGTCTTGCTCTGTAGCCAAGAATGAGCTTGAAATTCTGATCCTTCTGCCTCTGCCTCCAAGAGTGATGAATTTACAGGTGTGCACCAACACCCAGTTTAAGTTGTGCTGAATGTTGAACCAGGACTTCATGTTAGCTAACCAAGGACTCAACCAACTGAGCCATACTTCCAAGTTTCCAGAGGACTCTCATGGTATTGATGCATGTGTTTATACAGTTGATCCTTGATCTTGACCAGGAGATGCCTAGACTCTCAAACTCCCACAGATCCCTCTGGTCTAAATAACCTTTGGCAAGATTGTTTCCCTTTGTCTCTACCTAGGACCTGATGTTATGCTTGCTATTCAGGATAGCTTTCCCCACAGAGTGGCATTGGGAGGAAAGTTCAAAACCCCACAAATTCTGCTGTACCATGGAAGACAGATGAAAGGGTTATAGGCTGTGAAAGACACATAGAAATTCCATCTCCTTTTTGAGGGTCTTAAAGACTTATTCCTATCACAAGTCAGTTGATACATGTAATGGAAGATAGCTGGAGAAAAGTACACTTTTTAATATCAAAGATTTGGCTTGGAGGAGGGTAGAATGGAGGATGGAGAGCACTAATGCCTGGCACATAGTGGGTGCTGGGTGCTGGGTACAAAGTGAGTGCTGGGTGATGAATTTGCAAGCATGTGCAAGAACCAAATGAGGCATGGAAGATAAAAGGGAGTATGTGGATCTGAGCATCAGAGATTCTGGGGGTAGTCTGTGTTCTTGAGGTTCCACTCACTTAAGCCCAAGTTGCATGCTGATCTGACTGGGCTGTGGGTGTTTTCTGGAGGACTCACAATAGAGAGGTGAAAGACCAGGGGAAGGCAGTCTAGTGCTTAGCCTTGGTGACAAGGCTTCCATCTGACGAAGATAGGTATTGATTTTTCCTTCCTCTTCTTGGCCTGTAATGTCCTAAATCACTTCCTTTGCGCAACTGCCCAAACACATAGCCTGGCTCCCACAGTGAGGGACCTGAAGGTTAGGGCTCCAAGGGGTGGGGCCTCCCTCTACATTAGGAGCGGCAGAGGATCCAGCCAAGATGAGCAGATGGTGCAGAGACAGAACCCCATCCTGGACAGCTTTTTCCATAATGGAATCCACATTAAAAATGATATTATCTTCACTTTTAAAGGCCCTAATGGACGATATTTATGTCCATGAAATATGTTCCTGACTGAGGCACACACGGTTTGAGAGGAACAAGTCATCAGCCAAGCAGCACTTCTGAGATGAGAACACAGGTGTGAGTGTATTTCCTTTCCAATCCACCAATCAGTAAAATATTTTTTAATACGGGACAAACAGTAGAGTTTGTCTATTCTCCCCACAGAGCATGGTGAGTCGCTGGCTTTAATGGGACCTGACAGCCGTGTGATAGTCTCTGCCATTCTCGTTGTGAGCAAAGTGCTCTAAAAACGCATCCATAATTTATTTATGGGACCTGTCAGTTAACTCGTGAGTAACCAGGATGTTTCCAAGGACATTAAGACTCAGTTCTTATATTTTTGGTTGTGAGCCTAGCCTTTAACGGCTGAGCCATCTCTCCAGCTCTTTTATATCCCAGACAAATGGAAGTGCTACAATGCCCTTCTCAAGATGATCAACTATTGACGACTGAGAAAACCAGGAAGGTCATGACTAGATATGGAAATATTTTGCTGAAACCTTTTTATATTTCCTTATACTTCTTTCTTCTTACATATAGTTTTATGAAACAAACTATCATGAATATTGGCTGATGAACTGAGAATTACTTATCATGTTAATATAAGCGGATTGCTGGATTGAGTGCATGAGGGTAATGCTTTAAGGAGCACATGGGGCGGTGATCTTAAGATTGTTTCATAACTATAAATATCAGGGGGTTGTGTATCCAATAAAGCAAAACCACATCACCTTCAAAACCAACCAAACAACCAACCAAACAACCAACCAAAAAACCCAAAGACTCAATTCTTTCCCTTTCTTTGGGAAATAGTGCTGATGGCATCCCAGGAACGTGATGGTTTCCTGAGCCCTTTATGCTAAGGAAGGATGACTATGGAGGTTAATTGCCCCTCTTTGTTAGGATGTTCAAGCGCTCTGTTAAGTCTGGTATTTCTCTGATTCTCAGGAGCTTTGGTCAAGTCATCAATGACAGTTGTTTGTGAGGTAGCAGCAATTTGAATGGAAGAATGAGTTAATAACAATGGAAAATATCTAATATCTAAAGCATAGCAAAACCTACAGCCTCAGAACCATGTATATTTGACTCAGCTGAATTCCTGTTGACTCCAGCTGTACCATGCATGGTGCATAAACTTCTCTGAGAGTCGTGTTTTGCCCAGTGTAATCAAGAAATGAGGACAGATGCACAGATGGTTCCATAACAAGTGTCCTATGCTTTATCTTAGCCAAGCTCTATCTGTGCTCACCAGACAGAGGACAAGAAGCCACATGTTTTCACATGATCACTGTCAATAGCTGAGCAAGACCAGCATAGATGGAAGAAGGTTGCTATTTACCTGCCTCCCTCAGGATCTCCATGTGGACCAATGAAGCATCTGCTGTGAGTTTGACATGCCTATGCAATTTCAAGAGTGAGGCAGAGCTTCATGCTTGCTTTATACTTGAGACCTGTTGCTTTAGACATGAGAGATGCACAGGTAATGGTGGCATTGTATGGAGAAGCACCTTCGCAACTCCTTATGTAGCTTCATTCTGCCCAGATCCTAAGAACCCAAGAGAAGCTGAATGGAGAGATGATGGACTGGATTGTTGGGAAGAGAAAATTTTAGGATGGGGGAATACTCAGCCTAGTGTTGAGAGAGCAGCTATAGTTGTTAAAGAGCTCAGCACCACTGAAGAGAAACTGCCTGTGCCACACTGGAGCAATAGGAAAGCTATCCAGAGAACAGAACCTTACCTATCAGAGGCTGCGCTTGTGTGCATCTATATTTATTTAAAGTACAAAAACCTAAGCTTGGGGAGTTTCCTGCTCCTGGGGTTAGGGTAGGATCTGCCTGGGAAAGTGTTCCTCAAGGGTCAGCACATAGAAGCAGTAGTCCACAGAGACCACCTCATGAGCTAGCAATAGAATGTAGCCACATCATAAGCATTGTCCAAATGGTCCTGGTTTCAGAGGTACAAAGATTCAAGATTGAAGAGGGCTGATATCCCCAGAAAGGGCCCCCCGAGGCACAACTGCATAAAGCTATGAAGGTGAAGCCTCAGTGTCAATTGGAGATGCTGAGACTGTGGGATGTCTGCCAAGAAGAGCCAGAGTGGAGTGAGGTGGAGCTGGCCTAAGGCTAAGAGAGAAACTGCATTGCTTCAGGTAGCAGATCTGGCAGAATGAGCCAACTATGCCCTTTGGAGTCCAGTTGATTACATCAACAGTGCCGTACTGGACATGGAGGTACAGGAATTGTTTCTCTAATTATTCTGATTTTGTTGACATGCATTTGCTTATTTGCTAAACTCGTGTCCTTCCTTTAAAATGAGAATATTTATTCTATGCCATTATATATCAGAAGTATATATCTTTTTAAAAGTGGACATCTAACAGTTAAGGGACTTTGGACATTTAAAGTTCAACAGAGTGCATTCTCATATTATGAGCTAAATGTGAGGTTTGGGGGACAAGGGATGGAAGGCTACGGCCTAATGTGCTATGTCTGTGCGAGTTGACAAGAGGTGGAAGTGTGGAGGCTAGCTGTACCAACTTGACACAGTCCAGAATGGCCCAGAGAGAATCTCACTGAGGAATTGTCTAGATTAGGTTGGCCTGTGGCCATGTCTGTGGGCAATTAGTTTTAATTATATTGGCCTATATGGGAAGAGTCAGGCTAAAAGTGAGTGGCATCATTCCTTGGGCGTGGGCCCTGGACGAATGAAAAAGTGAAGTGAGTACAACCAGGCATCTATCTTCTTCTGCTCTGGACTGTGGATGTGATACCACATCACAGCTGTCTCAAGCTCCTGCTGTCATGACTGCCCCCGCAATAATGGACTGTGACCTGGAACTGTGCGGACAGTGAGTCCTTCCTCCTCTAAAAGGGAGCAAAAAGGTTATCTGTGATTTAGCATTAACTAATCCATCTTGAAATAGTCACCTTTAGTCATCACCAGAATTAGCTTGTTCTATGGTACATTATGAATGATAACTGGGTTTCTCCATGATAACAAAGTGCTGTCAGCCTCTCTAGGGCTATGAAAGTCCACTTTGCCCCCTCTGTAATCCTTACACAATCCTGCTAGATTGTGGCTCTGACCCTCCTGCTACACGGGAGGAAGGAAGTTGATGCTAAGAAAGGGCATGGCTATGGGAAATGGGTACTGAAGTTTGGGAGTGTTAGGAGAATGAGAGCTGCCTAAGGTGCTTCAGAGTCTGTTCTCTGGATCACTGACATGGCCTCTGACTCCTATACTGTCTCATTTTATGGGCAGTCAGTGGGGAGAAGTCACAGCCAAGTGGTGCAGAAATATCCTCATGGGCAAACAGGTAAAATGCCACAGTAAACAGAGCATCTGTTGGAATGGCTGTAATCTCAGCACTGGGAAGGTGAAGAGAGGCGTATTCCCAGGGCGCACTGGCCAGATATCCCATCTTACATGGCAAGCTTCAGGCCAGTGGGAAACTCTGTTGTGAAAAACAAGGTAAATAGCTCTTGAGGAAGAACACTCAAGGTTGATGACTGACCTTCACATACGTGTGCATGTGAGTGTGTGTACACACACTTGAAACCTCTCCCTTTCTCCCTCCTCCTCCCCTTTTCTCAGGTCTATGAAGCTGTGAGATGGGTTTGGGCTATCATTGTTATCACTGTTGGTGATGCTCATTTGTACCTCATTCCTTTTCATAGTAAACATTTTCTCAGCAGAGTCAGAGTCGGTTTTAGCAACTAAACTCGGCTCAGAACTTTGTTCAAATAATATATGAAGGCATGGGTCTAAGGAGTGGCTCAACTGGTTGACCAGTATCTCCAAAATCAAAGACCTTGTAGGATGCTTAAGAGAGCATGGATTACATGGTAATTTAACATGTAGAACCATGACTCTTTCCTAGAAGTGATACATTGGCCATGGAAGGAGGATTCACACATAAGATCAGCAAACAAGGGAGCATGGCCTTCCTGCTGCAGTCAAGAGCCCTTTCCAAGAGCAGAGAAAGACCACCAGTGAATGCCCTTTGTAGTCTTTGAGGTGCTGGCCAGGCATGGCCTGAGTGAGAGGAAGGAGGCTTGTTGAGTCCCTGCTTGACCTAGGACCCCCACCCAGAGAATCCCTGGTATCACACTCTCTTTTAAGCAGGGTATACTTGTTGACTTAGACCATATACTTCAGCATTCTCCTATTTAGTTCATCCCTAGGCTATGGCAGTAAGAAGCCATTTGCACTACAATTCCTCTTGGCCTCTCTCACTCAGCTAACTGTGTCATTCAGAAATGTCTGTCAATAAATACAGTGTCAGTTACCATTTTGTGTTAAGCCCCACAGAGAAATTAGAGATTAAGAAACATTCTCACATTAAAGCTAAAATAGATGTAGGAAGGCTTTTTGTCTGGGTGATCCCACAGTTACTTGGATGTCGTGTCTATGCTCTTGAGCACTTCCCAAAGGAAGCAAGTGGTCTAGACTATGTCCCTATGGCACTCATAGCTCACTGAAGACATATAAGAGAGAGAAGCCCTGGCTTTGGCCACGTCCCCCTGCCAGTTGCTTGGATGGGAACAGGTCCAAGATCTCTCTTTCTTGTCATCAGTGCTACATAGAAAGCAGTCAGACAGTTCACTGTCCTCACTTCTAAACCCAACTTCAGGTCTAAGACACTCCAAGCACCAAACATTTTTCTTGCTCATTTGGTGTGCAAATCCTGTCCTGAACTGACACAGGGCTATTTTTAGTCTTTATTTATTCCTCATGGTGTGAATATTCATTTTTCCTTGCAGAAGGGCTTCAGAGCTGGGTGCTGGGGGCTGCTCTACCCTGCCTGACTCTGTTGCATAAACCACATGCCCTGTATCACCTTCTGAGTTTCTCCCAATCTAGGAAGCCTCTCAAACAGAGGAGTGGAGCCTTAGATGGATGATGCCGGTACCCCACCTCATAGACAGAATGAAGGTCCCCTAGAGTTTCATATGTCCCAGTTCAACAAATGTCTGTCCTATTGGAAGGAGAATCTGATGAGGGGCTGGCTGCTTTGATGACCTCAAGCCTGCATCTGAGCTCTTTCCTATGTGAGATTTCATATGGAGAGAAAACTCCCTGAATATGTTCCTTATGAACTTGTTGCTTATAAAATTTAGTCTCCACCATTTAGCCCATGAGGGCAGGAAACCTTTGATCGTGTGTTTCATACATGCGTGCACACATACATGAAACTGTGAAAAATAAACCAAACATTTGCTGTGTAAGCATGAGGACCTTGGTTTTGGTCTTGACAATTCATTTAAAGACAGCCATGGTAGCCACGTCTATAATCTGAGCCCAGGACAGGAGCATCCTCAGAAGTCCCCAGGATGAACTAGCCTAGTACACAGAGCAGCAAATAGCAGCAAGTCGGTGAGGATTCAATGCTGCACGCATCTAGGCACACAGAGCTAATTAATGCATCAGGAATCATTACTGAAGGGGCCTTGATAATGCGGGACAAATATGTTGGGATGAAGGAGAGAATGAGGACCTGGCAGAGTTTGAGCTGTCATCTTCAGGGGTGAAGGTCTGAAACATGGAGATATATGATCAGAAGAGAATGGGATGAGGATGTGGGGGTATGTAAAGTCTTCCAAGAGGCCCCACAATGTCTCTTGCTGCTTGTAAATTTTCTGTTTTTAGTTGATAGAAAATGATCCTGTTTTGATGGTATTGAATTCAGATGTGAAATGGAGGATGCTATCTTGGCTACTATCCAATTTTGTCAGGATGAGCATGACACAAAAATCAATAGTTGATTAATTCATTATTTTATAATTTCACAGTGTGTATAGTTTGTGTGTGTGTGTGTGTGTGTGTGTGTGTGTGTGTGTATGTGTGTGTGTGAGACCTACAACACTTAATTATTCTACCTGCATAAGTATAGGTCATTTATTTGAGTGGGCTCTAAGGTACCAGTGGTTTCATCACTGAGTAAACTGGAAAAAAAGAGGGGGTGAAGATATGTTTCAGTGGGTAAGGCACTTGCAGGGCAGGTATGGTATTCTGTGTATGGACATCCAGAACCCACAGAAGGTCAGACCTGTTTAGTGGCCATATCTCACTGTTCCTATGGGGAGATGGAATTTGGAAATGGAAAATCCCCAGAATCATAAGGCCAGATAGCCTGGAGTATATAGTAACAAACAAGAGACACTGTCTCAAACACGGTGGAAGGAGAGGACCAGCATCCCCCCAATATACACACCATATAGACACAAAGATAAACAACTGGCATATAGTTACCATTACAATGTATTTCATCAACAAGAAGAGAACACACATTTTTCTGATCATTCATTCAAAGCAGACTTAACCCAGGGTCATCTGACCATGAGTGATTGGAGCCTTCAATGTGGTTTCTAGTGCTGGTGGCTCCACACAACCGTTGTCTGCCATGTATCTGTAGTTAAGCTGCCACTGGCTAAGCTGGGAAGACAGGAAGTAAGTGAGCTGGGATAATGCAGACAACTGTTTGATGTGGTAAAGATGATGAGGGGTCTAGGTACTAATTGATGCTGTGAGAAAGGTGTAGAAAGGAACCACACACCTTCAGGAGAATGGTCAAGCCCTTCTCACTGATGGGTGAGCACCAGCTGCTCCTGGGATGCTGAGCAAACTGCCCCATTGTACTTTGCCTCCCACTGGAGTTTTATGTAAGATGTTTGGTCCTTCACAAAGCACAGAAAACCCCTGCCAGTATGAGTTCATATGCTCCATGGGCCTCCTTTCAACATGCCCCTCTACCATCACAGTCAACGCCATCAGTGCCCTTCTCAAGGTGGTACCAGAGACCAGGCAGACTCTGAGATAACTCCTCAACAGACAGGGTTATACAGAACAAGTAGAAGAGAACAGACTTTTAAAATTTTTTACAATGTCTTCTTGATAACTTATGTTGAAGTCATAGCTGTAAAGTCAAATCCCTTGGAAGATAATTTTTACAAACGATTTTCTTCTTGTTTTCTTTCTTTACAGAACCAGGATTCTTGGACCCAGTTGCTCTCTCCAGCTCTTCCCACTGCAATGTACATCCCTCTGTTTATAATAGGAAATCCAAAAGGTAAAAATCAAAGTACTTCAGTCTCAATAGCTCATACAAGAACTGTTCTCTCAAAACTATGGTATCTACATTTTCCCCTTCTCTCAACCATCTTCACAGAATGTCTTGCTTAGTTCCAGAAACAAGACATGATAGTTTTAACTCATCTCTTTTGCTGTTGGACCTACAGACCACCTTTGCCCCCTTTATAGACACATATCAATGTGCAGCAAACACTTAGCTTCATAAGGCACTTATTATTCCCTCAATATAAACTGCTTAAAGTAGAATTTGTGCATAAAGGCATAGCAGTCTTTAAAGCTCTTAAAATCTTGTTGAGACTGAATTAAATATGTGATTGCCAATTTTGCATCATTTGCATATTTGATAAGTAGTCTACAATGTCAGGTATGTGTTAGAAAGGCAGAGTTAGTAGAAGCTCAATAGTCCCTGATTTTATATCAGACTTTTAAAACTCTCAGCTTTCAGTAGCTATGTACTGAGCAACACTGAGTTAGACTGACAGTACTTTACCTAACTCAGTCCTTCTAGGAACACAGAGTGGTCAGTACAACCCGTTTCTTAGTGACTCTGGGAGTCTGGAGGTTTGTGATGTTCATGTGGTGGATGATGAGGTCTTTTAGCTTCTTCTTTGAGCATCCTTCTGAGCATACACATGTGTGTCTCTAAGACTGTGCCAGGCATCTGGTGGGTCCACCATTGCCCCAAGTTACAAGATGTGGTGCCCCTCTGGGCTTCCTTCATAACCAGTTATAGCTTCTGTCACAATGCTCTTCAGGGTAGGGGTGGCCAGTGGAACACGATGGTGTTCTGGGATTCTTTCTGCCTGTGTTTTATGGCCTTCACTGGAGCTGAATCGGTGTTCAGCAAGTGAGAAGTAAAGATAACTGAAGAAACAATGCTCTCAGGATGTATCAGTCTCCAGAGTGTGCAAGCTGTGCAGTGGACAGTCAAGAGTTCTGGCTGAGGAGAAGGCAAGTATATATCGGGTGGCCAAGGGACTCTGAGGGGTTGGCTACAAAGGCACATGTGCCCAATGTATGTCTACAGAAGATACTTGCTGTGACCACATTTGCATTACAGCCCTGTTCTCCCTTGCAGTATTCAGTTGACTTTCAACTGCTCCTGTCACCTGCTTTCTTGTTCTTAAGAGTTTCTTTCCTAGCCACCTCCTGTTTCCTGCTTATTCTCCTGTAGACTTCTTTCTTCTCCTCCATTCTGTTTCCACTCATCTCCAGTGCTGAGCCTGAAGCTCAGCTGCCTCCCACCTAGGCAGAGTGTGGGATCTGCAGCCTGCTTAGCGACCAGGCAGGACCTGACATCATGCCCCTGCAGTATTAGGATCCATGTTCATTCTCAGTGAGCCACACATCAAACCTGTTACGTGCTGGGGTTGTTAGCCTCAGAGGATTGGGTAAAAGCAAGACACTTCAATCCTGTTCTTTCTCCATTAATCACTATTAACAGTGTGAATCTGTCAAAACAGGCAGGTGATGTGTGCACCGAGACCAGCTTCTGAGATCAAGCTTTGGCATTTCAATCCCTGTCATCTCAGTTACAGGAGAAATGAGGCCAAGAAAATCTAGAATTCTCTCTCTCTCTCTCTCTCTCTCTCTCTCTCTCTCTCTCTCTCTCAGAAGGGCTCTGCAAGTGTATGTAGTGATACGCTCAGATATGAGACAGCATATACACGCTATGTGAGAAGTACACATACCCACAGCATATGATACACATATACTTGAGCAACTGTACTTGATAAATAAGCTTCAGATTTCAAATGAGTGATGTCATGAGTGACAGGGATTCAGGCTTGCTCAGGGTAGATAGCTCCTGTCCATCCATATATATGCTGGACATGCATGCTCTGTTTTGTTTTTTTTTTCTTCAGAGTTACATAGCTGTTGAAGCTGTAAGCTCTTGACAGACACATCAGTCTTTTAAAATCATGTTTGTATCAGAAGAGGGTGGGATGTAACAGGTTCTAGCACATCTGAGAGCTCTCGGGGCTCCTCAGATCACCTAACTCATCCAGCAGACTTGGAGTCCCAGCTGGGCATTCTCAAAACACCTTTAGTCCTGCAGAGCACGGGTCGTGCAGAGCTCGTACCATGGGAGGAAACACCTGGATTGATCATTTTCCTCCCTCTTTAATGTTCATATTGACTTTGGCCTAAAAAATGACAGGGTTGAAGACTGTCATTAGTCTCCATGGTAAACAGATTACACGTTGATATAATAAATGTTTTACCTTTAATTTTTGTTTTAGTATGTTTTCATAAATGGGCATTAAACTGTGTTGAACCTATTTATTAAGCTTTCTTCTGAAAGATGCCTTGGTTGCAAAAGGAAACCTTCCTTCCTTATCAGAGGCCCAGGCTCAACCCCTCCTTAGCTGCTGTGGGGTTCTGCCTCAAAGTAAGATAGCTATGCTTGCTAGGCAGCAAGGCTCATTATGGGTGGCTGGTCCTGCTTTTATCTTCCCTGCTGCTTGCTGTTCCACAAACACCACTTCTCCCTCCTGTAAAAAATTACTCAATTTGACAAATCCTGGTGTTATGGGCCGAGCTGAGCCTTACCCCTACTCTGAATTTCCATACTGCAGGCCTAACTCCCAGGAAGCTGATATAACAACATTTGGAAAGAGGGAAGCTGGTGGGTCTGAATCCAACCTGACCACTGACCTTATAAGCAGAAAGAATCCAGACACACACAGAAGACCACCCATGCAAGTGAAGATTCAAGTCAAGGAGAGCGGCCTCAAAGGAGCCATCTCTATGACACCTTGACTTTGGGTTTCCTTCTGCTAAGACCAGGAGACAAGAGATTCTTGCTTCTAAGCACCAGCCAGTCTGCTGTCCTAGGTCATGGAACCCTCACTGACCCCTACACCCTTTTTAATGACCCTTTTTAACGCTCACCCGGAGAAGAGCCAGCCCCAAGCCCAACACTATGTCCAAATAACAGCCTTGCCTATGGTGTGAAGTTCCCTGATTACTAGACTCTCCTGGACGTCTTATCATCTCCAGCTTGCACAGAGCTGATGCTTCGGCTTTGAAGACAGCCATGAACAGACTCTACCTCACTTCCACTTCAAGAGCAACATCATCTCCCCTGCTCAGAGTGCATGGTGAGTATGTCCTAGGAGCATGTGGATGGTTCTAGATCAGTCTTTGATACACACCTCATCTTGATTGTAGCATAGCAAGTGTGAGCAGAAAGAAAGCCATGCGACCTGCTATGGGGACCCCTCTCTGCCTGTCCAGGAGTAATGTGCTCAGAACCACTGTCTTGAAGTGAAAGGATAGCAGGATCTATTCAGCTCCTGACGGTTCAGAGTGTTGGTATTATTGCAGCCAAACAAAGCTACATGACCTATACTATATGTTTAAATCCCAGGAGCATGACTACCCAGTTTAACTATTGGAAAGGGACAACTGGGCAAGCTGTGATATGACTTTTTGAAGCCAGAATGAAAGTCTGAGCAGGAATATAACCCAAGGCACATTAAAAACTCAAAGTTACAGCCTGAAGATCAGAGCTTGGCTGGTCAGTCAACAACCACAGAGAGTCAAGGAACAGTCCATAGGAAGTGCCCAGGGCCCTCATATCTTGCCAGAAACACGGTTACTAAAATACTACGTGCTCACTTGTTATTCAAGTGAGGCCTTCAGACTTTCTTGACTTCCAAGTACCAAGTTTAAGGCTCCATTCACCTCAGCAGCTACCTAGATGTGGTGGGACAAAATCATAGCACTTGGGAGGCTGAGCAGGAGGTTGTGGTTCGGCTGGGCTTTTCCTCCTATTGCTGCATTTGTTTTGAACTGTAGCAGTGTCATGCTCACTGTCTTGCCCTGGCTGTCTAATCTGAAGCCATGTCAACTCCCAGCAGCTAATTCTAGAGGGACTGTGTGAGCCCATGGTGTCAGCAGCTGAGCAGCTGCAGGGTTCTGTTGGGTGGTTTTGAGCAGAGGTTGGCAGATCCAGTTCCTGTGAGTCCTGTTTCTCCATTCAGTTTGCTTTCTTCCTTTGTGCCCCTCTCTCCTGCATCCCCCTTTTCTTGGGTGTTTCCATTGGCTGAGAAATCAGCTGTCTGTCTCTCTATATATATGTTTTTCTTTTGGTCTCTCTCTCTCTCACACAAACACATATACTCTTTCATATATTTACATTTATATACTCCCTCCCCCCCCACACACATCCCCTCTCTAGCTCTCTTACACACACTCTTTTTTGTACACTGTCAAGGACACACACACCCACTCCAGCCCCTACACTTCCTGTACACTCTCCTTCACACACACTCACTCCTTTACACACTGTTTCCCTTCCTCACACATACTCCCTTGCACACTTTCAGACACACACTCACTCCCTTAAACTACCCTTGGTATTCACTTGCTCTCAGGAACACACATACTCTCTTGTACAATCACATTTGCTCCCTTCTACACTGCCTCATAGACACACACTTCCTCCCAACTCTCAGAGTCACACACATATGCATTCCCTTGTACACTCTTTCACTGACACATTCCCTCACACCCTCGCTCTCCTGTAAGCTCACCAACACATATATCCTTCCTTGTGCACTCTCCCGGATACACTTTCCTATAGACTCCATGCTCAAACTCCTTTCCACACATCTCCCTCTCTTACACACACTCACACATACTCCCTGTACATTCACAAACATGTTCTTTCATGGACTCATAAGGCACACTCACACACACACACACACACACACACACACACACACACACTCACTCCCTACACAAACTCCCTCTGTACTCATAGACTTACACATGCACATTCCTCCACACCCTCCTTCTCATATATACCCATACACATTCCCACAGACACACACTCATCTCTTCACACACCCCTTTCAATACACACACCATCTCATACTTTCTTGCTAGGTAAGGAAGAGGCTAGAACATTGGTTCTCAACCTATGGATTGTGACCACATGGGTGGGATCAAACAACCATTTCACAGGGGTCTCCTAAGACAGTTCTGCATATCAAACATTTATATTATGATTCATAACTAACAAAATTACACTTATGAAGTATCAGTGGAAATAATTTTATGGTTGGGAGCCACCACAACTGCATTAAAGGGTCACAGTGTTAGGAATGTTGAGAACCACTGAACTAAAGTTTTCACTAATAATACTCCAAATGGCTGAAGCAAGTTACTGTCTATTTAAAAAAAAAAAAAACTTTGTGCTATTTTCTGGTTGTGGGGCTCTCTGAAAAGCCCTGACCTTTGACCTTCACCCTCGGCTATGCATGGCAACAGCATGCACTCACTTCCATTCCTGGACATATTTTTGACTGCCAGCTCAGCAGTGACAATGTCCCTCCAAAGTCACTCCAATGCCTTTTCCAGTGAGATCAGGGACTGAGGCTCCATATAGGCAAGGAGCAGGTGGAAAAGCAGAGGTTCCCAGCCTGGGCAAGATGAACAGGCAGTCTGAAGCCTGCAGGACCACTTGGCGACTGCTGGCCAATGATTTCAGGGGCAAATGAGCGGGTGTGTGAAGTCATTAATTATCTCCACCTCATCTCACATTTTAAGAGTTTCTGTGGCTTCATAATTAAAGATACGAGGCTTTATAGGGATTATGGGGGTGCGCACAATGCGCAGCCAGGTGCTAAGGCCCCAACGTTCATCTGGAGGCCTGCAGAGCCTCCGATTGTGAGTGAGTGTTCCCAGCTTGCCTGAAGCTCCTGGGCTTGTTTTCTTGTCTTAATTGCTTCCGGGCAGAAGAGCCTGGTAGGATGGGGCTGCTGCCCACCTGTGCTGGGTGCAGAAGGAGCTGCTGAAGAGCAGAGCTGACAGGGCTGCCATCTTCCTAGAGGACAAAGTGCACACGGTTCATGGTGGCAGAGGATTTCACACATGTACCTCCGTGGGCCACTTTTGTGGATCTCTGCTCTGAGTTACTGCAACACCCAGTGACCTGCTGGAAGAAATAAAGCATGGCAAAGCTGCCGGGCTCTCACTTCAGGGACCTGGTCACACAGGCCAGGCTGATAGTAGGTTGGTACATTTCCTTTTTGTTGACTTGGTGGCCAGTGTGCCCGAAGAGTGAGCTGTCATGTTGGGAAAGTTCACAAGGACTAGAGTCAAGGGTAGCTTTAGCCAACAGCCAGGGAGTGAGGAACCCAAAGTACTGTTGGCCCTGGTAAGGTACTGGGAAGGTATATGTGAGCTTGTCTGAGGAATTACTTAAAAATAGCACAAAGGAACATGGCAACAAGGCTTGAACAACCCCATTACCAGGTGTTGGCACTGGAGACTTGCCAAGTGCTGATCATCCCTGAAGAGTTGTCTAAACAGAGCCGGCCTTTGAGGCTCACTTCTCCAAAAATGTAGGCTGTGTGACCCATATTACCAGAGGCAAGTCCCTCACAGAAAACACACACACAGTTTTGCACTGGGTCCTGCTTTTAACATGTAGGGCTTTCTCCGTCCCTCTGTTTTTTCTTTATGCTTAAAAAAACAAAAACAAAAAACCAACATAATCTATCTTTTTCTCTCTTCAACTTCCCTCCAAAGCCACAGAAAAAAATGTGACAATGGCACGAGGTTACAAATCTGGGGACATCAGGAGTATCATGTGTGGCTGCTGTGTCTTCCTACAAATGCTAGGAACACCAGGGTGTCATGTGGGACTCCCTTGTCTTCCTTTTATGTTGGCTTCCATTGGCAGAGTCTGTCAGGCAGAGAGGTCTGTGTTTCTGTGAATTGAACTGGGATGTCTGACAGTCCTTCATTCTGTCTTCAGAACTTCAGCACAATAACTGTGTCATGTGTTTGCAAAAGCCCCAGGTAAGGTAGTGGTGCCATGTCTATACAGAGTGGGATCTGGTGCCTCAACTGTCACCAGACACAAAGCCTTCCTCACCAAACTCAGGAGCCACGTGGGCAGTGCCATATTCTGGTCACAGGTGGCACTAGAAAGGCCTGAGGAGAAGCAGGAAACAAGACATTGCTCAAAGAATAAATTTAGGCTGAATTGGCAGAGAGAGAGAGAGAGAGAGAGAGAGAGAGAGAGAGAGAGAGTCGTATAGGACCCAAGGTAAAGACAACGTGGGTCCAGGAAAGCCTGTAAAGTGATCTACAGGGAAGGGAGAGATGAATCAGTCAGGAAAATGTTTGCCTTGCAAATATGAGGACCCAAGTTTGATGCCTAGAACCTACGTATAAAAAGCTAGGTATGGTGGCATGCATTGGTAATCCCTGCACTAAGGAAGCAGAGATGGGTAAATGTCTGGAGCTGCAAGCTTAGCCTACTCAATAAGTTACAGGCTAATGATAGATTCTATTTCAAAAACCAAGGTGAGTTGTGTGTAAGAAATTGCAGCGAAGGTTGTTCTTTGACTACATACGCGTGTGCACACGCACACACACACATACACACTGGCACACATACATGATTCTAGCTGCATTTCTGTTGCTGTGATAAAACACCCTAACAGAAAGCAACTTAGGAAAGATGGGATCTGTTTGACTTAGAACTCCAGGATACAGTCCACTGTTGCAGAGAAGTCAAGGTAGGACTGTAAAGCATCATATTCACAGTCAGGAGTAGAGAGGGAATAAACGCATGACCCTGCTTGCTTGCCCTCAGCTAGCTTTCATCTCTCTTATACTGGTCAGGGCCTTCTGTCCAAAGAATGCTGATGCTCACCCTGACCTGAGTCTTCCTAGATAAGTGGATCTCAACCTTCTTAATGCTGCAACCCTTTAATACAGCTCCTCAAGTTGGGGTGACACCTAACTATAAAATTATCTCGTCACTACTTCATAACTGTGATTTGTTACTGTTATGAATAGTAATGTAAATATATTAAATACCTGATATCCAGGATATCTGATATGGGACCGTTATGAAAGGGTCGTTTAACCACCAAAGGGGTCATGACCCATAGGTTGAGAACCAGCTGTCCTAGATCAGTTATACACAATCCCCAACAGAAACACTGGCAGGCCAACCTGATATAGATAACTCCTCATTAATATTCTCCCTAGATGATTCTAGGTTGTCAAGTTGACAGGTAAAAAATAAAAATCAACCAGTATACACAATATGTGATTCATATATCTTTATAAATATATATATATATATATTTTTATGAAAAATACACACACACATCTTTCTCTCAGTTCTACAGTGGCAGAAGAGGGTCTTGCACAGGATCTAGCAGCGGTGCAGTGATGGGTCAGTGGACATGCCTGTCAGTACTAACAGAGAAGAGGAATAAGACAGAAGCCAATTTCCTTTTGAGATTGGACAAGCTAGATTGACTTGACATTTGCTCTCATGGCCTCTTAGGGGTCCAAAGTTCAAGGCAAGGATGGAGTGTAGATTATAGAGTATCTCCCTCGGAAGTCCTCACTGGAGGTCTTCAGGTGAAGTGGTTAGGAAAACACGTGGCCTAGTGGTTCATGGCACCTCAAATTGAGACCTTGCTTTAAGCTTCTCTGTGTTCAGTTGGATCCCAGCTTCTGAAGAATCAAAGGAGCCTAACTTCACATCAGACCTTGGAAAACAAGAGCCCAATAAATATGAGCTTATCCCAAGAGAACAAGTCAGGAGCAAAAGAATGGGCACACACAACAACGTCTGCCGAGACTCCAGCTGCTGAAAGACAGACAGAGGCTCTGAAGATGGAGCCTGCAATATCTGCAGGTGATCCAGCTGCAGCAGAATGGGCAGAAGTCAAGAATGGCTCCGAGATGGGACCTGAAAAATGGAGATGTCTGGGCCCTGCACTGCCTCTACCAAAAATAATTTCATCATTGGCAATGCTGGTGCATAGGTCTTCCTTGAGCCCCAGCAGGACCAGTAGGATGCACTGTGTTCTTTATGTTGCTCAGGCCCATGCTCAGAGTTGGTGGTTGGTGGAGAAGTAGAAGGAGGAGAGTAGCAGAGGGGCAGGGCTCAGGTTTTTGCTGTATCAGGATTTCAGAGCAAACCATTGGTACAGGGACTAGGAATCCAGACAATGAGTGGCCTTGACACCAGTAAATGTGTGGGCTCAGGATGTGATTCAACATATACAGGAGCAAAGCTAAACCTCAGTAGAATCTCTGAGAGCATAAAGGTGCAGAAAACTGCACCAAAGACAGCCCTACACAAGATTTTTAGGTTCCAAAAGATAAAAAGGAACCATCAAGGAGACTTTGTCATGGAGGAAGGGACTCCATTGTTGACCAGGGGACTTACTGGGGTGGGACCCTTGGAGACTTTTGGTGAAACTTTTCTGGGATGGTAGAAAAATGGATAGCTAATTAGACTGGGATAAGAAGGTGGTAGAGTGGGGCAGGGCTGGCATGTTGGTGGCTGGGGGAAGCATCTGTGAAGTGCTACAGAAGTGAGAACGAGCATACATCGGCGGCAGCTGGAGAAATGGTAAGTAGATCAGGATGTGGATGGAGCACGGGGAGTCTTACAGGGGCATCTGTCTGTGACCAGCATGGAAAGGCCATGCATATCTAAGGGGAGATGCAGCAGATGGGATCCAGGAAGGAGGAGAGACTAGAGTCTAAGGTTTAAGAACAAAGGGAACAAATACACCCTGTGTCCTTTCATAAGGCCACCAACCTCATGCATGAGAGCCCCACCCTGTGGCCTACACGTTTCTCAGATGCCCCATCTCTTAGTATCAGCATACTGGGGGCCAGATTTCAGCACCTAAACTTCAAGCTACAGCATTCTTTCCTGGATCCCTCAAAATGCAGTCCTTACATGCAAAATGAATGAATCCAAAGTCTTAAGTATGTCCAGGATCAGCTTTTCAAGGCTGGTCAAAGTCTTAATTAAACACCAGATTGGCTGATATAGGGAGGAATTCCAGGTGTGATGGGTCTGATACAAACTTTGCTCCAGCTGTGAAAACAAGCTAGTTATATACGTCCAAAATCCAGCACCAGTCAGGCATAAGATCAACATTCTATTCAGAAATGGAGAAACTAGAAGGCAGTAGGGTTGAGAATATACGTTTGAGGCATGCTTACCTAGAATAGCCTGGGTTTGGTTCCCAATACTTCATAAACTGGACATAGTAATACACACCTGTAATCCTATAACTCAGAAAGTAGAAACAAGTGGATCAGAAATTCAAGGCCAGTCTTGGCTACATGATACTAAGAGGTAGATGGAGGGGAAAGAAAAAACAATTTGGAAGGCAGAGACAAGATCCAACAGGGCAAGCAAGGCCTTTAAGTATTGGTATTGATTGACAGTTAAGAGTACTGGATGGTCTTTTAGAAGACCTTGGTTCAATTTCCAGCATCCATATGGCAACTCACCACTCTAGTTCCAGGGTACCAAATGCCCTCTTCTGGCCTCTGCGGACACCAAACTCGCATGTGATAGACAGATATACACACAGAAAAACATCAGTGCACAAAAAAATACTAATAATTTTTTAAAATCACAGAAGACTTTGTGGAATGTATTTTTTTATCCCATATGCTCTTCTGGTGTCTCTTTAAAATGTTGAATATTTTTCTTTGGCTGGATCTACACACATACATACACACACACACACACACACACACACTGCATGGCATTTTTAACTGAATTGTGACATGTTCTTTCTATCTCCAGTTGGTTTAAATTATGTAACTGCATGTGGCTCTTCTCACTCTTTCTCTTGTCTGACTATGCCTATGCTGCAGAGGCAGACTAGGGTGAAAGTGTCCAATATCTTTTAGAGCTCTGGAGTTCCAAGATACTCAGGTGCAGCCTGGCTTAGGAGAACAGAGAAATTTGGGCAGGTGACGCTGACTGACAGTTTGCTTCTGTCACAGGCACTGGAATGCAAATGGTTGCTTCCCTGTTGCTGGACTGTTGGACAGAGTGGGAGGAATGAGCAGTCACTGACTGTGGGGCTGTTCTTGCTGAATCTAAAGAATCCCTTCAAGAGCCAGTAATGAGTGGAGCCATAGCCTGATTACAAACCGCATCAGAATGCCAACTACCGACCAGGACTTGGGATATGGCACATCCCAACCAAAAAGCATAGGAAGAACAGGCAATCAGTGCAGGGCTCGGTGTGCAGGGCTCAGGACTTCCTAAATGGACATGCAATGGGTAAGGGCTCCATATATAGGGCTCAGGACTTCACAAATGGAGACATCCCACACGTGGCAACAGGACACCAGGAGAAGGCTTCATCTACAGAACAGGTCTTCATGGGGCCTAGCAATATGTTCCCAAAGAAAAAGACTGTCTATGTGTGGGCCCCAGAAGTTGCTAGTCACCAGAATCAACGTGTTGCTAGGAGAATCCCTGTTGCTACTCAGACACCCAAGTCACTCCTCCCATCATACACAAGAGCCTGGGAATAGGAAGATCTTCAGAAAAATGTTCCAGGATGGAAGTGCACATAAAGGAAGAGACAGGGGGCATCACAGCAGATAAAATGCTGGAGAGAGACACAGGATGCAGGCTCCACTCTTCTCTGTGGTGTCTCCAATGCCTAGAAGCTAATGAAAACAGTAGACCAAGAATATCTGTACCTACTCCACCACTGAGCTGGATTTCACACTTCCAGAAAACAGATGCTAACACCCATGCTGACCCAGTAACATAGCCACAGCCAGAAGCCACACTAACAGTGATGGTAGCAAGACTGCCAAGGCTCAGGGGAAGGAAGATCTGCTGTGGTGTCCACAAGTGCCATTTATAGAGTCTTGGCTGGCTCTTGGCATGTTCTATACACATTCAGTATGAAAGTATTCCATCCCATAACAGCCTGTGGGGCAGACAGCTGCCATTGTCACATAACCTGCCCTAGCCACATACATGCTAGGAGTCTCCCTGTGTGATCCCTTGTCTCAGTGATCAGAGCCCATGCCATCTTGGTGACAGAAACCAGACTACAAATGAAGCCTCTCATCATTTTTGTTTCCCAGGGTGATCCCTGCACAGTGAGAATGGGACCTACCCTGCTTGTCATTGAACTGGCGTGGATAACGGTTACACAGCCTCTCAAGCTATGGGTCAATCACTCTCAACTCCCTGTCTCTGATACAGACCTCATGGGAGATAGGGTTAGACTTTTTCCAACACTTCTTCTTTTGTAGAGCCCCACTGACCCATGTAGGGATACATGATGTCAGATCCCTGGCAGAGAGCACTCCAGCACTGCCCAGACCCCAATACTGACACTGTGGACTCACTACCTGACTGTGTTTGTGTATATCTAGAAAACAGAAGACGTTGACAAAATAAAAGGAAAAGAAAATTAGAAGTTAAAGTCTTGGCAGCAGGCTTCAGCTGACTATACAAAGGGCTCTCCTTTTCCTAGTCTTTGACACTCATTTTCTCTTGACAGTTTTAGTGATAACATCCCAGAAGAATGGGGTCCTTCAAGGAGGCTGTTTCCCTTGAGTCCACTGCAGGCCGGCCTCTTTGGGCAGTGGGTATGAGATTAGCAGCCGGGGTAAGGAGGAAGCTTTGCTCCTTTTGAGTTTTGTTACAGCCTGCCAGAGGCAGCAAGAGCAGAGTCCACAATTCTCTCTCTGCCTTTTGCTTCCTACCTCTCCATCCCCTACCACCAAAAGGAATATTGCCAAGTCTGTGATACAACTTTCATTTCCTTATCAGAGGCACGTATGAGATTGGATCACCGGGGACTTTGATGTTAGCTCCTGTCTCTGTGGAACTCTAAAGGAAGAACACCAGAGAGGTGAGCCTCCAACAGGGGAGAAAGAATGGCCTCCAGCCCAGAGACCTCACCTGCTGGTCAAAGGAAAAGGACTGTGGTGGAAGGGCTGGACAGAATCTATGGAGCAGCCCAGCGGAGAAGCTGTGCCAGCTTCAGACCGGCTAGGTGGAAAAACTAAACCCAGGCTCTCATTACTTTGGAAATAACAAGAAAATAATTGGAGACAGTGTTTCTATTTTTATGCTGAGTCCCAAGCTTTCCAGCCTGCTGCTGGAGGAGGGAAATAAAAGAGAGTGAAGCAGCTGTGTAGGCTCAGAGCATCAGCCCAAAGCACAGCATGCTGGGTCAAGTGCCACTTCTGACACCGTGAGGACTGTGCACCGGGCTGAAGACACTGACAAATACTTTGGCTTGATTCTTCTAAGGATGTGGGTCCTGGGCATCCTTCTGAGAATGATGGCAGTCTTCCTGGCTGGTGGGTCATACATGGAGCCTGTGCTGCCATGCCATCAATGTTGACACTGCACTGAGTACAGTGTGAATTGAAAGTGCTGCCAACTCAAAGTCAGACTCCCAGGTGGCCTCCAGAGGCAATTTTAGCATCACCCCTCAAAGGCCTCAAGATTCCATCTGTGTCCCCACTTGTCCTCAATTGTCTCCCAGACACCTGAATGTTCTGGATGAGGAAAAAAGGGATAGCAGAGACAACTGGGGACACATCCATTTCACGGTGTAGCATTATGTATCTGGCCAGTTTCCAAGCCCTGGCAATTAGAGGAGGTCACCACTTAAAGCCAAGGAGAGGACATAAGACTCTCTATAAGGAGGCTATAAGGTTCAGGCTGTCAGAAGTGGGGATGCAGGGAGGGAGAGCTAGCTTGCGTCCTTCTCCACTCCTCTCACTGCACACTGGCAGACTTGTTGGAGGCCACACCCACAGAGAGCTTTCTTGGCACATTGGCATCTTCCCCTCAATATTTCTGGCTAGAGCAAAAATCTAATCATTCTGTTGAAAACTTAACTAGAACTGACATATCAATTCATCACTGTAATATCAAAGCTTTCTAAAGAGGGATCATGGTGTGTGTGTGTGTGTGTGTGTGTGTGTGTGTGTGTGTGTATGTGTGTGTGTATACAGTGTGTGCACACAGAGGTAGTGTGTTTGTATAGGGGACGGTATATAAGGCTGTGCAATGTAACATGTGTCTATGAAATTGTACATAGTGGGTAGCATTAACAGTTTTATTATATACATATGGGGTGAGATGTGCAGTATATGTGTACAACACAGTGATGGTGTGTGTGTTATGTATAGCATGTGTGGTATGCACAGTGTGTGTGATATATGCATGTTTTTAGTACCTATATATGATATGTGATGTATGAGCCTGGTATGTGTGCATGTATATGGTGTCTTCATGGTGTGTGTGTGTGTGTGTGTGTGTACATATGTGCTGTGCACATGCTGTGCAGTGTGTGCGTGGCATGTGTACTGTGAGTAGCAGGAACACTGTGAGAGTTGGCAAGCAGGTGGCTTATACCTCCCCAGGGCCTGTGTTGCAGTCCCCCTTTCCAGCAGCCCATCCATGCCTCTCTGGGACTTGACAGGGCCCTCTGCCGAATCTTGGTTCCTATAGAGCAGAGCCCAACCATCTCCACTGGGTCTGCAATTCTGCACCAACAATTTTCTATGACCTGTGTTGTTCCCCCGAAGTTTCTGCAGCATGTAGTGTGGCTTCTCTTCTCCTGAGGTGAGAGGGTTCACTCTAGGTGACAGATGCAGCCTCGCCTGATCCGGGAAGCAGTGGCTGAGATGACACAGACAAGGTACTATTTTTCTCAGTCATGATGTAGGTCACAGCTTCCTTAGATTGGCTGTTGCCATGGCAACCGGAGCTTTCTGCTTTTGTACAGGGACTTGGAATACTATTCCTCAAGATAAAGGAAACATTGAGAATCCTATAAAAGGCCTCCCTGACAGCCAGCACATACCGCCCTGCTCTCCATACCCCCACCAGAGCCAGTCAGTACTGCCTCACTCTGTGAGGCCCACCCTCCTTTCTCAAAGATGAACACGTTGAGCTGCCCTTGGGAGCCTATAGAGCTAGATACGCTCTGGGAGATCAGATCAGCACCAACCTGTCTGGGCACACAGTACCATGATGTCACAGAGTGATGTGCCTACCTCTGCCACCCACCCAGAAGGCCTCCTTCCATGTTCCTCATCCATTGTCATCTGGACATCTTATTGTATAGTATCAGAGCCTTGCAATGACCTGCTTATGGTGTGAATAAGTCACTCAGCAGCCCACTCTAATAATACCTGGGTTTAACCAGGCCCATTTGCTAAAGTTCAGGGGTGTGGCTCCATGGACTTCCCACACCTCTGGCCTTCCTACAGAGCCCAAGCAAGCTATATGAAGCCCTTCTCTCTCAAAGCGGTGTGCACTTCAGTCTTGATGTGTCTGATCTACAGGAATGAACAAGGAGCCCATAGTAAACAGACCAGAGAACTGGGGTGGCCAAATATGACAAACATCCACCAAGTTTTGCAAGGATAGACCTAAGTCCTGTGATTCTGTTCGGCTAAGCAGAAATGTTTGGCAGAATCCTAAGGAAGATCCAACCTCCACTGACACAGAACTGGGCTGATGCTTATCACTCACAGTGTGAGAATGGCTACTCACCTGTCCTTGTTTAGGAAATGCAACAAACTGCACATGGCTGCACTCCAGAGCTGGATCCTGAGAGCAGGTATGCTGGTTAGGGTGCAATGAGGGAACATGTCGCCTTGCTCAGGTATACAGACCTGTACAGAACTGCAGCCCACCAAACTAGTAATAAAACTAGTCTCAAAATTAGGTTGTGTCTGCAGCAAGCTAAGGGATTTCAAAGATGTAATTGGAGTCCCCAGTGAGCAGGCTTTCCATCAGTCCGAATGCAGACTGCCTGGGGCCTCCAACCTCTCCAGGTGAGTCCAGACACAGCCTGGGATTCTCTCTCAAGCTGGATGCAGAGAGGCAAGGACTTGAGTTTTACAGCTGGGAGAAGAGGAACTCTGCCGAAAGGCATAGGAGCTTAGGCACATCCTTGGTTGTGTGGCTCCTGGGGTCCCAGCAGAGTAACAGCTCGTTTGACTGGGACCTGCTGGCCTGCAGGAGTAGTGACACCACACAGATGAACTGTCCTCAACACCTGATGTAGCAATAATTTGTTATACAGCCATAGAAAACAAATGCACGGGCCATGTCTTTGTCTGATGCTAAGGCCCTGTTCTTGTGAAACCATCAGCTACGTCACTCAGCGTGGAACTTTCAACAGATTAGAGTTGTGCCACAGTAAGATACTGCATTCTTGCATTGAAAACACCTCAGCAGATGCTACAAGTATCTGTAACACCAGGAGGGCTGGGTTGGTTACAGCATTCTTCTTAATTCAGCTTTTATGGCACTACTGAGAACAGTATTTTACTTAATTTGAGAAGCTTAAAATAATCCATGGATCCATCTTCTTGTAAAATACATATAGCAGAAGTCATCCTAAAGCTTAGAAGCTAAGCTAAACCGAAGCTCAGAAAATAGGAAAGCAAGAATTGACTAGTTACTGCTATGCTGCAGTAACAAACAACCCCATTTACGGTGATATGACAGTTCTTTTACCATTACAGACCACCCTAGATGAGGATCACCAGTGCTTGCATCGCCATCCAGGTAGCCCTCTGGTCCAGGGTGAAGACCTTCTGTGTCTCTACTGTCCTTTTCCAGGGTGTCTTTGTCCCCTGTGGCTTACTTGCATTTTGGACTTTGAGGGACTCGATTCTAGTTCTAAACTACCAAGTAACTTCCAAATGCAGGGATGATGCAGAGGATGCAGAGGTGATTAGAATGTTACTGCCATGGTCCATATTGCTCAAAGGTGGTGTCACTCAGAGACTACATACCTCTTAGCCTGGAAGACGCCAGCATGCTTCAGTGGAGGAAAAGCTGAATGACCTGAACGATCCATGCAATATTTAAAGAGTATCAGACTCCAGAGAAGTTTAAAAAAAAAAGTTCTATTCAAGTGAGTTTCCTGAAGACAGCAAGTGTAAGTAGTGAGTGTAATTAGTTCAGACCTCACAGAAACATAGGAATGTACTAGAGCTCAGGGCTGCCTGCTGAGACAGGAATCCATGGAAGAGACAAGCATACAGGGAAGTGGCTGGTGGGGAGCAGGAATAGGCAGAGTAGGAAAAGCTATAGAAAAAAATCCATCTGCTAGCTTCTGGGAGAGGTCAGTGAGGGTAACTGGAAACTCGGGGGAAATGCCTGAAAGAAACCATGGCTTTCAACCTGAACTTCAAAGACAAATACAGACATGCTAGCTAGGGAAGAGTAGGCGGTCCCAGGCAGGGCAATGGTGGGGAAAGATGGCTGATATGAGGGAGAAGCTGAGCCAGGAACACCTGTGATCCTGATGCAACTTAAGGGTGCATTCCCAACACCCTCTGTACCCCAAGAAGCCATGGAACCAAGAGGTTTCACAAAGAGGTGTGAGGGCGAGTATGAGTCTCCATGTAGAAGTAGTCCTGGCCTCCAAGGGTGGCTGAGGCACAGTGTCACTCACTGGCTGATAATAGTTTCTAAGGGCACAGTTTCAGCTCCAGGGTGGCAGAGCCAGCTTCTGTTGAGGTTGTGAAGGTGGACCTGGCCCTGGTTTACCAACTGCTATGGCACTGGTAGCTTCTGGTGCTCTGTGACTTGTAGGATGGCCAGCCAGTACCTGTCTTCATTGTCATGTGGTGTTGTCCCTGTTTGCCTATCTGTGTCTAAGTTTCCCTCAAGAGCTGTGGTAGTTTGAATATGATGTCCCCAGGATTTTGGGTCTTTGACTGCTTAGTCACAGTTGCTGGCTCTACTTGCAGAGGTTAGGCCTTGCTGAAGCCAGTCTACCATTGAGGGTGGCCTTTGAGAGTTTAAAGACCATTTCAAGGTCACGCTGGTGCCTGTGGTGAAAGGTGTAAGCACTTAGCTTGCTGTTCCAGTCACCATACCTGCCTTCTGCCACTCCTCCTAGCCATGATGGTGACAGACTCTTAACCCTCTGGAAGCATAAGCCCAATGACTCCTTCTTTCTATAAGTGTGCACGGCTGTGGTGTTTTAGAAAAGTAACAAATAAAGAGATGCGCCATCACACTGCTCCAGCCTGTGCTAACGACCCCATCTTAATTTAACTTCCCATCTTCCAATGAAGCTATTTCCAAGAAATGCCACATTCTAAGGTATTAGGGGTTAGAACAACAATGTAAAACTTTGATGTCATTAATCAGTCAAGAACCCACACTCAAAATAGCGACTATTACACAGCCCACCCTACTGTCCCTCTGTGAAATATTTATCTGTGTCTTTGTTATAGCCTTAAATGAAATCTGTCACTAAATCTACCTACACACACATCCTCAACTTAATTCTATTTTCTGACTGCAATTTAAAATAAAATGTAATTTTTAAGAAAATATGCCATTTAATGTGTGTTAAGTGCTCAACTAACATCTATGCTGATAGGGCATTGTCAAATCCCAAAGGAGACAAACATTTTCATGTGTCTGAGTTTAGAGACAGTGCATCTCAGAGCATCATCTGGGATGTGATTAACCAACCCAGGAAGGCTAATGAAACTGGCCCCAAACAAGCAGAGAGCAGGTTCTCTTATGCTCTGTCCTTTGGCCTGGCTTGATTCAAATGCTAATAATTTTGTATGCTGTACAGGTTCTTAGAAACCCATGTGCAAATTTGTTTTACATTTTCACTGTTAAAAACATTGTGTAAACAATGTTCTTGTGTGCAAGTGCATACTTCCCACATATTTATGTTTCTGTACCATAACACCATTAATTTATGCCTGCTAAATCAAGAGTTGAGATCATTTAATATGGTTGCATAAAAGCACTTCAGTAAAAGTATGAACACAACATTTAGAGAAAAAGAAATGAATGTATCCTCCTCCCATTACTGGGTCCTTGGAGACCACTCTATACCAACACAACAGAGGATTTGAGTGTACCCTGCAGGTGGTCTCTAGCTTCCTCCAGGGTTCTTGCCCTACACCTGCAACAGAAATCCAAATCACAAATCCTCTCTCCATGTGCTCCATCTCTCTCCATGTGCTTTATTCCTCTCCATGTGTTCTACCTCCACCCCATAATTCTGGTTCCAAGCAAAGCTCAAATGAGGAGCTGAGGTGTCTATCCCCCTATGGTGATATCTACATCAAATGTCAAAGTCCTGCCTGCCCTCACCATGTATCCTCTACCTGTAGGGATGATGATGAGTAGTTGTGGGTCCCACCATGGTCATACAAGAGAGACAGTGGCCTTGAGAATAACACAAAGGGGTCTGTGGGTGATCTTCTGACAACCTGGACAGTGTGTCATGGTACTCCAGTCACTAGCAGCCTTGCAAAGGCTCAGCTGTCACAGGAAGGCTTCTTGCAAGAACTGCTAATGTGTAGTGTGAAGGCCAAAGAAGCACAATGATATCCACACCCTGCAATCTTTCTGTGAAAGATGAAGCTGGTGGCAACTTGAGCAGAGAAGTTTCAACGAGCATCCCAGAGTTAGACTGTACTTACTGGATAAGAACACCCCTCTTAGATGTCCTGCTTTCTGACTTTTGTTGGCCTCTCTGGGTGGAGAAACAAGATTCCTCTGCAGAAGCAAGCTCTGCCACGCTATCTACCTCAAAAAGGTAGTGGATTCTGACATGCTGTGGCATTTAGTACCATCTGTTTCCCTCCCCCTCTGGTGAAGGTAAACAGCACTTAGACTCCCACTCAAACAGAATCAATGCCTCTCACAAGGACTATGAAAGAAGAAGATGAGGGAGTCCTGTGCCCTGTACCTCAGGGACACTACCCGCAAGCCAGAACCAAGAATGTTCTAAAAGGAAGTCTAAGCTTGGGTGGTCTGCTCTTAGCAGACAGGGTGTGAGAGGATGAAGAGAGGAATGTTGAAGGGGACCTTTCAGTAACAGAGACCTTTGCTGCAGCTTGAGTGACAGGTCACTGTCCTTGGGAACAAGACAAGTCCAGCCCATCCTGGGCACTGGGGGTGTTGCTCTAATTACAACCTTTTCCATCTGCTAGATGAATTATCTTGCTACTTTCCTGGGAGACTCAGTGCACATGGTGGGCAGGATGCATAGAGGGCATACAACAGCCAGCACACAGTAGATGTGAAGTGGAAGTACAATTTTGTGCCATGAAAGCAGAGGTAGGGGCATGCGTTTGTGCTATGAAGGGTACAGGAATACTAGGTACTCAATATGTGTCACAGGACAGAGAGTGCAGATTCTATTGGTCCTCGTGCAATCACTAGATGACCCTGGGAGTTTGAGCTGTTGCCTATAAGCATGACAAGGATTTGGGACCCTCTAGCCCTTGATGGAATCAGTCCAGGCACCTGACTTTCTAATATTTGCAAGGAGAGTGCCAGCCACAGGCTTCTCCCCACAGCAGGTCCTAAGATTGATGAATATGAGTTTTAACCCAATGACAGCTTGGAAACACAGGTGTGTAAGAGAAGGAGCCACACAGCTTATAATCAGAAGCAAAAGACTTTAGACATGAGGCTCTCGGTGAGAACAGTTGAAGCTGACACTGTGATAGGAAGACTAACAGAGAGGAGGCAGGGGAAAGGGAGAAGAGAGACTCTGACATCCAGAATGACATAAGACAGGCCATGAACTACTGCCTCCCACCTACCAACCCCATCTGACTCATCTCTATGTTCTGAGGAGGTGGTACCCTGGTGTACACTTTACAGTAGACAGGTTGAGTTCCAGATACACAATGAATGCTGCCCAGAGCCATTCAGCAAGTGGAACCCATGAAGCTACCATGTGGCCTGTGATACAAAGAAGGTTCCAGAATGGAGGTGTTGTTTCTCTTGGGCACAAGCATTTCTGGCTCCCCAGAGATTTTCCTATCTCATTCTAAAAGCAGATCAATCAGGGAGTTGCCAGCATACCCACTCCTGGTTCTGATCTTCCCCCAGTGACTGTGGTCTGGCAGGAATTGTGGCCACAGGGGTACATGTTCCGTATGATTGCTTGTATGCTCCCAAATTGATAGCCCAGAAGGGATAGTGCTAGGAGTGAGCCTTTGAGGGAGGATTAAGTCACAACAGTAGCCCTCATAGTGGGAGTAGTGCCTTTTAGACAATATCATAAGCTCAGAGAAAAAGTCCTTACAGAGAACGCGTTCACCAGCATCTTCTGAGACACTTGGGTTGTGTTACTCTGCAATAGAAACTGATAGACTGAGACACTGAGGTCAGTCTCAAGACACAAAGACCTGTGCTAAGTGGCAGCATGGTCACAATGTGTAAAATACATCCTATCCCCAGGTGCAGAACTGATCTCTTTTCTGGTGTCCTGCCCACATAGGTGGATCCTGCAGAACTCATGCCTCAAAGGTCTACACCATACCATCTCCTCTCCTCTCCCGGGTATTGTATGCTCCTTGTGTGTGTAAGACAGGCCAGGTTTCCTGCCTGCAGTATCCAGTAGCCCCTCCCGTGTTCCTGTTCCCTTCTGTCCTCTCCTCCATCACTGAAACAGAAGTAAAATTGTAAATGTTTCCTTTTGACTCTGACTCACCTTCAGAATTAAAATGGTTAAGGGTGCTTCCTAATCACCTAGAATTCCCGTTAAAGTAAAATGAAGAGAGATGGCTGACCCCCATCCCAGTGATAGGAAGCCCCCTTGAGCCTGCTGTCCCTCCTGCATTGCGTGGTGAGGCAGGGCTGCCCTCTTCTCCAGTCAGTCTTTTGGTTTGTGAGGCTTGTTATATGTTTTCTGGCAATTCCTTTTCTGTCCTTGGCATGGACAAATCAAGCCACTCAAAAATTCACTGACACAGGATGTTGGCCAAACCTATTTAAATATCTTTAGAAAGGGATGCTATTGTGGAGAGTTGCTGTTGTCCCTTTTGCTCTGTTTGTACAGAACCTTCTAACAGTCCATCATTGGTAGAGTAGGTTGAAGACAAATTCCCATCTTTGGGGCCCAGATGTCAGATGTCATGGATATGCCCAATGTCTGCATGAGACATGTCTGCCACTCCGACAGCCTGCTTTGATGAATAGATAATTGCAGTTACCTTTAACCCCTTGTTTTTCTAAAGACCGAAAAATACACTTTTCTAGGTAAAACATAAAAATTTTCACCCATGAGACTGATGAATTTTAAAAATCTCAGCAGTGGGGCTGGGAGGCTCAGGAGAGAAGAACACTGGCTTCTCTTTCAGACGACCTGGATTCGGTTCCCAGCATAATGGCTCCCGACTGCCATTCCAGTTCCAGGAGATCCGGTATTCTCTTCTTGCCTCCTTGGGTACCCCCACACAAATACACAGACACATACACATATACACATAAATGAAAATTAAATGAATTCTTTGTAAATACTCAGCAATGTGCAGCATTTGTAAGCCTCTAAAATGCACTCACTATATGTGGAGTCCAGTTATTCACCTTCAGGCTTCAGATGGAAGTATTTTAAATTTCTTTTGTGTGGGGAAAGTATGCGTGTGTGTGCATAGGTACGTATGTGTGCATGTGTGCATGAGCGCTTTGCACTCAAGTGCGTGGTGGAGGGAAGGGTAGGGGGTAATGTATCCCACTCCTGTGTGGGTACACTAGACCAGAGGAGGGTGTGAGGTGTCGTCTATTGCTATCTACCTCACCCTTCTGGGATCCTGTTGCTTACTTTTGGGCTAGCCTGTCTGGCTAGGTAATGCTAAGAAGGAATTTCACCATCTTTGTAAATTCTGAAATTAAAAAGCATTTGACCCAACATATTCACCACTAAAGGGTTCCCCTTCAGCTCTGCTCTCACAAGGCAGAAGCTGCAACCTTATGTACTACAGTGAAATAGTGGGAACAGCTGTAATTTGTATTGACTACAAAAGAAGCCTGTAAGATACCAAGATCCTGTGACACGGGGATGGTGAGGGGTAACCTCTGTCTACTTCCACAGAGAAGCAGCTAAGGGAGCGCACAATGGAACTGGAGAAAAACTTTTTACTATCTTTAGATGACACATGCTAATTATCCATCCACACAGAGCCCAGTGTGACCCTCAGTGCATGTGCACTGTGCATCATGCATAAATCAAGCTAATTGGCATCTTCATCTCCTGAAACACTTATTTTCTTCTAGTAATCCTTGACCTTTCTCTTGTAGTTCTCTGTACACTATGTAACACATTGTTAACTGCAGGCTCCTCTCCTCATGGTAGATAAAACAACATAACTTACTTCCCCCCTGCCTGGGTTGGAGTGTGTGTGTGTGTGCGCGTGCACGCGCATGCCAACAGTGGGTACTTTTTGTCTGTCACTGTAACAAAATTCTTGACAGAAGTATCTTAAGGGAGAAAGGGTTTGCTTTGGATTGAGGTTTCTGTTCAGAGGACCACAGTAGTGCACCCAGCAGGGAGGGTATGATGTGAGAGGAGCTTTTGGCTTGGGGTTCATAGTTCATCAGAACTCTGCAGAGACCAGGACCAAAAGCAGGGCCAGCCTAGCCCCATTGGCCAGCCTCCACCAGCCAGCCCTGCACTCTTTCTAAACTGTGTCACCAACTAGGTACCAGGTGTTTAAACATGTGAACTGTAAGGGCTGGAGCTGCTCCTGTCAAATAGACACAGAGCTTCACCCTGTTCCCAAGAAAGGCACACTCCCCTGTGATGGAGAAATGCTCCTACCTGCCCAGCACAATGCATCTAGAGGCTTGTCTCACCAGAGGGAGGTAACAACTCCACTATTGAGAAGGAGCAATGACATGAAAAAGATGCCATTAGAGAAGAAGCATTCAGCGGGTAAGGAAAAGTATGCAATCTGATGCTCACAATCAAGGCATTCAGAGCGACAAGGGATATTATTCATGAATACAAAACAGCGGCTGACATTAAAAAATATTTTCCAAGAATCTTATGGATCAGAATTGTCATTGAAAAAAGAAAGACACTGGCGGAAGGTTTTGACAGTAGGAATCAAAGTAGGAGGACCTAGCAAACTAAGGTCACTCCTGAGCTGTGGCTGAGCTGTGGTGGAGCTGTGATAGCAGCCAGTTTCCCAGAGGGAGGTTTACCTAGCTCACACCTTCTGAGAGGGAGATACTAAGTGGCTCATTCATTGGCAGGTGGTATCATGGCAAGAGTGTGTACCTAGAAGAGATTATGTCACAAAACAGGAAGCCAGGAAGACCTGGGTCCCCCCAATCTCCTAAGGGAGAGCATACCCTGTGACCTGACCCTGTGACCTCTTACCAGGCTCTATCTCCCACATTACCATCTTGGGGGCTATACTCGAAAGAAATCTAAACCATAGCAGTTCCTTTCTCAGAAGACAGTGTAAACGGAATCAAAGACAAGAACAGATGAGACACACTATAGAGCTAACATGGAGATATGCTCAAAGGCACAAAGAGAAGGCTGTAATCTGACACAGGTGCAATTTTTATACAAGCACAATGGCATGATAAAAGTGTTTTTGAAAGCTGATTTCAAACAATGATTAAAGCTTTCTGAAGAAAATCAGGGTGACTATATCCCAGCAAGCATGAAAACAGAAATGAAGAGAAAATCCTTACTCAGTGTGTGTGTGTGTGTGTGTGTGTGTGTGTGTGTGTGTGTGTGTGTGTGTGTAAGGCAACAAACAGCCCAGAAAGCTCAGACACACACTGGATCAATGAAGGCAGAGCTGGGAAGTCCAAAAGCAACTACTGTGAAATCATATTAAGACAGGGAACGAGAGGGTGGTGGTGTTGTTCTGTGGACAGTGTGCTTACCCAATGCACAGGGCCCTTTGCATTCCCTTTGCAATCAAATACGGCTTTGATTCCCACCACCATATCAGACCAATGTGACAGAGCTGTTATCTCAGCACCTGGAAGTAAAAGTGAGGAGGTTGAAAGTTCAAGGTCATCCTAAATGATACAGTCAGTTCAAATTAGAGGGCAGCTTGCCATCTCAAAGAAGAGGAAAAAGAAGAAGAAAGAAGAAGAAAGAAGAAGAAGAAGAAGAAGAAGAAGAAGAAGAAGAAGAAGAAGAAGAAGAGGAGGAGGAGGAGGAGGAGGAGGAGGAGGAGGAGGAGGAGGAGGAGGAGGAGGAAGAGGAGGAGGAGGAAGAGGAGGAGGAGGAAGAGGAGGAGGAGGAAGAGGAGGAGGAGGAAGAGGAGGAGGAGGAAGAAGGAGAAGGAGAAGAAGAAGGAGGAGGAGAAGAAGGAGAGAGAAGGAGAAGAAGGAAGAGGAATAGAAAGAAAGAGAGAGGAAGGAAGAAGAAGAAAAGAAGAAGAAGAGGGAGAAGAGAAGAGAAAGAAGAAGAGGAAGAAGAAGAAGAAGAAGAAGAAGAAGAAGAAGAAGAAGAAGAAGAAGAAGAAGAAGAAGAAGAAAGAAGAAGAAGAAGAGAAAGAGGAAGAAGGAGGACGAGGAGGAGGAGGAGGAGGAGGAGGAGAGAAGGAGGAAGAGGAAATAGGCAATGGAAAAGCAAACAACACAATTTGTAACTAAAATTCCAGATGACTGCTACTGAGTGGAGAGGGTAGTAGGGAGTGAAGAGAGAATGAGATCTCCACAGAAGTAAACAAGCACACACTCTGGGTCACACTTTCAGGGACGGCTGAGCTGGCTGGTTGGAAACCTTCGAAGTGTTGCAAGAAATGCATTATCAAAGTAAAATGCCATGTGCCTGTGCCAGCAAAGTGTGAGGGGCAGAAGTATGTGCAAACCCTTAAAGCTCAAGAGGAGCAAGACACTTGAAAATAAGATCCCTTGGGAAAAGAGAGTGGTCCCAGGAAGCAGAACTAAGCGACCTGCAGGCCCTGAGGCAGACTGCAGGTCACCCACCCACAAGGTGGGGAATTCTCAAGGCTGTGCTCTGTGGAACTGCACTTAGATCCTCCCAGAGCAGGTGATGACAGGGGTGGACAGGGAAGAAGTGGGTCCCCTGACTAGCTCATCACATGGTACACTTGTAGCTGACAGAAAATAGAAGAAAGAATTGGTACAAATCCAATAAAAATGGGGTTTGTTGTCTTTGGAGCTAGGAAGAGGGTGGAGTCACATTTGTGAATGCCTGGTCAAAAATATGAAAAAAAAAGGCAAGGGTATACTCGGCAGTGGTACATTACACTTTTCTGCATCATAAACCAGCTTTAGATGTCTGTTGTAGTGGACAGCACTACCTGCTACAACATTACTCTATGGCAGTGCCACAGACGCAGGAAAGCCGGGCTCAGCAGGCAGGTGACTGTGGAAGGATGTTTGCAGGTAGTTGGGTATCACTGGAGGGGAGCTCAAGTTTGGGGTTGATGGCAGCAGGGAGTGGTAGAATGAACAACCATCGAGGTCGCTTCTGAGAGTGGCTGAACCGAACCTGAGCATAAGCATGGTGCTCGTGGGACTAAAGCAAAGCTCCAGCTCCTGGGAGGATTTTGTTTTAAGAGTGGAGAACTAGGAATTCCTGACACATTACACCCAGTGATGATGAGACAACAGACAGAGGAAGGAGAAAGCTTGGTTTTTAGCATCACATGACACATGGTAGAGAACTGCATACACAATTGTGAGTATTTCACACACAAATAAAAATAAATAAATAAGTCACAATGCCTTTGAGCCCCCAAAGATTTGATTAGGGTTAGAAACTCCCCTCCTAGCTCATATACCCACTTCCTTCCATCCACAACAGCAGGTGATCTATTTTTAGGCTTCCTCCAGCTAAATGGTGCTATTAATTCTGAAGATCAGAGGTTGTTTTGTTTTGTTTTTAATAGTTACCACCATCTCTACTCCTTGTCCCAGCAACCCTGAGATGGTAGCTCTATTCTTGGTTGAGATATGCTTTGAGGCTAGTCTAACAGCCTCTTCTCTATTTATAGGGGAGATGTATTTAAATTAAAGTGATTGAATTACAAATAAGTGTTAAGATGAAGATCATTTGTAATAAGGGATTCATGTTTCTATAAGCATATTTTAATACAATAATATCCAACCATACACTTTGGAACCAATGGTTTAAAAGTGATAGTTGCACACAAATCTTCCATAAAGACGTCTGCACCTGTGAATTAGGACTCAGCTTATTCCTAAGCAGTGCTGAGGCAGAGATGAAATGAGACCCATCAGTTACTAGAGTTCCAAAAGGTCCATCCCAAGCAAGCCAATGAGGCAGGGACAGAGTTGAGACTATTTACAGGAAATGCCCCATGACAAATGTTACCGGCTATCATGCTGTGTTGACTAGGCTCTTCTGCCCCTCAGTGGATCACCCCACCCACCACACTCACCCTGTCTGTACACCTCAGCACCTCCCCCAGCATTCCTGCACCTCATACATCTCTATCACTTTTAATGATGCAAGTGGCTTGGCCCCTTTAAGGATGTGTAACTAAGCAATGAAACAATGAATTCCAATATTGATCAATTTGGTAATGGCAGTGGGGCATCAACAGTTCATTATTATGTTCTGTTCCTCTTTTACTTCCTCTTACTGTTTCATGGCAAACTAAATAGCTAAGAAATTGCAAATGTGCAGAGCTCATAATTCTTATTATTATGGTAAATTAAATAACACTCTCTGAGACATGTTGTGGTAATTATCCCTTCCCCTCATTTAATTTAGTTCCTAAATTTATTTCTGAACTATGGACTTTAATGAATAGTTGTTTTAATGAGGTCTTTTAAAATGCAGGTGTTGTTGATAAGCTTGGTCTTAAGATTTGTTTTGAGTGTGACAGGAATTCCAGGTGATTTGATGAAAAGCCTAGGATGTCTTGGGAAAAAGAAGGCTACTGATGAGACTGTCTAGTTCAGATCTGAGCATTAGGGATATTTATCCCTTCGGTATTAGTTTCTATCTGTCCATCAAACCTGGTTCCTTTAGAATTCCTGCCTTTGGTCTGACTGAACAGTTGTAAACCTGTATAATCCTCATACTGTAGCCAGGACTGGAAGAGATTCCATGGGCATGACCCCAGGACAGTTGAGGACATGGGTCTCTTTATGAGGTTCTCAAGGACAATTCCTTGTCTCTGCATCCCATCTTAGATGCCTTCCACAAAGCCAGCAACCTCCACTGATCTACATAGCAGACCATGTAGCCAGAGATCGCTGCATCTGGGCCTAGGAGTAGTAGTCCAGCCTGCATAAACCTACCAGCTGTCTGTCTTCTTGGTATTGGTTTAGCTTAAGGCCAAATGTTTGCACAAATCCAAAGTGTGCAGCTCAATGAGTTTAACATATAAAATAGCTCTGATCCAGAACACACCTAGTTACCCTACAGTTCCCAGAGCTCCCTTCTTGTCCCTGCACAGGAACCATGGAGTCGCAGGTGGATGGTCTGTATTATTCTTGGATCTGTTGATGGTGCAGTGCCCCAGGATGGTAGATGCTCAGTGCTGTCACCAGCCACAGGTGTCTCTGCTACTGTGATCACCTGCGCATTGAGGTCTCTGTTCCAGGCATCCAGGGCTAGGAGCTTCTGGTGAGCAGAGCCTGAGCCAGCCTGCCCACAGCAGCACTCCAACACTTACTGGGTCATGAAGAATATTTACTCCCACCTTGCCAGAGGCCCATAAAAGATCCCAGAAACAGAGCCATTTTCTCCATTTCCTGTGTCTTGTACCCTCAATCCTGGGAATGACAGGCACTGAAGATTGAATCTGAGAGGAGACCAGCTCAAATTCCAGAATTCCTGATTCTGGCATCCCTCACTTGTCTACTCCCAGAATCTGGAGACTGGCCATTTTTTTTTCTGTCCAATTGTGGGTGGCATTTAAGCTGAGGAGGCCCAGTATTCACAGAGATTTGTCTGTGGGGGTGTTTGTTTTACCACTCCCTCTCCTAAAGACTGAGCCTCAGCAACAGTTTTGGAAAGGGAATGAAAAACCACAAGAGAAAGTGGACAGTATCAGAAGACGACATCCTTAATGTCCCCCAGACTCTGTCCTGTTTCCAAGGTCATATCACCAGGACACCTCTTGCATGTTTGTGGCATCTGATTTTCTCTGAATGACCTTGGTGCCCAGTGAAGTCACACTTTTCCAATCGGTTCTGCTGAAAGCTGACCATACTGTCTGCTCACGGTGGCATGCTCATCTTGTTCTTAGAGCTTGTGTAGATAGAGCTAAAGAGAAGTGTGGCAGCTTGTCCTGTGTACTGACATTGCTGCCTCCAATTCTCTCATCCCATCTATGACATCTTCAGGTGAATGCCTGCAGAGAACAGCACCCCAAGCCACCATCCTGGCTTTGACCAGGCACCAGAGGGGACCAAGTGTCCCATATGTGAACAGAATGGGCTCCACCATCCTTGTTTTCATCTACTGCACGCTATAAATTTCCAAATGTACATGAGCCAACATCTTTGTATCCATCATCTTAAAAGAAAAATATTAATGAAGAGGCAATCATCTTGCACAGCATCTTTCAATAGTTATAAAGTTCATAGGACTCTAGGACTTTTTGGCTATGTACATGAGCCTTCTATTTTATATTTGAGTGTCCAGATTCTTTGGCTATGTCATTAATTACATTAAGACTCACCCCTACCCCACCTCCATGGGTTTTTTATGTGAACCAATGATCTTCCAGAAGAAATGTACTTTAAAACAATCCTGCAGGCAGTCAGGACCCAAGAGATACTAGTCATTTTCACTAGCATTGATGCTTGTTGGCTAAATAAAATTTCAGATCTATAGAGGAAATTGCATAACACTGAACCACCAATGCTGCGGACTCACTGGCCAGGCTCTCTTGGTTTAGGAATGTTCTTTCCATGCTCCTGAACTAAGCTACTATGTGCTGCCTTCAAGTTAACAACTTCCATGCTCTAAGGCACTGGTCACCTTTCTGAGTCAAATCTAGAAGCAGACTAAGGTTTTCCAGATCCCCCTCGTTCCCAAATCATTTGATGCTCTACAAAGTAAAGGGCACGATTTGCTCTCTTCACTTGTCTTATGCTGTAGTTGGAAGACAGAGAGAAGCAACCCAGGAAGAGAATAGGAGGCAGCAAGTGCAGAGAGAGGAGGGATGGGAGCTGTGGTGAGTGAACTCTGGCCTCTCCTTTCCCCTTTAACCAGGTCTCCTACCCCTTGCCCAAACACAGCACCCACATTAAAGCCCTCCAGCGTCTGTGTGTGTGTGTGTGTGTGTGTGTGTGTGTGTGTGTGTGTGTGTGTGTTTCAAATTCCTGCTGTGGTCCAAGCACAACCAATTCTGCTTTCTTTTTATTTTTTGTCTCTTTTACCTCCAATTTAAATAATGTTTAGGTGGTTGCAATTTGGAATTACTTGATAAATGTCAAATGTCAGACATTTTGAGTTGACCAAATACTTCCTTGCATATCCATTAACCTGGCCGTTTGGTTGTTTGTGCAAATGCATTTAGAGATGTCGCTTCTAAAGAAACCTCTTTCAGAAGAGGTGCACAGCTGTGTTGTGTTTGAGGCTCTTGTGGGCTGGAGCCGTGATAAACCTTCTCCATTGATCTTTTTATTCTACATTCCGAGAAAGAGAATGCTATGCTAGACTCTTCCATTATTTCTCTTCCTCCTCTCCCATCCCTCCTCTATACCCACCCTAGCCTCTTAAAACAGTCATTAGAGGCAAACAGAGGACCACACTTCTGCCTTTTAATTGGGTGTTTAACAGGACAGTGTTTGAAAGCAATTAACGGGGAAAAACATTTTTGTCCTGTTTTATCAATTGGTCTTCAAGGAAAAAAAAAAAAAAAAAAAAAAAAAAACAAAAAACGCTTACCAAGGTAGCGGTTCTGTGTGAGCCAGGACACTGCTGTCCTTTTCAGTTTTTCCCATGTCACAACTTATTCATTTAATTCAGCTCTCCAAAATTACTGCCATGCCAATTATCTCTGTGTGTGGAAAAATGAGTTAGGCTCCTTCAGCTCTCCCTTCATCTGATCCCCTGCTTTTAGCTTTTCTTCTGTGCCTGAGTAATGTGCGAGATGAGAAAAAGGAAAGGGTCTTCAAAAGCACGTGAAGTGGCTGGAATGGCTCCTTGGTACCTGTGAAGGGTCCCCTCGAAGCAGCTTAGGGAACAAAGGCAGGTTGCGTCTGGCTGGGGTTTATTTTGTCCACATGATCCATTTCACACGCACCCAGGCCCCTGATGAATGGGGGATTAGCACACGTTTTCGTCTTATTGAAACGAGTGATTCAAAGCAAACAAATAGGGCCAACTGGTTAGAATATGAAATTAAAGATTCTCTAAGTCCCTTTGTGGCCCTGCAAGTCACATTCATGCCCAACTGATAGACAGATAGACACACAAACACCATGTGATGGCCTCCGGTTGGCTTGCTCGTTGGAAACAAACAAACAAAAAAAAGTCCCTGATACAGAATCTATTCTCCCTCACAGAAAGATGGTGTTGGCAACTCACCATCAGAAGGTACCTTAGTCGAGTTGGATTTTTTTGATATCATATTTAAGGTTTTCATTATCTTCATCACTACAGGTTTTGTGTTAGACAAATGGAGACTGATGCTGACGATGATGCCATCAGTTTCATATCTGGTAACTTTATTGGGCACAGGGATTTCATCCTGTTATGGACTAACTCATTGTCCTAGAATGGCCTTCTCAAGGAATGATGGCTCATAAATAAATGCTCATGTCTTTTGCTGTCCTTTCCCCTGATGAGTTCTGCTCACTCTTCATACTTTCTGTATTCTTATGAGCCCTTCGTAATTCCCTAATGTTAGTCTTTCCATGGGGTTGAACTCTGAGCATGTTTTATACTTGAGAGCAATATAAACAGTGCTAGGGGGCTACCTGCAACAGTTTCTTCAAGAGATATTTACTTCTGCTCTATAGGGGCATGCGTTTATAATACTTTCCTATTCTGCTTCATATTTTCAACTTAATTGTATATTTTTTAAAGATTATTTTGGGGGAAATATTCTTTTGTATCATTTTAGTGTTAGTAAGCTATCATTTGGTTAAAAACTGTTAGAAGCTTTCCAAGACAATACACACATACACACACACACACACACACACACACACACACACACACACACACACTTCTACAGCCACAGCCCCCGAATTTACTTTGTCTGCCAGCATGAAGCTTACTATGGACTACTTCATTCAGTAGTTTAGTTTTAAACAGTCATATCCACATCTGCCTTTAATAACGACCTATTCCTTTCTGAACATGCTTCCCAAGTATGTACAGAATGTGGGCTCAGCTTCCTCGAAGCCCAATGCTATCCAGTATGACTTCAATAAACAAAAACAAATGAAGGAAGGAGAAATGACAGCTCCTATTGTGATTTTTATAGTCATTGAAATGAGAAATTATGCAGAGGGATAAAATGTTATAGATTTATTCAAGACTGCCTTTGAGTTCCTTAAAGATGCACAGCATGGGGTTATTGAGGAAACAAAAAATGAGAATAAAATAATACTCTTTTTTTTTTCTTAAATTACTTTTTTTTTCCATTTTTTATTAGGTATTTAACTCATTTACATTTCCAATGCTATACCAAAAGTCCCCCATATCCACCCACCCCCACTCCCCTGCCCACCCACTCCCCCTTTTTGGCCCTGGTATTCCCCTGTACTGGGGCATATAAAGTTTGCAAGTCCAATGGGCCTCTCTTTCCAGTGATGGCCGACTAGGCCATCTTTTGATATATATGCAGCTAGAGTCAAGAGCTCCGGGGTACTGGTTAGCTCATAATGTTGTTCCACCTATAGGGTTGCAGATCCCTTTAGCTCCTTGGCTACTTTCTCTAGCTCCTCCATTGGGAGCCCTATGATCCATCCATTAGCTGACTGTGAGCATCCACTTCTGTGTTTGCTGGGCCCCGGCATAGTCTCACAAGAGACAGCTACATCTGCGTCCTTTCAATAAAATCTTGCTAGTGTATGCAATGGTGTCAGCGTTTGGATGCTGATTATGGGGTGGATCCCTGGCTATGGCAGTCTCTACATGGTCCATCCTTTCATCTCAGCTCCAAACTCCGTCTCTGTAACTCCTTCCATGGGTGTTTTGTTCCCAAATCTAAGGAGGGGCATAGTGTCCACACTTCAGTCTTCATTCTCCTTGAGTTTCATGTGTTTAGCAAATTATATCTTATATCTTGGGTATCCTAGGTTTGGGGCTAATATCCACTTATCAGTGAATACATATTGTGTGAGTTTCTTTGTGAATGTGTTACCTCACTCAGGATGATGCCCTCCAGGTCCATCCATTTGGCTAGGAATTTCATAAATTCATTCTTTTTAATAGCTGAGTAGTACTCCATTGTGTAGATGTACCACATTTTCTGTATCCATTCCTCTGTTGAGGGGCATCTAGGTTCTTTCCAGCTTCTGGCTATTATAAATAAGGCTGCTATGAACATAGTGGAGCATGTGTCCTTCTTACCTGTTGGGGCATCTTCTGGATATATGCCCAGGAGAGGTATTGCTGGATCCTCCGGTAGTACTATGTCCAGTTTTCTGAGGAACCGCCAGACTGATTTCCAGAGTGGTTGTACAAGCCTGCACTCCCACCAACAATGGAGGAGTGTTCCTCTTTCTCCACATCCTCGCCAGCATCTGCTGTCACCTGAATTTTTGATCTTAGCCATTCTGACTGGTGTGAGGTGGAATCTCAGGGTTGTTTTGATTTGCATTTCCCTGATGATTAAGGATGTTGAACATTTTTTCAAGTGCTTCTCTGCCATTCGGTATTCCTCAGGTGAGAATTCTTTGTTCAGTTCTGAGCCCCATTTTTTAATGGGGTTATTTGATTTTCTGAAGTCCACCTTCTTGAGTTCTTTATATATGTTGGATATTAGTCCCCTATCTGATTTAGGATAGGTAAAGATCCTTTCCCAATCTGTTGGTGGTCTTTTTGTCTTATTGACGGTGTCTTTTGCCTTGCAGAAACTTTGGAGTTTCATTAGGTCCCATTTGTCGATTCTCGATCTTACAGCACAAGCCATTGCTGTTCTGTTCAGGAATTTTTCCCCTGTGCCCATATCTTCAAGGCTTTTCCCCACTTTCTCCTCTATAAGTTTCAGTGTCTCTGGTTTTATGTGAAGTTCCTTGATCCACTTAGATTTGACCTTAGTACAAGGAGATAAGTATGGATCGATTCGCATTCTTCTACACGATAACAACCAGTTGTGCCAGCACCAATTGTTGAAAATGCTGTCTTTCTTCCACTGGATGGTTTTAGCTCCCTTGTCGAAGATCAAGTGACCATAGGTGTGTGGGTTCATTTCTGGATCTTCAATTCTATTCCATTGGTCTACTTGTCTGTCTCTATACCAGTACCATGCAGTTTTTATCACAATTGCTCTGTAGTAAAGCTTTAGGTCTGGCATGGTGATTCCGCCAGAAGTTCTTTTATCCTTGAGAAGACTTTTTGCTATCCTAGGTTTTTTGTTATTCCAGACAAATTTGCAAATTGCTCCTTCCAATTCGTTGAAGAATTGAGTTGGAATTTTGATGGGGATTGCATTGAATCTGTAGATTGCTTTTGGCAAGATAGCCATTTTTACAATGTTGATCCTGCCAATCCATGAGCATGGGAGATCTTTCCATCTTCTGAGATCTTCTTTAATTTCTTTCTTCAGAGATTAGTGCAGAGTTCTATCAGACCTTCAAAGAAGATCTAATTCCAATTCTGCACAAACTATTTCACAAAATAGAAGTAGAAGGTACTCTACCCAACTCATTTTATGAAGCCACTATTACTCTGATACCTAAACCACAGAAAGATCCAACAAAGATAGAGAACTTCAGACCAATTTCTCTTATGAATATCGATGCAAAAATCCTCAATAAAATTCTCGCTAACCGAATCCAAGAACACATTAAAGCAATCATCCATCCTGACCAAGTAGGTTTTATTCCAGGGATGCAGGGATGGTTTAATATACGAAAATCCATCAATGTAATCCATTATATAAACAAACTCAAAGACAAAAACCACATGATCATCTCGTTAGATGCAGAAAAAGCATTTGACAAGATCCAACACCCATTCATGATAAAAGTTTTGGAAAGATCAGGAATTCAAGGCCCATACCTAAACATGATAAAAGCAATCTACAGCAAACCAGTAGCCAACATCAAAGTAAATGGAGAGAAGCTGGAAGCAATCCCACTAAAATCAGGGACTAGACAAGGCTGCCCACTTTCTCCCTACCTTTTCAACATAGTACTTGAAGTATTAGCCAGAGCAATTCGACAACAAAAGGAGATCAAGGGGATACAAATTGGAAAAGAGGAAGTCAAAATATCACTTTTTGCAGATGATATGATAGTATATATAAGTGACCCTAAAAATTCTACCAGAGAACTCCTAAACCTGATAAACAGCTTCGGTGAAGTAGCTGGATATAAAATAAACTCAAACAAGTCAATGGCCTTTCTCTATACAAAGAATAAACAGGCTGAGAAAGAAATTAGGGAAACAACACCCTTCTCAATAGTCACAAATAATATAAAATATCTTGGCGTGACTCTAACTAAGGAGGTGAAAGATCTGTATGATAAAATAATACTCTTATGTTGGAAACTCAGAACTCAGTAGCAAGGAAGAGAGCTACAAGTCCAAATGTGTACCATACAGTGTTAGATTGCTGGGTTGACATTCAGCAGACAGGGCCATCCAATGAGCAGATATAAGGTTCTCACCATCCTGGCTGCAGAGATGCTTTTCAGGAGGGAGACTGACTCTACTGACTCTGCTGTGTTTGATAAGAACCCACAGGCAGAATGGTAGATGAAGGGAACTTAGTGAGTCATATCCACAATGGCTGAATCGCGACTGAGAGGTGTGAAGCACCTTCTCTATCTGAGTCCCTGAATCTTCGGACAGCAGATGGGTCAGCATAAATCTTAGTGCAGCCTAGGGGGAGGGGAAAATGAAGCCAGGGTGTTCGTGTGAAGCCTGTGTTGTTGCAGGGAGTCCCAGCTGAGATGCCAGGGCACAGACTAGGGAAAATGTAGATAATACCAACAACCGACCTCCCAGGAAAGTGACCCAGGAAACCCAGGCTGTGGATGTCAGACACTTAGTTAAATCCCAAGGACAGCAGGCAGGGGTTCATGTGGACAAGTATTGAGCAGAATTTGGATGTCAGGGGATGTGTGCAAAGATTGTCGCTATCTTTCCCCATCACCTTCTGTCCTCACAGCCCTCAGTGCCTCCTCATTTGCCCGCCATCCCACACCCACAGTTAATTCAAGTGTTTGGCTTGGGACTTACATTATACATTACATAATTCCCTTACATTTGGTGAGTGGTGTGTCTTCTTTTTATCTTTGGGAAAAGTCCTGCATCAGATGATAGACTTGGGAAAATGGGGTGAGTTTAAGAAGGGAATTCATTGGGTATAAAAGCACACATCATCAGTTCTGTACTTCTTGCTTTAGCAGTAAGAGAACTATGGAAACAGGAGGATCAACTATAAATACAGCAGGCTGTGTGAATTCCCAAGGTGCTGCAAAGTAAGAAAATTACAGTAAATAGAAGAACCCTTCCCACAGTCTGTTTTAATAAACATATCTAATGGGGAGAGATAAAATGCATAGTTACATCTTTGAAAAACAATCTACACAGTGAGGTTTTCAAATGTCCACACCACTTTAAAAAGGAAATTTGGAAATATTATGTGTGGAGAGCAGAGTTTGCATCCCCAGGACCCATAGAAATGCGAAGCGGGTGTGACAGTGTACTTACAATATTAGAGCTCTGGAGTCAAAGGTAAGGGATCCCCAAAACAATCGAGGTAGCTTTGCATTCAAGGACAGAGCTGACCTCAGAGGAACTCAGATGTCTCATGTCAACTTCTAGTCTCCACATGCATGCACACATGTGAATATGCAAGCACACAGTACACACAATAAGTAATGTGTTGTAGTGTGTTGTCACTATCCATCAGAAACTATTGAAGACTGATTGAAGCATTACTTGTCTTAAGTACTGTTGACCTATTTTACTCAAGGCTGTCATCCATACTGCTTGGATGCCCTGTGAGGGAACAGGGCATCACTGACATTGGGAGCTCCCTCATATAGGGCAAAAATCTCTCCACAATGACATCATTCTCCCGACCATAAGCTAGAACCTCTAGCTGTAGATCCACAGAGGACAAAGTATTTCCTCATAGGTGGAGGTGAGTGTAGGACTATCCAGACCAGATTGAAGCTAATCCTAGAGTTAATTTCAAGTCTTCAGTGTTTGAAAGTAACTGTCTATCATCCACATGTTGTAAAGCACAGGCTGAATCCCGAAAGCTGACCTTCATGCTTTCTTACTTGTTCTTTCTACTGGGCCATTGTTTCTGTGAGAGATGTTCTCTAGGAGTGAAGAGGAAGTATGATCCTTCCTAAACCCATCACTGAGCAGTTAGCACTCGGGGCACATGCTGGGTCCCAGATAAGCTTTGTGATGGCTTGTTGCTAATATATATATGGTAGGGTTAGAACCACCCAGAAGACACCTTTGGACATGTTTGTGAGGACTTTTCCAGCAGTTTAACTGAGAAGGGCAGACATACCCCAAATGTAGAAGGCACTATCTATAGACTGGGGACTGGGGACTAGGAATGCATAGAATATCAGCATTTATCTCCCTCCCTCCTGTCTGTGGACATGGGGTAACCAGCTGCTCCACACTTCTGCTGCCCCACTTCCTACCTTTACCACATCAGCATCCTAGCCTACCACGATGGTCTGTGCCTGCAAACTCTAAGCCCTAGTAAACTTCCCCTCTGGTAATTTGTCGAAGCTACAAGAAATGTACCTCCCACATTATGAAGAGAGGAGTGGTATTAGAGGAAAAAGTTTCAAACTGAGCCATGATGGTGAGTCTCCACAAGGGTGAGTGCGTGCAGGCAAGGCCAACTGTGCTGCAATAGATGGGGTGTGTATGTTACCAAGTTTTGTAGCTAGATTTTTGTAGTACTATTACACTTTAATTCTTAGAGTATGTGAGTCACCTCACCTCTTGATACAACTCTCAATGTGAGAGGCCAGAATCTGGACATTAAAGCCAAGGTCCTTTAAATGCATAGCATATCTAACACAGACATCCTCACAGGGTACAACAAAGAACTGAAGGTAGAGGTGGCTAGAAGACTCCACTCCTTAGACAGAGTTGTGGAAGTTACCAGGAAAAGACCATGTTATAACTTTAAAGCATGAATTATGAACACAGGAAGTGGGGACAGGTACAATGTGCTATAAGGAGGTCAAAAGACCCAGCTACAGGGGAACCCTGTGAGGATGTCTCTGTGTTAGATTGTTATGCACCAAGACATCAACATGGCTTCCATGACCACAGACCCAGATGTGGCCCTTGGGCCTTGGTGACAGCATGGACAACTCACATCAGCATGGCCTCAGGTGGCTGCACAGTTCACAGACAACAACATGGTTCCGTGTAGTGGCACAGACCACTGACATCCACAGGGACATGGGCCACATATATCAACATGGCTCCCAGCCACATCAGGACCACAGACCACTCACATCAACATGGGCCTCGGCAGCAGCATGGCCCACAGATGCTCATTGTTTGATTTCCACCTCAAGATCTGGAGGACGATGCCTCTCATTAAACCCACTTAACTAACTACTCTTTCCTTTGGCTTTCTAGAATTCTACTTCTTTGTCGTTTTCTCTCATCTTCCAGTTGCTTGGGGTGACTTCTGTCTCTTAAAAAGAATTTTTAAAAAATTTACCTGTATATAAGTATGTAAATGTACCACATGTATGTTGGTGCCAGTGAAGGCCAGAACAGGGCATTGGATTCCTTGGAACTAGAATTACATGTACATGAACCATGAGAGTGCTAAGAACCAAACATAGGGATGCTGCAAGAGCAGTGAACACATTAACCATGGAGCCACCTCTCTGGCCTGCTCTTCTGCTTTTAACAGCTTTGAACATCTGTGTGTTTGCATTCCCCAGTCCTTTCTCCTGTCAGATCTGCCATGAATCCTTCCAGGGCATTTCTCCATCTCAAACATGACAGACTCATGACAGACATACTCCATTTGTGTTCTTCTGGCTCTGGTGCCCCTCCTTGATTTTGGGGCCCTTTGAAAAGTGGCTTTGATGTCCCCGCCAAACTGATGTGCCATCCCATCTGGGTTAGGACTGACTGGTCGCCCTCATCACTGTGCCTTGTCCCTTGCAGTTCTGCTCACCTCTACTTCACAGCACATACTGAGTATCCCCTTGCCAGGTACTGTTCCTGCATTTATCCACATAGCCTAGCCTCACTCTCTCTCAACATGGCATATTAGCTTCTAATCTTCCTGCCTCTATCACCCGAGTTCTAGAATTATAAACATGTCATACCATTCTCAGTTTATATAGTGCTAGGGATCAAACTCAGCATGCCATGCATGCTAGGCTAGCACCATATTAACTGAGATGTATCCTCAGCTTGTCTTGATATGTCTGTGAGTCCTCTTGAACTTGTGGACAGAGTTATCTCACAAGGAACTCCTCACAAACCACATGGGTTCCAGTCCTTCTTGTTCCTTTAGGAGTCCGTTCTTTGTCCATCTGGTTTGCTTGGGGTCAGATGACCTGGTTTACACTGGACAAGGAGTACGAGAGGCTTCAGGGGTGGACCAACACAAGGTCACTACAGTATTAATAGCTAGGAATATCACTAACCTCTAGCTGTCCTGCGATACATTCCTCTGGCTGGCTGGGTAGTTTCCTTGGCACCATGGTCTAGAATCCAGAGCAAGGAAAGAGGAATGGATAAAATTGTAAAAATATCCCTTCTCCATATATTGCTCCCATATTCTCAGGTCTAGATGCCACCTCTTATGACTCTGTCACTATCTGCCCAATGAGGTTGCTTGGCATTGGCCATGGAGGACCTGCTTGCAGTTTCCCCTTATTTCACCCTTTATCACCAGCACTGGCTTTGGGCAGAAGGCCCAGGCGACCCCATTTGCCCTTCTCATCCAGACTTGCTTTTTGCTCTTGCAGATAACTTAATTATTTAACTGCATGACTCTCTTGAAATGTAACTCTAAACTTTTATTCATGATCTGACTCCAATTGGCAATCAACGAGTAGAAAATGTTCCAATTAGAAAAATCAAATTAATGCTTTTTTTAAATAAGGAGGAAAACTACTTATTCTATACTCCTGGGAAGCAGAAATTAGGTAGAAGTCTTAAAATGAAAGGGACAATTATATCTCCTTCATTTGGATCATCCTCTCCTACCCTCTCTTTTCCTTCTGTGTACCCTGTTCCCCAAAGCCACAGAACATCGTGGGGGAGCAATCAATCTGCATGTTATACACCTGCCAATGTTCTCCATAGCACCTTCCCTGAGTGGCAATAGTATGGAGCATCAACTCTATGAAGTCAGGAAGCTGGAGTTCAGGCAATCACAGAGGATGCTGTCCAGTCTGACTGGAGGGGTAAAGATGGATGCACACACCCCTGCTTCCTGCTTTTTGGTTTCTGTTTGCGCCTCCCTGTGAATGGGCTTTCCTTTACAGGGTGCCATTCTTTTAAACCGTGGGTGATAAAAACCATTTGAAATTTTGTTAAGACACAAGCAGCAGAGAGCTGTAATTATCTCAGTCAGGGTATTACATGACACATAGTCATCTTTTCAACTTCACAACTGTATTCTGAAACAGAATTCTAATCCAGGCATGGTGGCCCACCTGTGATCCCAGCACATGGGAAGCTGATTCAGGCATGATGGCACACCTGTGATCTCAGCACATGGAAGGCTGAGGCAGAGGAGTCACTAAGAGTTTGAGCCTAGTGTGGGCTACAAGGTAGAAAGTGCCAGGTCTACTTGGGCTGCAGTGTGAGAAGGAGGGAGAGGAGGCAAGAGAGGATGAGGAGCCCTGAGTAGAGTCACAGTCCCTGTAAGTGTCAAGGGCCCTGTCCTAGAGTGTGATAGCTCACAGCTTGCAGTAATTGTCCTGTTCCCCCATTCTCACTGGATTCATTTCTGCAACCTTCTGATAGCCTTGGTCCCAGATCAAAAAACAATCATAGAGATCACCATTTTGGTGAACTTCTATGAACCCATTTTTGACTTAGTTGCTAACGATGCTGTCTCATCTAAGTACCTGATGACGTAGCATGTAGAACTAACACACTGGACTGTACCTTAAACCGCCAGAATTCCTGAACAATGAATTGAAAATGGCCATTGAGTATCTTAGCTACAGGGGACTTTGGAGACATGGCAAACTAGAGGTTCAGTATTCCTCTTCTTTCAAGGCTAGGGAAAGGCACTGAGCCAGCACAGGTATCCCAGAATCATTACCATAAATGGCAGCAGTTGAATTTTTCAGGATTATGACAACCCGAGATAACTTGGAGAGGAATAAATAACACTTGGAGAAAGGAGAGAGAAAGGAGATACAAACAATTAGGGAATACAATGTATGATTTAAATACAGTGAGTGTGAAGACATTTTCCTGTAAGGCACTTCTGATGGAAGCCCCATGGATGGGCTGTCCGTAGATGGGTGTCTTCATTATCATTGGCTGTGACACTCAAGGTTCGCAAGGTAGCTTAGCATGGAGACAGCAGGACATATGTCCAGAAACACTACTTTTAACTTACTTGGTACTCTAAGCCCTGCAAAAATGTTTTCCAGTCCTGAATGCCTGCCCTGCTGAGGACAGGCATGTCATGGATCTAGAGCCTCCATGACACTTTTACTGTCTCCCTGCTTCCTGAAGTATATGTCTAGAGACCCCATAGCCTTTTCAACCTCCTTTGGTCTCCACTGAGCTTCAGGAGGTAAGCCAGGACTTGGTTCAAATTCAGTCTTCGAGCTGGAGTCCAAGCCCCTTTCCCTTTTACCATACTGACTCTCTGTGATCACAATTCATTTTGGGCAATTCTAGTCTCTATAATCACAAGGCCTCTTAGTATTACCTTCCGTCTTCCTTCAATCCACTGCTTTCTGGTGATTAGATAGTGATTAAAATAGGATTCTCTCTTACCTGACATCAGGATTTGCTAAGGAATCTAGTTATTTATCTTGCTTGATGTCATGGCAGAATTTTAACCCACTGAACAGCAAGAAGAAATTTCCCTCTTTAGGATGTGCATGTCCAAGAATATGTGGTTTTGTTAGGTAACAGAAAAAGAGGTTCACAACAAAAGAAGCAAGTTAGCAAAGGGGGTTAGGGTTTTGCTTCAGATGACCATATACAAAGGAGTGTGTCCTGGATAGCCAAGTGGGCCCAACGCTAACAGCATAGAGTATCAAGAAACTGGTGGCCTACACAGTGTAGAGTTGGTGTTTAGGACACAGGCTGCTTCCTCATATGTTCAGGAGCCAAGAACTCATCTTACCTTTCTAGAATATCACTGGATGTTCTTCTTGTAGATAGCAAACAATGCAAGACTTTATCTCTATATAAAAGAGCAAGTTGGGACATCCATATGGATAAACCATCAGAAATGCTTCTCCTAAGCAGGAATCCCATCAAGAGAGGATATTATGGAAGTAAAAACATCCACAGAAGGGAAACAGGTGCCAGCAGGGGTGTCAAGCCCAGCAGGGACAGACAGAGGCCACTGCTATGAGTATCTAGTTCTACACATTATGATACAGATGAGGCGTAGACCAGCTATGGAAACAACATTGAGCACCAGGGCAAACACAAACAAGGAAGATAAAAATGATAATGTGATAAATTAATCCAAAGAATGCAAAAAAAGCAAGCAAGCAAACAAGCAAGAAAGGAGAGAGTGGGGGAGGGAGGGAGGGAGGGAGGGAGGGAGGGAGGAAGGAAGGAAGGAAGGAGGAAGGAGGAAGAAGGAAGAAAGGAAGAAAGGAAGAAAGGAAGAAAGGAAGAAAGGAAGAAAGGAAGAAAGGAAGAAAGGAAGAAAGGAAGAAAGGAAGAAAGGAAGAAAGGAAGAAAGGAAGAAAGGAAGAAAGGAAGAAAGGAAGAAAGGAAGAAAGAAAGGCAGACAGACTGAGCAGAGTGAAGGGGAGTTGAACAAGAACCAACAAGATGGAGGACTGGAACATACATGAGGAGTCAGTGTGTAAAGTATGAAATGTCCACCACCCAGTGGAATACTGAGGCCAGAAACAAGCCCTAACATATATAGCAAAATTTGACAAAGGGATAAGGCAATTCAATAAGGGGAGGCCATCCTTTAACAAAGGGTGGAAAGCAGAGATCAACACACTGAAGATGAAACTCAGCCTTCATTCCATGCACTGAATAAACCTTAACTTGGAATACAGTACAAATGCCTGAGTGAAAACAATGAGACTGAAGGCCCTGGTGCAAACCTCTACAACACTGAGTTTGTTAATAACTCCTTGGATATAACACCAAGTAAAAGAAAAAGTAGGTAAGTTAGAATCCATCAAAGGTAAAATCCTTCATGCATTAAAGGATAGCCAACAGAGTCAGAGGAAACATTTACCAATTATACATCTAGCAAGATATTAATATCCAGAATAAGTAAGGGATCATATACCGCTCAGTAAATCAATACAGTCTTCAAGGGAAACCCTTCTACAGTGAACCTGTTCAAAAGATCCTCCTCCCTGAAGTCTTCAGACATCTTGAAGGAAACAAGAGCAAACCTCAGGGTCTGAAGACGATGCTTCTTTACTCACAGAGTGAAGACATTTCTGCCGGCAAAATAGAACTCAAACCACTACCTGAACCCACTAACACAGAGGTTGCTTTACCACTTAAAGACCTGATGTGAGCTGGTGTGGTGGTGTACATCTGTCACCCTGGCACTTAACACTTGAGAGGACTGAGTTCAAGGCCAGCCTGAACTACTTGGCAAGATACTATCTCCTCCCATCCTACACCACTTTAAAAAAAAATGGAGGGGCATTTGTAATTCATCTACTTAACAGACTAAAAGCCAAACTATATGATTATCTCACAGAAAAAGCATCTGACAAAATTTAACAATCATTCATGATTAAAAATCCAACTCATCAAAGTAGGGGGAATGAACCTTTTCAAGCTGATAAGGGCGTTTGTGAAGAACCCTGAGCTGACATCAGACTTAATGTGACAAGCTAAACGCATCCTCTGAATTCAGGAGTGAAGCACTGATGACTGAGGTCTGCTCTCTCCGGTCTGTTCAGCTCTGTGCAATTAACCAGAAAAAGAAGTTTTAAAACACAGATCGGAAAATTGGGGATTAATCAGAATTTACCACCATACAAGATGATCCTCTTCCAAAACATTCTGTGGACTTCAGCACTAAAAAGACAGTTGCTTGTGAATTGTGTGCTTCGCCGGGTAGATTCTGTTACCCCTGCCCCATACTCCACAGTTGCAGTCCCAAGCCCGGTACCTCAGAATCTAGCTGCATTTGAAAATAAGGACTTTAAAAGTCAACTGTGCTGAAATGAGTTCTTTAGTGTGGACCCTAGTCTAACCTGATCATGATGGATTTTAACACAGACATGCACAGAAAAAGGATCCCATGAAGACAGAGGACAAAGAAAACTGTCACCTGTCCCACCAAACCTTGAACTTGGATGTCTCTGGAACTGTGAGGTGGTTTCTGTGGGCTAAGCCACCTTGTACCCTTCTGTTATGGGGGCTTTAGCAAGCAAGCTGACGGACTGCATATTTGTCTCTTTCTATTCCAGATATTTACAAGGAAGCTTTCTCTACCCTGAACCACAAATCAAGGGAGACTCTGAACTCCATATATACTCTCTGTTCTGGACATCAAAATGGGAATACTTAAAAAGGTATGGTCACAGTTTCAACAGCATTGTTGAGTTATAAAACTGATACACAACTCAACATATGTAAAATGTACAAGAAGACAAATTCCATGTGCATACATGTCTGTGGGTTTGGGGGATAGAACGATCTCTCTCTCTCTCTCTCTCTCTCTCTCTCTCTCTCTCTCTCATTTTTTGTTTGTTTTTTGTTTTTCAAGACAGGGTTTCTCTGTGTAGTCGTGGCTGTCCTGGAACTCACTCTGTACTCACTCTGTAGACCAGGCTGGCCTCAAACTCAGAAATTCGCCTGCCTCTGTCTCCCTAGCGCTAGGATTAAAGGTGTGTGCCACCATGCCCAGCCCTAGGTTTTACTCTCTTTGTCAACTCTCCAGCCCTTGCTTTGCTCAGCTCTTGAATTTCATTTCTCCAAGGTCCCCTTTCCTTTTATTGGAGAATGATCTTAGAGACCAAGATGTGGACCTGGGGTATTCACTGCTTAGGGATATCAGAATCTCATTGCAGAAAACGCTGGAGAACATATGCAATAGAACTCAAGTGCTAATGCGCATGTGCAGCTAGCCAGCCAGTTACCCCACCATGTACATTAGTAACCAAGTCCATGCTATTGCCTTCCATTCCATCAGGAAGCTACTGCAGACTTTACGGGAAGAGTTTCACTTTGAAGCCACTCTATGAAACAAAGAATACTGTCAATAGAGTACCAAGGCCCTAATACCCATGGTCCTATGGAAGGAGAAGGATCAGAAAGTCAACACCCTTGCTTCCCTTCCTCTGTGTCCACAGAGCACAGGCTGCTCTTTCTCACCCACTGCATGAAAAAGAGGCTGCTGTCTCTCAAGTTCAAAAATGTGCCTGGGGAGAAAATTCTCCATTCTTGGGAAATACCCACTACAGCCAGTAAGAGCCAGGGGTGGAGGCTGTGAAGAAGGGCTTAGGAAAAGGCTTGCTGAATAATCAGGAGAACATTTATTCAAACCCTAGCACCTCTATGAAAGCTGGGGAAACAGACAAAACAATCACTGAGCTCATTGGTCAGCCAGTATACCTAGATTGATGCGCTCTGGGTTCAATGAGAAACTCAGTCTCAAAAAAAAATAACATTTAGAGAGACTGAAGAAAATATCCAATGTTAACCTCTAACCTCCATATTAACACATATAAGTACACATGTATTCATACATACATGTGCACATACATACAGAGAGAGGGGGGTTGGGGAGAAAAGAAACACAGACACAGAGGCAAACAAAGAGACGGGACGAGGCACACAGAGAAACATGCATACAGGGAGCACTGGGACAGGAGGGCAGACATGGCATAAACTTTCTGACTGAAGGAGTGGCCTTAGCTGAGCTGAGTGCTACAAAAAACACATAGCACCTAACACTCAGTAAGCCCCAGGGAAACAGGAAACCCCAGTCCAGTTATCTATGCAGAGCCTCTGTGAGGAGGAAGGCAAAAATGAAGCCATGTAGTTAGGCTCCAGTGAGTGTACCTCTCTGCCAAGGTCAAGCATAAGTCCCCTGTGAATGCTGAAGTCTCACCTCATGGCAGTCCTTGCCCCTATCATGATGCTACTCTTTGGTATACCATGTCCTGCCTTGAAATCCAAGGACTTGCAGACCCTGTACCCTGGGTGCTGCTATTCATCTCTCTAAGAAGTGGTCTCAGGGGTTCTCAAAGTAGGAGTGTCACTCTCAGCCACTGTGCTCAGGGCCCATGTCTCACAGACCCTGCCACTCTTATCTAGAGCTTGCCAAAACAGAACCAGAAGACTAGAGGCAGGTCCAACATGGCTGCAACCTAGTGACTGGATCTTCTTAGAGTTGATACTGCCAAGCACACAAAAGGAGGAGAAAGTGGGGCACCCACAGTCATTGCACTATCCTTGGTTAGAGAGGGGTCCAATGTGGGAGAGTATGAGGGCAACTCTCAACATAAGCCAGCATGAAGCACAGAGGGGAATGCGGTCTCGCTGGGAAGCCTCAGAGGGGCTTTCTGGGAAGAACACCCTGGGTTAGAGTGGACCTAGGTTCTGATCTCTAACTGCCTCTGGTCACCAGGAAAATTGGAACATTTGTCAGATCACATCCGAATTCACACAACCTTGACGGTGCTGTGCACTGACAGTGCAGCAGCCATGCGTGCCCCTGTGGTACTCGGTGATTTATTTTTATTTACCCATTTAGTTAGCTCACCCATGTGTTATTCAGTGGTCACAGACCACTTGAGAATGTGATGAAGGCCAGCAACCCTCCCTGCAGGCTGCCCGTGTGCACACAGCTACAATGAGAATCGCTAACAGACAAGACTGTCACTGGGGCCTCTCTTCTAACACATGTGTGTCTATCATTTTATCTTGCCCTTGTCTTAAAACAAAATAAGCATTCAGCAGTTGAAACCTAACATTCTAGCTAACTTCAAGGTCCTCAAATCCAATAGGATGAAACACTCCTTATACCAACACAGAGAACATAACCACTGGGCTTAAAGGAAGAGACAGGCCAGGTCCGTAAGGAGGGGCTTCGATTCAGTTCTCCAGCTCAAATCATTCAGGGCAGGAAAGTTTTTGGAACAATAAATCTGGTAAAGAGAAAGCCATCCAGGAGCCAGCAGGCAGCGTTCCTTGGAACTTCAGAACTGGGGCTAAGCTCAGAGTAATCACATGCAAAGTGGAGGACACACTGGAGGTTGAGGGTTGAGCCCCAGGAGTGCAGGGGCCCAGCCCCCCCTCATGGCAGCCCAGCACAGGGCCTCCAGGGGAGGGCTGTGAGGTCTCATTAACACCGCAGAGGAAGACGCTGGATTATAGGGTGGCCAGATGAATTCAAAGGCAGATGATGATGGATCCCCTCATATCGGGAGCAATCAGCATAATTTATTTCCAAATCAGCAGAGTGGCTCCGAGGCAGGCGGCCTGACGTGTGGGCAGCCGGTGTGACAGAAATTGTTTTTTAAGTAGTTGCCCTCTGAAAATATTACCCTCTGCCTGACACCCAGTATAATAAGGCCTTGATTATCTGTCAGGCCTGTAAAATCAGAAGTCCTTATCTGGGACACGTGAACAAAGTGTGCTGCTTGCTCCGAACAGCTCTTTGTTCTTACTCTCAGTGCCATTTCCTGGGCCCCTTCTGAAGCCCTGGTTCTGTCGTCCCACTGGTACTGTGTAGACAGGTGAACACCACACACAGGTTGCAAGAAAATTCAGCACCTGGAGGCAGAGGGGACAAGACAGGGTGAGGGTCAACAACAGAGGTACAGGCTTTCTCTGACATCCCCAGCCCTTCAGTGCTAGGGGACAGAGACAGAGGGATGTGCCTATGGCCCTAGTGTCCTTGTTCCTTTCCCAGTCACTTGTGGAAACTCAAGATAAGAAGATTAGAAAAGGCTTTCCTCTTGGGAGACATGCTGTCTTGCATAGACAGAAGTTGGATTAGGGAAGTCTCACACTCATGGGACCCTCATGCCTTCTAGACCAAGATGTCCCTTGAATGGCCAGCTGCCCAACATCTATGCCATCATCCCCACCACTTGCACACTGTCCTATCTGCACAGCAAGTCACCTGTGGGCAGACCTGTGGTGGCATTAAAATGCCTGTCCTAAGTAGCTAGGGAGATGGTTCAGTGCATAACAGAATTTACTGTTTCAGGATCAGGTCCTGACTTGGATCCCCAGTGCCTATGTAAAAAAGATGAACATGGCTGTGGACATCCGTAACTCCAGTGCTGAGCGAGACAGAATACATGGGAGGTGTCAAACGGATTGGTGAAGCTTGCTGGACAGCCAAGCTAACCCCCAAACAGAACTTAAGATTCCGTGTCTGAAGGGAATAAGGAGGAGAATACTAGAGGAGACATTGATGCTCTCCTCTGGTCTTCTACATGAGCACAGAATGTATACACATACACACACAGAAGCGGGGGGGGGGGGGGGGGCGGGGCAGAATCCAGAATCCCAATCTCTACTTCCCACCCCAATTCTCTCTCTGGTCTCCTCAGGGCCCCTCCTTTGCCTCAAAAGGAGAATCCATGCATTCATTTCTTTATATAGGGTCTATGCTTACACTACCCATGGGCCTTGAAGAGATAAGAGGGTGAATCTGTAACAGATTCTGCCATGGAGAAACCTCAGTGTGTTTGGGGAAATAGTGCACACCTCTGTAATCTCAACACTGGGATGGCAAAGCAGGAGGATGGTGCTTTCCAGGCCAGCATGGGCTACACTGAGAGACCCTGTCCCCAAAGAGTAAGGACTAGGGAATGCAGGTTAGTGGGGAAAGGTCCAAGTGCATGAAAGATGGAGCCCCACATGCTGGCATTGTGAGGCATGGTTAGAGTCTCTCTCTATGGTGACATGTTGAGGCTACAGCATTTGAATGTGGACTTCGCTCTTCGCTGAGCTTTGCTAAGTGATTAACAGGCACCAATTTAGGCAGAAAGGTTGAAAAGGTTTCCTGGCAGCAAAAGAAAAGGGAAAATATATACAGATAATGACTTTAAAATTCTGTTATTCCCGAACCCATATTGGTGCCTGAGAATATCATCATTTGCACAAATGAAACCCTGTTAGTGGGCCCCACTCAGGAAAAGCAATGCGGTGTGTGGGTTCATGGGCACTTTCCATCTAGATGTTGTAAAGCCGTGAATGAGCAGTGGGTCTCTAGCTTGAAGTCACAGCAACCACGTGTCCCACCCAAAACTCTTAAGGTGGGATCCTCACCCTCTTAGGAGACATGCTCACTGCTGACTGAACCAAAGATACAAAATGCTAAGTCTATAATGGTGGTCCAGGTCCCCCTGCAGCCAAGTGGAGGGACAGAGTCATCACAGGACACTGCAGTGACAGGGCAGTCAGCACAGGGCACTGTGCAGTGACAGGGCAGTCAGCACAAGGCACTGTGCAGTGACAGGGCAGTCAGCACAGGGCACTGCAGTGACAGGGCAGTCAGCACAGGGCTCTGTGCAGTGACAGGGCAGAAACTCCTTCTTGGGCAGGGATGTTGTTCTGTGCTACAGATGTGAAGGTGTGACAGGGGACACTTGCCAAGTGCCCTTCTCACAAGCGCTGTTGAGGCAAGATTGGGGGTCTCTCCGCCCTGCCCCATTCTAAGCTACAGCATCTTACCTGCTTTAGTGAGAAGAAGTTGCCATCCTCAAACTTAACAACACCGTGAACATACTGTGGAGGGAAATAGATGAGCGAAATGTCAGATTCTCACCTCACACAGTCAGCTCAGAGAGAGCTGTTAGGATGTCTGTATTCTTGTATCCTACCCCAGTGCAGCATTATAGGGACATACACCATGCTATGCACTAGACACCCAGGTCCTGTTCATCCTATACCACTGAGACACTGCACCTTTGGGCAGACACCTCCCCTATAACCACCATTCTGCTCTCAACTGCCGTGAATTCTCTTGGCTTTCACATGCGTGTCCTCTGAGTTGATCCATATGGTCATAGCAGCCAGGTCTCCTTGTTTTTTAAAGGCTGAATGCTGTGCACTTAGGTTTCATGTTGTTCTTGTTGTCGTCGTCATTGTTGTTTTGTTTTGTTTGTTTTTTCCACTCATCCATGGCAGGGATTCAGTTGTTTCCATGTTTTAAAATGTGATGCTTGTTGTCATAATAAACATGGAATGGACAGTTTCCTTGACACAACTGGTCTGTTTCCTTGTGGTGTGTACAGGAAGTGGGATTCCTGGGACTTCTGCCTGTCATTTCTGCAGAGCCTCCTTGCTGTTGTTGCCAGCATGGTACCAAGGAATTACTTTTGCTCTCACACCCTCTTGGTGACAGCCATTCTGACCACAATGAGATGACATACATCTCATTGGTATACATTGGTTTGGTATGACATGCATTTCCTAGATTAGTGGTGTTGAACACCATTCCTTAGACCTGTTGGCCATTTGTATGTCTGCTTTGGAGCAACATATATTCAAGTCCTTTGTCCATTATTTAATCAGTTTATTTGTTTGATTTACTTTGTGTTTTGCTATTCATTTGTTTCATCCTCGTGGATGTTAACACTTCTCAGATATGTATTTGTAGATACCTCCCACTTGCTCAGATCTCACCTTTACTCTGTTCTGAGCTTCTTAGGCTGTGTGGACACAATACAATCTTGGGTTTTGTCCATTTTCAATACCATGAGCCCAAAAGTCACTTCTTAGACTAATGCCAAAGGTGCTTTCTCTCTACATTTTCATCTGGTAGTTTTACCATCTGGGTCTTTCATCTATGTCTTCCCTCCAGTTTGACTTGACTTTTGGATCCTGTTAGGTGAAGGTCTATTTTCACTAGGCATATGGATAAGAAGTTCTGCAAATGCTGTTTCTTAGGAAGCCTCTCCTTTTCCTGAACACACACTCAACACATTTTCCAAAGATCTCTTGACCTGAGGTGTGGGGATTGGTTGCTGGGCTCTCTATTCTGTCCCATTTTTCTTTACAGTCTGCTGTGATGCTGGTAATATGTTGTTTTGATTACTGCCATTTTGTAATATATCTTAAAGGCAGGTAATACAGTGTCTCCAGAATTGTTTTTGCTCAGGGTCATTTTGACTGTCTGGGACTTTGCTGAATTTCAGAGCTGATTTTCTACATGTCAAAGAAGCCGTTGGCCAGAGGGTCAGGCAGAGGCAAATGTAGAAGCAGACCTGGAAATCTCCAAGCTTTATTTCTGTTCTCACGCTGTCTAGAACTGTGTGAGGTGTGCTTATGTGCTGAACTTTTTGCTAGTGTTGTCTTGTACTTAACTCAGTTCACTTTTCTTTAGTCAAAGATCTTTGGAGGGCCTTAACATCTGAACCTCCATATCATATTGCTTCCACTGTGGCTGTCCTTACTTACATTTCCTCCCTCGGTGTGCAGAGTTCCCAATCTCCACAGCCTCACCAGGGCTTGCCTCCTTTCATTCTGACAATGTCGTTCTCAAGGGGGTGAAGTGGTATCTCATTATAGTCCAGATTTACAAAGTGATTAAGGAAAAAAAGAAGAGAAAAAAGTATCACATGATCCAGAATATATACTAAGTTATATCAAAAGAAACATGGCATATCAAAGAGACTTGTATCTTAGAACAACAAATAAATAGGAACCATGTTAATCAGCTGCTAAATGGACACAGACATCATGGTACATGTGTGTCATAGAACACTAGTTGGCCATAAAAAGAAAATAGAGTCCTATCATTCACAAACTAGAGAGCCTTGAGCTAAGGGAACAAGCCAAGCACATTTCTACAGAAGGTGGTGTCACAGAAGCAGAGAAGTAAATGGTGGAGATCAGAGGACGTCTGTGAGGAAAGGGTGGCAAGAAGTAGTGGGTTACAATTACACAACAGCAAGATGTCCTGCCAGGTTATTATCCAGCAGCACTGCAGCAGTCAATGCTCTGGGTGTTTCCAAGAACTTTAAAAAGGGATTTTTAAATATTTTCAGCATGAAGAAATGATCAATGTTTGAGGAGATTTGTTTAATATGGTTTAAGCATTAAATGATGTAAACATATAATGAAACAATGTGTGTTCATTAATATGTATAATTTTTGTTTTTATATATCAGTTAAAATACTTTCAACTCTGAAAATTCATTCAAGCAGGCACAGTGGCTAATGCCAGGTGTTTCACCTGTGACAAAAGCATTTCTTAATATGTTTGTTTCCTTTTCTGCACTAATCCCTTAGAGTCATTCAATTTGCTGTTAATAAAAGACTATCAAAAGGACATTTATAAGTCAGCACAGTGGCAGCTGGGGGATTTAACTCCACCATCTCTGAGAATGTGTTGTGAAAAGCTATATAACTGTGTGTGCACATACATGGAGAGCCACATGAACACACAGACTTGGGGTTTTGTTTGGTTTAATGCCATAATCTCACTGAGAGGGGAACACCTGCACAAAATAAAAATCTCAAAGAATGGGTCAGTGGCCATTGAGAAGAGTTGGAACAGGTGTTGCATGAAGATCTTTGATCTTGCAGACCCTTTTTAAAGTGTCAGAAACAAAGTACATGTCTGTGTCAAAGAGAAAACTCATGTGCATTGCTTCCTACAGGAAGGGGAGATTTTTTTTAAGTCCAACTTTACTCTATCCTCTGATATTTTGAAGGACACATTTGAAGGGATGAAAGGCAAGTGAGTGAGACACATGGTCCATGGGGCACTAAAACTTCCTACACAACTGAAGTGCCAGGAAAGCGATGGTAAAGGTCAAGGAAGAAGCCATGCACACTCTAGAAGGAAGCTAGACAGTGCACACACTTCTGTCATGATACCACTGCAACAGCCTGAGACTGTTTTGTGTTGGCTCGTGAGTCAGCCTGGAAATGAAGAGGGATAGGAGAGAGGTAGGGAGTGTAGAGAAGGCTCTGTCTGATGAAATCTTGAGGTATTGCTGTCTCCAGTGGTTTCTTAGTACAAGTTAAAGGGCCAAATAGTATGTAGAACATACATGCAATACAGAGGTAGGTGCCCAGAGGTGCAGGGGGCAGAGGCAGACATGAATGGCATCCACGTGTCCCAGACCTCTAAGCATTATTTTCAGAACTTGGGTTTACAGCTCCTTCTCACTCTGGAAAACTACAAGGACATACTGGGAGATCTTTGATACCTCTTTGTTGGTCAAAGCCTTGCCACAATGATGCAACATGTGAAGACACTGTTGACAGCTATATTTATCAGTGCTGATGCACAGGTACCCTGTGTGAGACAGACATAAATGTATGCAGTAGCAACATTTCAGGGGAATGTGCCTAGCTGTCCTCAGAGGATCTAATGGGGCATTGTAGTCCTGCCATCCTCCTTCAACTACCTTGGAGCCTCAGGCTATGTTTGTTTCTGTCAGCCTTGATTCATAAACAGGACCCTAGTATAACCGCCCTTTGACAGACTCCACCCAGCAGCTGACTGAAACAGATGCAAAGACCCACAGTCAAACATTAGACAGAGCTGGGGGACTCTTATGGGAGAGTTGGGGAAAAGGATTGAAGAACTCAGAAGGGATAGGAGTCCACAAGAAGACCAACAAAAGTTAACCAACCTCGACATTTGGGTGCTCCAAGAGACTGAGCCACCAACCAAAGAGCAAACATGGGCTGGACCTAGGTCCACACACATCTAGCAGATGTGCAGCTTGGTCTTTATGTGAAGGTTTACCCTGACTCTGTTGCCTGCCTGTGGATCCTGCTCCCCTAACTGAGCTGTCTTGTCTGGCCTCAGTGAGAGAGGATGTGTCCAGTCCTGCAGTGACTTGAGGTGCCAAGGTGGGCTGGTTCCCTGGGAAGGGCCTTCCTCTTCTCACAGGTAAGAGGGGATTAGAGGAGGAAGTCATATAGAGAGGATGAACTGGGAGAAGAGGGAGGGCTGTAATCAGGGTATAAAGTAAATTAATTACCAAAAAAATAAAAGAGAAACATTTCTAATTTTTTAATTTTTAAAGATATTTTTATTATTACTTTAAGAATTTATACAATAAATTTTGATCATATTTAGCCCAACGTCTCTCCTTAACTCCTCCCAGATCCACCTTATCACCCTAGCTCTCAACTTTGTGTCTTTAAAAAAAAAAAAAAAAAAAAAAAAGGCATTCTATTGTGTATTGTCCAAAATACTCCTGGGTGTGGGTCCATCGAGCCTGGTGGACATACCAGCATAGGCCCTGCTGGTACATGTATTTGAAAGTTTGGTTAGCAGTTAGTGAAACTGTTTGGGAAAGATTAGGAGTTGTGGCCTTGATGGAGGTGGTGTGTCACTGAGGGCTGGCTTTGAGATTTCAAAATCCCATATCATTCCTTGTGCCTGTAGATTAGGATATAAATTCTCAGCTGCTGCTCCAGCATCATGCCTACATGCTGCTGCCATAACGGTGTAGACTCGCCACTAAAACTGTAAGCCCCTAGCAGACTGTACTTCTGCAGGTTGCCTTGATCGTGGTGTCTTACCATAGCAATTGAAAGACAATTAAGACACTCTCTCTTCCAGAAGCCATCAGTTGTCCATACATATTACTTACAAATATTCTGAACTAGCACGTCCTTTGATATTTTAGGATAGCCATTCCTACTAAGGTGTGTCAGTATAGTTTTGACTTGTGTTTGCCTGGTGGTTAAGGGTGCTACCAATTTTTCATACGTTCACTGGCCATTTGTGCTTCTCCTGAGACACTTTCATTCATTTGCCTATCTGTCCATTTGTTTGCTTGTTCACTGTATTGAGCAAAACAATCCAGATAAGTATCATATGTATTCTCTCAAACATGAATCATAAATTATATATATATATATATATATATATATATATATATATATATATATAAGGTGATGTGATGTATGCTTCTGTGTGTGTATGCACATAGTGAGAATAGAACTGACTCTACGTGGGGAAGGAGAAGGGACTAGCAAAAGGAAGGAGGGAGGGGGATAGATACAGTCAAGGTACTTGGAACACTTCAGTAGATTGTCTTTATGACTTACTGCTACACCTGTCACAACTACACTCATCACTACACCATCACTATCATCACTTCATCCATCCACGGGAACATTTGTGGGGTATTATATTGATTATGAATATATATGATATAAGAGGACTCAGCCTACCATGGATGACATCATTGGTTCTAGTTTGACACCCATTACTATAATAGACGCCATGACTAAGAGCAACATAGAGAAGGAATGGTTTATTTCATCTTACAATTGACGAGTCACACTCCATCATTGAGGAAAGGCCGGACAGGAACTCAAGCAGGAACCTAGAGGCAGGAAATAAAGCAGAGGACATGGAGAGACACTGTTTACTAGCCTGCTCCTCATGGCTTCCTCAGCCTACTTTTTAATACCTTCCAGGACCTCTGCCTGGGGTGCTACCACTTACAGTGAACTGTCCCTTCCCTACAGGCCAATCAGATGGAGGCAAGTTCTCAGTTGAGGTTCTCTCTTCTCAGATGACCTTAGCTTGTATCAAATTAACAAAAAATAAAAAATTAACCCATAAATCATTATTTGGGCAGGAGATCATGGGCTGTATAAGCAAGCTAGCTAATCATAAGGCTATGAACAAACCAGCAAGCAACATTCTTCCATGGTTTCTGCTCCAAGTTCCTTCTTGAGTTCCTGCCCTGGACTCACTAAGTGATGGGCCGTGACTTGGGAGTGTATGCTTAAATGAACCCTTTCCTCCCTAAGATGCTTTTTCCGAGTGTTTTTATCATCCTGACAGAGAGTAACCTGGAACAGAGCCCTTCTTCATCTATGGGCTTCTGCAATTATTTTGTGGATTCTAAATGTAATTACCCACAGTGTAAAGGAAGTTGAATTTTCAAGTTAAGTTCACACACACACACACACACACACACACACAAACACTTTTCAAATTTCAAAATTGATTATACATAGTAACCTCTGGATCAAAGGACAAAGAATTTGAGGTGAGTACTGAGCTCCGAAGGTTTAGTGGGACCTTGGCACTTGGTGAGATAAACCTATGCCCACTACTTCTGAATTAGCAGCAGAACTTTCAGGAACAATCTTTCCAGTTCCTGGTTTTTTTTAATAAAAAGCACATTTGATTTAAGTCTTCATGTTTGTTCTTACACTCCAAATGGCTTTACATCACAGAGAGCCCGTCTGTTCCTTCCATTGTGGAAGCATTAACCTAAAGAAAATAGATGTTTGGAGCCATAGAAGAGATGCTTGCAGTATACTTTCCTCGGCCTGGGTACCCTACCCATACTGTTGTCATGAGCCAACTATAGTTCTCTCTCTAAGGCTCAATACAAACGTGTTGCCCTCTGTGAGGTTGTCTATAAGCATTCTAGGCAGAATTAATCATATGCAGTTTTATGGTTCCAAAGACCTCTGGCCTTGATCGTGAACAAACTGCTTCTCCTCTGTGACCATGTAGCTTTGTAACCATGCATTTGTTCTGCAGATGCTAACTGTCCAATCTTGTTAAAAGTTTGTATTTATTGTTGGTATCAAGATCATTTCTGAACCGGGTGACATCACACCTAGGCAACAGGGCAACTGGCCCACCTGTTGCTTAGACAACAGTCGCCATATTCCCAGAATCTACTTGGCTCATCTCCCACCTTTACCTGAGGATACATCACTATCCATATAAAAGGAAGACCCCTCTTATCTCTCTCCATCTCTCTCTTCCCCACCCCCTTTCTCTTTCACCTCCACCTGACAATAAACCTCACATGGAACTGTTTGACCTGGTATGGTCTGGCTGGAACCTCTTGACAAATACATTTATAACCAGACTGTGGCTTTCCTGCAGTTTTGTTTCTCCCAGCAAACAAAAACCATCTTACAAAGTAGATGCTCCAAGGGCATTTTCTAAATTGCAATAGGTTTCTTTGCATTCAAGAACCAGAAATGTGCTAGGGCCAGCATTAGAACTCAGACCTGCTTTGTAGCAGAGTGATGTTTCATGTCACAAAAAAAAAAAATGAGCCCAACTACATAGTTGGCTAAATGTTCAGCAGCTAACACTGTTTCCCTTTCATCAGTTAATGGGTTACATGGATGGCCAAAGCACCAACCTCTGGAAGCCTCTGTAGAGTTACACACAGTGACTACTCCTCTGAATGCACAAGATTGCATATGGCAGGCTCAGTCAGCTCTATGCACCATTGATGATTAGGGTTGATGGCCATCTTGACAAAGACCTGAGATCACCTAAGAGACTAGCTTCCTAGCACAGCAGTGAGGGTAGTAGAGGCTACGTTAGACTCTGAGCATGCCTATGGGGTATTATTTTGAGTAGGTAATTAAAGCAGAAAGGCTTAGCCTAAGGTAGGGAGGGAGCAATCCCTAAACTCACACCCTGGATGATAGTCTGACGCTAAGGAGCATAACCTTACTGTTCTCTTCTTCCTGAGAGAGGGCACATGCGACCAGCTGCTTCACACTCCTGCTGCCTTTATTTTCCCTTCATTATAGACTTTGGACTATGAGCCAAGATAATGCCCTTTCTTCTTTAAGTTGCATTTTTTTTTCAAGGTATTTTATCAGAGCAACAAGAAAAGTAACTAGGACAGGACTCTCACTAATAGATGCCAAGAAATACTAACAGATAACATCAGGTACCATCAGATACCATCACACACAAATGGATACTACAAGATACCAACAGATATCATGAAACACCTGTAAGGTTCCACAAGATACCATCCCGAGTTTTCACTCAAGGCCACACTGTTGCCTAATGAAAGAGCTCACCCCAAAGCTGCCCTTTTACTGCCTTCTCTGTGAAGGTTTGTCCTGGCTGCAATCCCAGGACCAGCAGCAGTTTGCAGAGTTTTCAAGATAATTCACTATCTATACCACAGTGACCAACACAGTTCTTTACTACAGAGCTGCCTAGTCTGCTGGCCGTGGAGAATAAGATTCAGAACATGGTGTTTGTCCACCTGAAGGCTCACCTCAGAACTCTGCTCTGCAGACACTGCTCTGTCAGGTTCCAACAGAGTGCTCTGGGGGGGGGGGGGGGAGTGTCACTGCATTGAAGGTGTCCTGTTGTAAAGTTAATTTCCAGCAGTGAGTCTACAGCTTCATGCTAGAGCAAAGATCTGGACAAAGCCAAATTTCCAGAAGCCACCAAGGGCTCCAGGTACTGCTGTTCAGCATTCCCAGCGGTGTCTTATGAAAACACGCAGCAGCTTAGCAGGGCACTTAGTTTGTAAAGAGGCTTGTCTCTGCAGCCTATGTCTGCAATAAAGAAAAAAAAAGCATTCAACATCTCAGGATTACAAGAGCAACAATTAAGGCTGGGCCTGAAAGCTGACCTCCTCCTCAGAGGCCATGTGCTCTTGCTTGGGCTGAAGAAAACTATGTCAGACTTAGGTGCTGGTTTTTACATAAGCCCCAATCTCCCTTTAGCAAACAAAAGCTAAAGAAAAATCCCAGGGCCTCCCTGGACTGGGGAAGAACACAAACAGGGAGGTGGGGGAAGGGCACATGATGAAAGCGGGGAGGGAGGGAGGGACCCACCCCTCACTCCTCAGCCTAGATCCCTCCAACCCCTTTCAGGCTGAAAAGGAAAACATGAAGCTTTACCACACAATCCCTTCGGTCAACTTAGCCAGGATGGCACTTTGGGGACTCCTTTCACACAGTCCTGTGAGAGGCCTAACTTGAAAGTGTTCTTTAATGTCTTGAAAGCAGAAAGCAAATTGGAGAAATAGTTGCAGACACTTTGATGGGCCTGGGAGCTGCTCTGGCCTCTCAGGACAAGGTGCAGTCATAGGAAGAAAAGCCTTTTGTGGCTAAGCGGCCTCTCTAAGCCAATGCTTGCCATCCACATGTCAGATCACAGGGGAAATGGAAACTCATGGAAGACTTGTCGCCTTCTAGAGCTGGTTTGTTTTTGACTGCCCACAGCAATTAACAGGAAGGGGGAAGGCCTCCTTCATCTGTCTAACCAGAGAAAAACAACAACGAATAATCCCACCATTGATAAAACCCACGCTTTAGAATGGCTTCCTCTTGTCACTAGCCTAGTGTGCTTTATGTGTTCTTAAACTAAGAATGGCCAGAATAAGGAATAGAAATGTGAATGCCCTCACAGTCACAGAAGTAAGCGAAGGAGCAGGTTTCTGAGACACTAAGCCAAACAGAGCTGCATGACGTCCTTCATCTCACAAGGCATGACTCACGCCTCTGAAGAGACACATGGAGGCAGAGTGGAGTCATCTCCTGGCTCCTCCCACAGGCAGCAATTTTCACTGGCCAGTTTCTACTCCCAGCACAAAGGAGGAGACAGTACTTCTATCAGCCACGATCTTCTGTCTTCTGAGCTTTAAATCCTTGATGACCTCCCATTGCCAGGGCCCAGATGTTCCTGCTCTATGTGGTAGGCAGCTATGCCAGCCTGTGGCATGGGTGCAAACTTTAGTCTCTGGAAAGGCCATTACTAAGCCTTATCGTTGGGCCATCCAGGGCTCTGCATTATCACTGAGATTGGTTCACTAGACAGCAATATCCTGACCTTACCTTGATACTAATATCCTTGGTTGCAGATATCCAGCTTAACCCCTGAGCCCTAATGGTCACCAGAGCTCTGAATATCCCCTCACTCTCTTCAGTGCCAGGAAACTCTCTGCCATCCAGTAAGCTGCTTGGAAAGTCCAGAGGCTTTCAGCCTAGGCACATCTCTCAGGAAACTGACATTTGTCCTGAAGTGTGAGCAGGCTCCATGAGTTCTTTCCCAAGGAAGCCCTTGGCCATCTTTGAGTCTGCAAGAACATGCAGCGGGAACTCTACGCAGACATACAAACTGTCTTCATTTCTGCAAGATGGCTACTCTGTACTCAGAAATCCTCAAGAGCATCCAGCATGACTGCCTGTCATAGAGAGCCCTGAGGAAGGTTATGTAGCCTTTCCCTTTGCCTGAAGTGATGAAATGAAGGTCGCAGGTAGTCAGGGCACGTGCCAAGCAGCTGATGGATGCTGACCACTCCCCCCTACACCAGAATGTGACCTGCTCAGAGCCTTTTCTCTTTACAGCCACACTCAGTCACTATAACCTGAGCCCTCCATGACTTAAAGAGAAAACCTATAGCCTTTAGGGCCATCATCTTTAACCCTACAAAGGGCAACATCCAGTGGGCCTTTCACCAATAAAAGGAGAAAGGTGAACTTTTCTATGTTCATATCAGACCATAATTTTGAAGTGTGACTTCTCCACAACTGACAGGATGGTTTATTTAATGGCAGTGATTCTGCAGCCATTGGCTGATGGAGGCATTCCTCAGTGGGAAGGCAAGCCTCCTGCACACCCTTGGATCACACTGATTTGGGTCAAATGCAGCAGAGATGAGCTCTGACATGCACAGCTTCAAGCTAGGGGCTTCTTTTGGGGGGTGGGTGGGGTGGGGGATGGAAAGCCATTGATTCTGAATCTCACAACTTTCTTCTTTATCACATGGTGGCCCATGTTCTTTTTGGCATTCACGAAAATATGGTAGGCCTCAGTTCATCAAATTGAATTTTGATGGCTTAGTTATTTTGGTTATTTTCTATCTCTATTAAGTAGACATTTGTTTGCATCTCCCTAGGAGTAGTGTCACACAACAGGGAGATGTCCAGAAGATTGGGTTGTCACCACAAGCTGAGAACAGGTGCCATATATCTGCACCCAGAGCAGCTGCAGACAGAAAGGGTCCTGGGAGGGCATCATGGCTTTACAGTAGATGTGCTCAGTCTATGAAGCATGCAAGGCAAGCATTGTGAGCCAGGGCTCTCAGACCAGCCTGGTATTTAGTATCTTGTGGCTGGAAGCCATAGAGCAGGGAGACTCACCCTGTTGTGCTCTCTGTAGCTCTGAGAGTCTCTAGTCATGTGTATCCTTGGTTGATTGTGCCCTGACTCTGTCTACACAAAATAACAGACCCATGGATTATCTGGCCTCTTCTAGACTACAGCAGCCACAGTCTGGAAGCACAGATCCAAGCTTCAGTAGCTCCAACGCTGTCTCTGTGTGGTAACAGCAATCATATTTATTCAGAGCCTAGTTGCATGTTGACAGTTTTTACTCATGAATTACAGGGCGACAGATACCACTCAGAACCCTGTGATTTAGTATTCTCAAAGTATCTCAAGTTACATGTCATACTGTATACATTGTCACTGCAGCCACTGGGACCAAACAATGCTGTGTCTACCCCTCTATTAAGCGCGTGACCATAACCTGGCATGCAGAATGTCCACAGAAACAAGTGTCCCTATTGCTGGCCAAACCTACATGGCCTTTTGTCTCCTGAGGCAGAGTGGCAGGCAAGCATTGCTGTCAAGGAGGGAGATGGCACAGTGCCTATCAGTACTGCAGCCCTCTGCTTTCTCATCAACTCAGGTCCCAAGGAGCCCAAGTCTTTCTTTTCCATTTTATTCCTTTGTTCTCACTAAATTGCAACTGGTGGGCATTATTTTAGATGTCATGAAAACTTTGGTTTAAAGAGAAGCATCATGCAATCCATCCTTGGATTTTCTGCTGATTTTCTAGCAGAGTCTTGCCTGTCTTCATCTTTCCTGGTAGGCCCCTTCTTCCAACTCACTATTTAGTAATGATCTCCTTCAACCACAACCTATAACCTATAACCTACAGCCTATAAACTATAACCTATAACCACAGGGTCATACTGTGTCTTCCATACTTTTCATCTACATTGAAAGCAGCCCATTGCTTCTTTGAGATGTTCAACACAGCCTGTCTTAAATACCCACTCATAGAGCAGTGGATGAGTGTTGACCTTGGATCTGCTGAGGCAGTTCAGGATGTGCCCTGGGCAAAAGAGATATATAAAAATGTACTTGCTTTCTGTACTGATGTACACCAAGGTAGCAGTGTCGGGGGCAATGAATTTGGGTCAGGTCAAATGCAGTATCAAAGCAATTTTTATTTTTACAGGAAACTGTTTCTAGTACCTGCTATGAAATTTAAAGCTGCAGGAGTGCTCATGCTTCACACCAGCCTTCGACCCAAATCATCATCTCTATGGTGAGAAAGAGAATGCCTGGGTCTTGGCAAAGAATGAGGCACCAGCTGACAAGCCTGTGGGAAAACTACCTGAGGCACTAGTTCTGGGGACAGTGGTCTCACGGATGGACTACGTCTCCCAAGTGCTAATGCTGTTCTCAGTGTCCCTCTGGAAACCCAGAGGTGAGCATTATCAGGCCCAGGTTTGAGGTGGAGGTCAGGGAGCCCCAGCCAAGTCAGTGAGGACATGGCAGGTGGCTGGGGCAGGATCTGAAGGCAAAGCTGAACTCGGAAGAATCTATAGATATCTGATCATGTGGTCTGAGTAGTAGGTTTAACCATGGATCTTTTCATGGAGGCTAACAATCACTGTCAAAACACACACTGCATGTCTTGGCAGTTATGGAACTCAAGCTCTGATTATACTCACTGACATAAGTGGTAATTCCAGACTTATTATTTCAGGAGCCTTGATACATATGACAAAATCATTTTTCCAAGAAATTTATACCAGTCAGAGTACTGATTTTGTTACCACTGACATCTTTATGTTGTTGTTTTGATAGTTTAATAGGCCGAAAGTGTTACTGTAGTACTTTTCTTGGTAAAATTAATGTTATGCTTAGTAGTTTCTGCACATAACTCATGTATGCACTTTGTAATGTGTAACCCTGATTCTTGCTGATGCAAACAGTATTATTTGTGTGTGTGTGTGTGTGTGTGTGTGTGTGTGTGTGTGCACATGTGCATGCATGTGTGTGAGTGCACACATGTGTGACTGTATGTGTATGTCTATGCATGTTAGGGTGGACATGTGTGGGCTATGCATATGTATATGCATGTTTGTGCATGTGGATATCTGAGGACAACCTCAGACACCATCTGTCTCTTTGCTTTTTTATGAGATGGTCTCTTAGTGACCTATACCTCACCAAGTAGGTTGGACTGGTCAGCAAGGCCTTCATAGCCATCTATCTCCACATGCCAGTGTTGGGATCTGAGCCACCACACCCAGCCCATGCACACAGGTTGTGGGGATCAAACACAGCAAGTACTTTACAGACTGATCCATCTCCCTAGTCCAATAACATTATCCTGACCTCAGTTTCCAATTACTTCTTGCCAGCATGCACAAATTGGATGCTCTTATAGCCAGCCCACTTGCTAAATGTTATAAATTCTAATGCATTTTTAGAAATTCTTTTATGCTTTCTACATTGGTGATCATGTTAATATAAAAAGCTGACTTATGCTTTATATCGTATATGAGTGAGTCATTAATTTTATATATTTCAATTATAAGCTCAATGTTGAGTAGAAAGCAAGCCCTTGCATTTGTCTGGCTCTAAGAGAGTAAGCATATATACTTGTCAGCTCAGGTTTTCTCCCTGGGCCCTTTTCCAGACTTAAGGTCTCTCGATGATACCTTCATCTAATTTTAGATCTATTATCCATGCCCATTATCATCATTATCAGTCAAAACTTTATTGGCAGTTCTATTCAAGTCAATAAAAATAAAAATAGTGGCAATCTTAACAGAAAATTCTGTTAGATCAGGAAAGAAACAAGGGCCTTTCTGGAGAAAGATAAGTGGCCAGAGTTCACAGAACACCCACCTTATTGCCTCCAGTACCAGCTCACAGTAAGGTGATATGATTGTGTCTGTCTGCTAGGCAGAGGAGATAGGTCTTCTCTCTACAACGGCGCTCCTGCAAACATATGGAAAGTTCTAAAACCCACCACAGTTCCAGTGAGAAATGAAGCACGCATTAAACCCTCAAAGTGGAAAATCCAGGAAGGGTAAGTGTTCTCATCTGCCCAAGGAGAGCAAGGTCATGACAGAGAGCAGAGTAGCTATAGTAAGCAGACCAAACTAACTTCCAAAGCAAAGGCTAAAATGGCAATAAATAAATAAATAAATAAATAAATAAATAGATTGTGCTGAGGCTCCAGGGAGTTGGTCCCAACAGCAGATGCAGGAGAAAACTGGCCATTAAGAGATGTGAGCATCGTGAACTGGAAGAAGCAAAAAAAGAGAGGGCTGAGTGACAGTTCTAAGTTGATGTTGTTCTGAAGACAACAAAACCATGAGATCAAGTCACTGCAATAACAATAATATTTCATGATGTTAAGCAAATGTGGAAACATAACTGTTACTGCTCTCAACTTTTGGAAAAGAAACAGAGCCAAGAGAATAAAGAAAAGCTAAATCAATGAGTAGACAGCCACAGAACTTCATCAAAGTTAACTGCTGCTCCTCAAAGGACACTATTAAGGAAAATAAAAAGGCTAGCAACCAACTGGGAAAAGATTCTTGGACAACACAGATCTGATGGAAGCTTGGGCCAAAATCTATAAAGAACTCTTAGAATATAATAAGAGTTAAACTATGATTTTTTTAAGAGAAGGGATAGGCAAAGTATTGGAACACAGGCTTCACAAGAGATAATACAGGTGGCAAGTGATCCATGCGGAAGTGCTCACTGCCATCCCCATTTAGAGACTGCAGCTCACCCACACCAAGACACCACTTTCTACCCACTGCCAATGTGTGGAATGCTAGTGCATACAGCTCACGAGAAGGAAAATGGTGCCTCTGTTTTAGAAATGAGCTTATATCTTTTCATGTCGAATTAAACACACATCATATAATCTCACTCCAGGCATTACCCCAAGATAAATAAATGCAAATATCCCCATGGAGAGTCCCACATGGAAATTTAGATGGATATGGTTCATTAGTGTCTGTTGTCCCAATCAAGCAAGTGCCATCTTCAGAAATTTATTATAACTGCTTGCAAAAGATTGTCACAACTGGGTTCGTTGACTGCTGATGTTCCCTTTTTTTATTGAAGAAATGGGTATGGAGGGTCATGGGACTCTCACAGGTCTGTCGTAATTTCAAGGGACCTCTGGGTCTGGCAGGGATAGGGGACAGAATATATTGACTGGGCAGGAATAGGGGAAAGAGGCTCCATTTTGTCAGCCTAAGGGAAGCTATCATCCTTGTCAGATGCATACCCTCCAGTGTGGTCACTCCAGGGTCATCTATGTGCATGCTCACAAGCTTTCACCAATGCTCACAAGCTTTCACCAATGCTCTATAAGTAAGCCTAACAAACTCTTTGGTTCCCCAGGGTGAACTTTGGTGCAATAAAACTTTGTTTTGTCATTGGGACCTTAGTAGTGTGGATAGTACATACTGCCTAGTGACCCTTAAAGAGAAAATTCTTGCAGCAGTGTCCTAAACTAGAAAACAGCCCATATGCTCGCCAACTGAACAATTGATAAATAATTGCCAGGAGCTGGGCACAAAGCCTACCATGAGTGGTTGTTCTTAGAACCTAGAGAGAGATCTATCAAGGCAGGGTCAGAAGAGGAAATTTATTGCAAAAGGCATAAGTAATTTAGGGGCACAATGGGTGCATACTCCATATTTGCCATGGTCAGAGTGGTTACATGAGGCACTTGTCAAAGCTCCTATCACTATTCTCCTTAAGAGCTGCACATTACCCATCACTGCCCAGGAAACAGAAGGCCAGAGTTCAAACATAACCAAAGGGCTTTTAAATTTTACCTAATATTCTTCCTTATGAATTATATTAAAGGACAGATATACTGACAGTGTGGGAAACGTAGAAATGTCCTTCACCAGGGGCTAGGGAGACAGCTTAATTAATAAAAAGCACTGAGTGCTCTTCCAGCAGACCCAGGTTCAATTCCCAGCACCACATGGCAGCTCACAACCACCTGTAACTCCATTCCCAGGATATCTGCCCTCTTCTGGTCTATGTGGACACTACACGTCATACACATATAAACATACAAGCAAACATTCATACACATAAAAAAAAAATCCTCCCTTTCTTTGAGACAGGGTTTCTCTTTGTAGCACTGGCTGACCTAGAACTTGTTACACAGATCATTCTGACCTCAAGATCACTGCCTCTTTAGCACTGGCATTAATGGTATGTGCTACCATACTAAGCATAAAAATGAAATATTTGAAAACTAAACACTCCCTATGTAAGCTCTGGAAAACACAGGAAAAAAAATAAGAGCACAAAGATAAAAAAACAAAAAACAAAACCCTTGATGGAAGCAAGCCCAGTTGGAAAGAGAGGCCCATTGGACATGTAAACTTTATATGCCCCAGTACAGGGGAACGCCAGGCCAAAAAGTGGGAGTGGGTGGGTAGGGGAGTGGGGGGGCGAGGGTATGGAGGACTTTTGGGATAGCATTGGAAATGTAAATGAGGAAAATACCTAATAAAAATATTTAAAAATAAAAATAAATAAATAAATATTTTTAAAATAAAAAATAAAATAAAAGGAGAGACATGGGCCACTCACAGCAATGAGATTTGAGACCCCAGGGGAGCTCAGGAGGGCTCCGGGAACCATGTGAAGTTTTTGCTGTGAGTTCCAACAACTCCTCTTTGCAGGCATGGTATGAAATGTCATCAGAATGACATCAGCAAGGTGAGACCAGAACAGAAGCAGCTGTGTCTGCAACAGGGCTTTGTCATTCAAAGAACAAAGTCTAGTTCCAGCCTGAGGGTGCACCGTTTACTCTGCAGCCTCTCTGATCCTCTCATACATACTTCCACATTCATAAACCTCCATATTGACATAGTCACACACACTTACAGTCGCACACACAAACTCACACAATCATACTAATCTGTTCAGTCATACAGTATCATGCACACTCACATGGTCAGATAAATATTCTTACAGTCAGTCCCATCAAGTCACACAGTCTTTCACCTCCACACATATCCACATACACATAGTAATACTGACATAGTCACATTGACACAGTCACAGTCTCATACACTCATATGTCACACTTATAATCGCAGTCACATTGACAGGATCACCTGCACACTCACACACATACATGTTCCCATACATATGCACATGATCACATCAATGCACTTTCACAGTCACGCTGACAGGCACACCTCACACACTCATTCTCTCCTTAGCATCTCTTCCTCTTAACACACAAGACAGTTATCTGGATGACAACTGTTCTCCCTTCCAGACTGAATCACCATCTACTAAGGTTGGAGCAGGAAGCTACCTCCTGCTATGGGGGACAGATGAAAAGCTGTGGCTTTGCTCTGACTTTTGCTTCTGAAGGCCAGTAGTGGCCTTCACCCACAAGGTTACTTGTGCCTACTCCTCTCTGATGGAGTCATAGCCCACAGCTTCCAGCAAGCCTCACTCCACTATGATTCTACAGAGTGCTAGAGGCAGACATATGAAGGAACCGCCATTAGAACCCAACTGAATAACAACAAGGTCACTGGACCTTGGTAACAGGTAACAGGACCTCTCAGGAGCCTAATCCAAAGACAGAGTAGAGCTGGGTCTGCCTGGCCTCACTGGCAACTCTTTGGAACCCCATATGCAGTGCCTTTTCCCAGGGCATCTCTTACCAGCCTTGGCATGTCGTTTCACAGTGGTCAGACCAAAGGAAGCTCTCTGGGCAGAGAGCTCATTAACTCCATTCCTTGTGATCTCAGCCTTTCCAGGTGGCTAGCACAGGCAGACAGTAGGTAAACATGTGTGGGACAGATTACTGCAAAGATGTGCGGATGCCGGTGCTGTTGGTCCCTGAGTGGTGAGACTCATGGCTCCTGATGCTGGAGAGATGGGAAATCTGGACATGTGCCTTTAGTCTCCACTCTAACCTCAGAACAGGAGGAGTGGGGACAGTGTAGTCCCTTGCTCACTTCAGCAGTTGTGTCTAGAATCGATGCTGATCTCCCCTCCCCTCACCAGGACTAATAAATTGCATGTCAGGAGAACCAGGGAACGAAAAGATGGAGGCGTAGGCTGGGGGACTAGATGCTCTTCAGGAAGCAAGGTGGAAGACTGGACCCACTCTCCAAGCAACCACACCAGAAGGTTCTCAGTGGGAATGCTTCCCTTTCATCTAGGACTCAGTTGAACTCTGCAGCTGGGAGCCTTTGTCAGAACGTCTGCTGAGACCGGGGAGTGGGCGAGCCTCAGAAGAAACCACTTGAACCATCTCCCACCACACTGGGCATCTCCACCTCAAACGGTGTTAGCAAGCTTCATTAATTAACACTCCTAAAGTGCTTTGGGCTCCTCGGATGAAAGGGAGCTCTCCAAGTGCAACGTGTCATTACCATTAAAATGATATTTAGTATTGGCAGGCGGACCAGATGCTAAGCACAGATATGCCTTAGCCACAACAGAAGAAAGGTTTGTGAGGATGTTTCAGAGCACTGCTAACAGGCTCTCCTAAATTACCCCTCCCTCCCATAATGATGATTTGAAGAGAGATAGGATCTTAACCGCTGCAGAACCCAAGGGTATTTCCATGGTGCCTTTCAAGGACCCAGAGCCTGGTGCACAGCAGATTTCCAGTCTTGCCCTACCTTGCCTCACCTAGAATAGACTGTGTCTTAATGATAGCAAGGGAAACCAGGTTCCCCCAGACTGCATTTGGGGACAATTCCACATATTCACATGTCACTCTGGCTTCCACACTTGGCTGTGTGCTGCTATTTGAAGGTGACTCTAGAGAGCAAAGAACAACAAAGAGTTAAAAGTCTGGGTACAGCGAGTCGGCAGAAAAAAAAAATCCCTGGCTGCACAGTCAAAGGCCTGCGCCTCAAGCTGCCAGCCACATACAGAAAAGTGCCGGCGAGCAAGTCCCAACACGCATGTCTTTATTAAATCTTTCTTTTCAACACAGAAGTTAACTGTCTCCTGAAATATGTGGGGTGTTTAAACATGCCACAGCTGACAAAAAAGTAATTTTTAAAGTCTCAGCACACGGTTATCCATGGAAACAACATCCTGATATCCGTTTCTGCTCAGTGTGTAGTAAAGTGGTAAAGGCGGCCTTCGAGGCAGCCTGCCATGTCACCCCACATGGTCACCCTACATGTCCATACCATGTAGAAATTAGCCAGCCAATTTCTCCACCCAGGAAAGGACTGGGTAGAAAGTGACTTTACTATAGCAGCAGCTAGTCAGCAACACAACAGAGGTATAACCAGGGTTTGGTGGGCTTGACTTTAAGGGGAGCCCTTGCCTGTCTTTGATCCATTAATCAGAATGCCCAGGCTAGAGATCCTAACAAACAAGATGTAGAGTCAAGGCCAAAGGAAGCATCTAGTGAGGGTCTTCTTACTGCATCAACTCACAGGACAATGAGAGTCCAAAGGGCTTAGAGTAGAAGAGCTGGAAGATGAGGGCTGAGCCTATCTTTTCATCAGGGACTCATATTTGTGATGACAGCATCCATCCACTGTCAAGGGCAGAGTCAACATGGCCTGGTTCCCTTCTAAAGGTCGCACTTGTCAATGTCACTGTACGTGGCCTAAGGTTTCTAGCGTGTGGATTCCAGGGAAGGTGCTCAGAACACGGGTGCCCTCCTTTGCTGTGTTAAGAGCACAAATAAAGGGAACAGAGCTGGGACTAACTCAGCAGCAGCAGCAGCAGAAGTCATTTGTGCACATGTGTATAGCTCAAGGGCTGCACCACGATTGAGTGGCCTTGACCTTGGCCCTTGAGATCAGGTATATGCTCACTGACCCTCCCTGGGGAAACTTTGGGTTCCAAAGCCCCACATAGCCACATCAGGGTAGAGCTGTGAATAGGCTTACAGTGCTCCTTGGGTGTGTTATCACTGAGGTCTAGCCCCCACCACTGTTCCCACTAGAACACACCCAGTTTACCCAAGATCACCATCAGTCCTGATCATAAGTTACATGGTGGCAGGTAGGGGTTATTCTTTTTTTTTTTTTTTTCCTATAGAGACCATCACAACCAAGCTGCATGCTCTTCTTTTTCTAATTGTCAACACTAAACTTCTCACTGTTTGTGTAGACACAGAACTGGGTTTTGTGCTTAGGTTTACTTTCAAGTGGAAAATGAATGCAAGGGAAGTTAAGTAACCCTTAAATAGTCACAGCTAGAACAAGAATTCACAAAAGGTATTTAGGATTCAGTTGTCAGAACCTCCTTTGTAGGAATGAGGGCCTTGACTCAAAAGCCATGGTGGGTATGGGCTGCATGCTCAGTACTGGGGTCAAGCCAAGACCCAGGAGTTCAGCACAGAGTCTACCACGCCTAGATGGCAGCAAAGTTCCAAGCCGTGCCCTGGTAGAAGCAGCTTTCAGAAGTGAATGCTGGAACAAAACTTCTGGCATGTCCTTGTTTAACCAACAAAGTGAATATTGTCTGCTTTCTTGAATTAAAGCATCCAAAGAATATGGGAAAAGGATACAGAAGTAAATTTCCTTGGGACATGGAGTGCCCTCTGGGCTTGGCCATCAGTCCTCCCCAGTTTCCAGAAGATAAGAGTCTCAGAGTATCCATACTGAGGCCAGTGCTGCAAGGCAAGCATCCCAAGAAACATGATACCCGTGCTGCCCTGGATAGTCAGAGGTGGGACTTTTGTATCACAAGTTCTTAAATGGGACTTCACTCTAACGATGCAATCATCACTGAGTCATCAACAGAATGAGGAGATAATGGGGATGGTAATGGCACAGATGGCAACTCTTAGAAGATCTGTGGAAAATGTTTAAGGGTTAACATCTTTCAGATGGGTTACATTGCTTTTCTTTTCGCATTTAGATTTTTCTGTTGATTAAATATATTGATATACACATTATTAAAGGTAAGGTGCTGTATGAGTTCCAGAGACTTTGAGAGCAGGCAGGCAGCAAAGCTGCAGGCTAGTCAGAAGCAGGGTCTAGATCACTGCTTCTCAGCCTTCCTAATGCTGTCCCTTTAATATAGCTCCTCATGTTTTGGTGATCCCCAAGCATAGAATTATTTCATTGCTACTTTATTACTGTAATTTTGCTACTTTTGTGACTTGTAAACATCTGATATGCAACCTTCAAACAGATTGCAGCTTGCAGGCTGACAACCACTGGTCCAGACAGTTGCCTCCTCTCCCCCATCCTACCTGAGGCCTCTATGACATATCCCTCCCTAAGTGCATTGAAGTGGGAGATTTTTTTTTATTTATAGGAAGTATAGTATTAAGTGGAAAAATCTCGTATTCAGAGAATGGGAAAATATTTCTGTAGTCTAAGGATTAGACAGTAGAGCAAGTGCATTCAAGCTGCTCCCTCCTTAAGTGCTCTGATTCTCTGTTGTATTCATCCCAGGGCAGGCCAACAGACCGACAAGTCTTTGTCATCCCTTGTTCTAGTTTGACTCTAAGCTTCATCCTTCCCATCATCTTATCAGCATGCCCAGATGGGGAACTGCTCTTCCCCGTGGCTGCATAGGCACACGATGGCATCCTCCTCCATCTCTAGCCCTTTCTGGTTAGACTTCCTTTAATGCCTACCCAGCAAATCAGGGCAGGCAAGGGCTCTACCACTAAGCCATATGCTTGGTCCTTGCTTTACTTTCTGAGACAAGGTTTCATTAAGTGACCCCCTTCTGCCCTGTACAACCCAGAAAAGCCATGAATTAGTAATTCTCCTGCCTCAGTTTTTTAAGTGGCTGGGGTTACAGGTCTGTACTGCCAGGTCCAGTTCATAAGCCATCTTTCAAGAACTCCCCATCACCCCAAAGCCAAACCCAAACCACTGTCCCATGCTGGTTGCCACAACTTCTTGCATGTATGCCATACCATCTCCAAGTCTAAAATGCTCCCGAGTCTCATCCATCTGTGAGTAACTGTGCACATATGTGTGCCGGTGTACTCACCCCCACATACTAGCATATGCATATTTATGCATACATATTTGTCCAGCTAACTCCTTAAGCAAACATCTGCTTACTCTTTGAGCTTGATACCCTGTTCCGGGCCCCTTCCCTAGGGGTGTATACCTCTGTGCCCCATATAGAAATGGTGTCTACACCTCTTTCAGTAGTGAGGCCTCTCTTTATATCTATACTATCTACATATACAGTGTTGGTACAAGTCCTAAACTAAAGTAAATAAAAACAAAAACAAGCAAAAAAAAAAAAAAAAAAAAAAAAACAAAAAAAAAAACAAAAAAAAAAAACCTCTTACAAGGTCTGCAAAGAGGGTTCAACTCATGAAGCATGAAGGTTGTAATCTGACCACCACACACACAGACACACACACACACACACAGAGACAGACAGACAGAGAGAATAAAATGTATTTCTTTCATGTGTTTCCCTACAAGGAAACCAGGATGGATGTAAGTTAGTTGTAGAGGGAGGAGCTATAGACCCAGAGTGGAGAAAGGCCTCCGCTGGACTCAGCCCACTGCAGTGCTTTGCTTATCTGAAGTGGAAGCTGTCTAGTCCTGCTTCTGTTGGTTCTGTCACAGAATTTAAGACTCTGCTAGATAGCTACATGGAGAACTGTGCGTTAGCATCACCCTAACTGGACTCTGTCCATTTCATTTGGCTTACCCACCTGTGTAGACACTTTTAAAAGGCTGAGACGACAATTGTGACAGGTACAAAATAACCAGTTTTGTACCGTCTCTGAGAGGATCTGCCCAGGGCCACTCACAGCCCCAACCCACACTCTGCTGCCCAGCTGCTGGGAGAGCCTGCTTTGATGTCCTCAGGTTTCATTTTGCTTTGCTTCATTCAGTGAAATGTCATCTGGGGATGCGCCCAGAATCTTAACACCTTTGAGGTATGAGTCTTGCTTCCCTTCTCACCCGATGATGCTACTTTTGATTGCTCTGGAATCAGTTTTCTGTTTTCATCCAGCCCTTCTTACAAGATGGCTCCTATGTGTTCTAAATGTAGTGATTTTTTTTGTCTATATTTGTCAAAAGAATGATCTTTGAACAACTTTAATTTTGCATGTGCAGCCTCTGGTTGTTAGCAAACTTTCCCATGAGAGTTTAAGTTTCCTCCTTCATAGTTTGATGGCTTCAGTCTGTAGCAGCCCCTACAGACAAGTCCATGTTCTGAGCTCCACTGAACCCAGAGTTAAGGTTGGAGCTGAGCTTGCTTCAGGCATCACCCAGGGCTGTTTACTGCCGGAGCATCGGCCACTGCTTCATTTTCCTCTTGCAAATCCACATTGTTGACAATATAATCAGATAAACTGAAACAACCCACTAACACACTGAGATGAAGCCCAAGTGTATAAGGCTCTTGTGTGCAGTGCCTGTATGCATGTGTGCTTTAGAGAGTGGGTTCTAGAAGCTAGGCATAAAACTGTAACATCCTAGGCCACATGTGATTGGCATTCTACTCTTCTCAGGACCATGCTAGCATAAGCTGAGCTTAGAGACCCATTCTGTGCCCAGGCTGGCTTGGTACCTTCTTGCATGTCCAGGGTGGACTGTTCTGGCTCGTACCCTTGTGTTCTGTCCCAGGACCCTTCCCTATGCCCACTCTTCATGCTCTGTCCTGCTTCAATTCTGATCCCCACGAGTTCCCTGGAAGGCCACTTGCCTCTGGGGCCTTTTGAGCACAAAGTTGGGTATGGCTCTGGGTACCCTATGGCAAGTCCATGTACTTTCTCCTGTAGATATATGAATGTATTTTGGATTGAAGAACTCAAACTGGCCATGAAATGTCTGAGTACACTTTCCCACTGTCCATTTCATTAATTTCATGAAGGATTTTCCTCCTATGACAGCCTGCCCATATGCCAACATAAATGCAGACTCCATTCTCTGGTTGTCTCTGGTGGACAAGCTGCCTTTGAAGCCTCTACATTTACCTTCTTGAGTTTGGGGGCTAAACTCAAGGATATAAACTATCTTTAGTAGGGTCCGTGCCCTTTCTGAGGCCAGGTTTAGAATGTATGCATAAACCCACATTCTACAATCTGCATTCTAAACAGCCTGGAGATATTCCAGTTGAGTTTAAAGGCTATGAGACAACATGTGCTTACTTTGATCAACTCAAGGACAAGGTCAAATATTTTGAGATCTCTTAAAAGAAAATGAATGTTCCTATATTCCTATTTCCACTGCCTCTGGGTGACATTGGGTGAACACTCACATGGCTTTCTTTGCAGGAAGCCTTCCCAGAATAACCAAGGGCTGGGTGGCATAGCTTGCAATCTGAGCTATCTGCCTGCCTCACCATGCAGCAGGCACAGTGGAGACGCACTCTAAGCACACGCAAATGGACATCTTGGCCCAGGAAATGTCAATGTCAGCAGTAGCAGAAGAACCTCTGAAAATGAAGGACAATGATAAAAACAAGGATGGAGGCAGAGTGTCTCCAGGGCCTCCCAGAATGCTCTGGACCATGCTGTTGGGGTAGTGTCCATTCCTTTCTTCTAATGGTTTCCCATCTCTCTGGCCTTTCTCACTGGTCTATTTGGAGGACTATTTACCGTGTGCCAGATGTCTCGCTATGTTTGGGTAATTATAACTATTTGAAGAATTTCAAGAAAATGCCAGCTCATTAGTGGCTGAGAGTACTTGACATTCTCTCTCTGATAAAGCCAAGTTTGTTGAAGGGTTGAAAATTCATACAACACATGGCACAAAGTAGGATTCAATTCAACAGAATCACAATATCAGTGATCAAGACTGGGCAGTTCAGACTTTGGCATTTTCTAATGAATGTGGCCATGCTCTTACAGGACCTACTATAAAGATGTTCAAGTAACAACTGGACTATAAAGTCAGAGAGCTACACCTTTGTTGAATAATATTGGAGGAAAAACTAGTCTAACTAGCAAGAAGCATGATACTGGCCAGATGATGACCAGGAGAAGCTTTTTATTCTTCTGTTTGTCACCGTTCAGTGAGTCAGAATCATCATTGAAAGTTTAAATGACATATTCTACTGAAGATGTTACTGTGTGACTCAAGGTCACTGTTCTCAGGTCACACTATCTATGACTTGATCAAAGACACAGATATTTCTTTCCTGACCTAGGTCCTGTTATAAAATATGGGGACAGGGCTCAGCCTACAAGAATCCCAGGAGAGTGGGAAATAAGTCTTTTTTAATTTTTTTTCTCCTAAGTACCCAAGGAGCTGAAGGGGTCTGTAACCCTATAGGAGGAATAGCAATATGAACTAACCAGTAGCCCCTGTGCTCGTGCTCTAGCTGCATATGTAGCAGAAGATGGCCTAATCGGCCATCATTGGGAGGAGAGGCCCTTGGTCTTGCAAATTTTATATGTCCTAATACAGGGGAATGTCAGGGCCAGGAAGCAGGAGTGGGTGGGTTGGGGAGCACGGCAGGGAGAGGGTATAAGGGACTTTTGGGATAGCATTTGAATTGTAAATGAAGAAAATATCTAATAAAAAATACTTTCTCTTTAGCTTCAAATTAGTGTGTGTTGTGACTGATAATACCAGTATGTGTAAACATGTATACTCCATGAAAGAAAATCCAAAGGGAAGGTTTTAGAGGAGTAAAATAATATTAGTCTCTAATCCTTTTCTTATCAAGAACACTCTCAATCTATCAGTCAAAGACACATCTATTTCTTTGCATTTTCCAAAAGAAGTGGTAGAGTAACAAGTTGTTGAAAACACACTCTATCTATACTTACTGGTTCTTGACACCAACTCATGCGTAGTAAACACGGGGGTTATAAGCTAAGCTTCACAGGTTCAGGTCTAGCTATCCCCACTTCTAGTCTGTGATTGGGGAAGTCCCTGGGCTGCTGTAAGTCCCAGCTTCCCTGATTGTGACACATGGACAAAGGCACTCACTATGGAGGATCCAAGGATCCTCTGAGAATATTTTAACACATAGCTCTTTGGAAGGTGGCAGTGCCCTGATTATTGGCATCTTGCCTCTGCATGCTTGTGCATGCTCAGAAGGCTTGCTCATGTCAGTGACACAGTGTGCAATGGTTGAGGTGTCAATGGTCTGGGCCCGAGCTGGATGAACAATCTGTGCAAAGAGCACATAGATGAGAATCATTGTGGGGAGGGTAACAGATGAAATTCTTGGACAAATGGATGTATCTGGAGGATATCATCCTTAGTGAGGTAACCCAATCACAAAAGAAGCCATTAGATATGCACTCACTGATAAGTGGATATTAGCCCAGAAACATAGAACACCCAAGATACCATTTGAAAAACACAAGAAAATCAAGAAGAGGGAAGACCAATGGGTGGATACTTTGTTCCTCCTTAGAATAGGGAACAAAATATCCATGAAAGGAGTTACAGAGACAAAGTTTGGAGCTAAGACAAAAGGATGGACTATCCAGAGACTACCCCACTCGGGGATCCATCCCATAATCAGCCACCAAACCCAGACACTATTGCATATGCCAGCAAGACTTTGCTGAAGGGACCCTGTTATAGCTGTCTCGTATGAGGCTATGCCAGTGCCTGGCAAATACAGAAGTGGATGCTCACAGTCATCTATAGGATGGAACACAGGGCCCCCAATGGAGGAGCTAGAGAAAGTACCCAAGGAGCTGAAGGGGTCTGCAACCCTATAGGTGGAACAACAATATGAACTAACCAGTACCCCCAGAGCTCGTGTCTCTAGCTGCATATGTAGCAGAAGATGGCCTAGTCGCCATCACTGGGAAGAGAGGCACATTGGTATTGCAAACTTTATATGCCCCAGTACAGGGGAACGCCAGGGCCAAGAAGTGGGAGTGGGTGGGTAGGGGAGCAGGGCAGGAGGAGGGTATAGGGAACTTTCAGGATAGCATTTGAAATTTGAAATGTATATAAAGAAAATATCTAATAAAAAAATTGAAAAAATAAATAAACAAATGGCAGACTCTCCATGAGTTCGTCCACCATGGCAATGACTTTGAGGCGGTCTTTGATTGAAGAAAGCTGCTTGGCATGGTGGTCAGAGTTTCCACTGACGGTGTTAGAGTCATGGAGTGCTCATGTGTAGTCTGTAAATGCTTACTCAATGGGGCAACTGAAGAAGAAGAGAGACTGAACTAGACCAGTATCATTTTACTTATCTGTTCGTTTTTATTTTTATTTTGTTTCTCAAGACAGGGTTTTTCTGTGTAGCCCTGGCTATTCTTGACTTCACTTTGTAGACCTGCTGGTCTCTGCCTCCCAAGTGCTGGAATTAAAAGCAATTGCTGCCATGCCTGGCTCTGGCATCAATTTTTAAAATTAAAGTATATTCAACTATAGTGCAGATGACACACAGAGTTAGGAGAGTCAGTGGTGGGATTAATGGTGGACTGAAACTCACTGATGTCCATAAGCCAGATGCCTGCCTAAGGACATGCCTGTAACGCAGTTGGAAAGAATGCCAAAGCCTGCCTTGCACGCTAGAGACCACTTACCACAACTGTGCACAGGAATCCTAGGTTATCCCAGTCTTTCAAACAAAAGCCTGGGGTTTTTAGTTGAATGAAAAATTAAAGGGCCTGCACTACAATGCCACAGAAGCCTGCTGTTGGTGTGTGGACACCAACCTAAAAACTTTAGGGAAAATAGGAAATAAAGACCACTGCTTTTACTAGCTTAGTGTGTTACTTGGAGTTCTCTAGGAAACAGAACTGATACAATGAATAAATATTAAGCAGGTATTTTAGACTGACTTACACAGGAGAGTGGGAATATTCCAACAATGGTCATCTCACACTGGGGAGACCAAGAATGTTGCAGTCACTTGGTTTATGAGGCAGATGTCTCAGCAGTCCCTAATCTGGTACCGAAGGCCTGGAAGATTCCTAGAGAGCTTCTGATCTTGATTCTATATGGGAAGCCTGAAGAAACTGGTTCTAACCAGCAAAGGGATGAAGCTGTGGCAGCAGCAGAAGAGAGAAACCGGCCAGAGAGGACAAGGACAAGCAGGCAAGAAACAAAGGTCTTCTACTTGTTTTTGTCTGTACTCCCACCAGAAAATTCTACCACACTGCAAAGAATCCAAGCAAGAAATTCCCTCTAGGGAGTATATGCCCAGTGGCTGCCTGTGGCTGATTCAGATCCATCCCACCTGAAATTCAATGGAACATGCTCAAGAATAAGTGACGTATTTTAAAAGAGGTGGTGAGCAACTAGCTAGTCCTCAGAGGAGCACACAGACGAGCTCACTGATATCACTGCTGACCCATTCACGGACCACAAGGGGCCCAGATACATGGTGCATCCCCATGGACATACTCACAGAGGCTTTCCTGAATCATCTTCAGAAGAATCTTAGGAGATGAGGATTGAATATCAATTTTGTAAGTTTAAAAATAGATTCCAGTGGCCTTAGAAACTTCAACAAGCCCGCTTAGTCTCAGGCAGCTCGGCAGCAGCTCAGCTCCAGACTGATTCCAAAATTGAAATGTTCTACTAGGTAAAATATTGTCGCAGTAAGAGAGGCTGAAGAAGACAGAGAAGCATCCAGAGCCCCACCGGTGGTTTCCAAATTTCCAAGGTGCATTTTTATGGCTCCAAGAGAAAGTACTAAAAGGATTATTAAAAAGAAACTGGAGGCAAATTTTATAATACAAGGAAATGCAGTGTAGCCAAGCTTGCCCAAGCACAGTGACTACATTTGTAGGTGGTAAGGATAGAATTGGAAATAGCCACCAATAAAAACCATCACAACAGAGAGCCTTCCTAGGGTTTAGCATGGGTCACATGACTAAAGAGAACCTTGTAATTCTCCTGGTTCCATATTGAATTTCACAGACTAGAAGGAATCTGTGCAACTACGGATTCTGCTGCTGTCCTCTGTAGCTAGTAAGCCAATGAGATAAGAAGAAGTAGGGCAGGCTCAGCCCTGCTACAACTAATACATCAGCAAAGGGAGCAATTCTTAAGAGTGCTTTTCTAAGCTTTTAAAATAAACACAATAATTAACTGTTAATTTTCTTAATGCTGTAACAAAATGATAAGAAACAATGTAGAAAGGATGTCCTTGGGGGTTGAATGAAAATGGTTCCCATAGGCTCACATATTTAAATACTTGGTCTCCATTTGATACAGCTGCTTGGAAAGGAGAGGAGGCCTTGTTGAAGGAGGTATCACTGGAGGTATGTTCTGAGGTGTCAAGTGCCTACACCATTCCCAACCTCTCCCCGACCCTCAGCTTCCTACTTGAAGTTCCTACATAAGTTCTCAGCTACTATTCCAATGTTATGCCAGCCAGTATGCAGCCATGCTCCAATCATGATGGTCATGGCCTAATCTTCTTAAACTGTAAGCCCCCAATCAACTCTTTCTTCTATAAGCTGCCTTGGCCATGGTGCCTTACCACAGAAGTTGAAAAGTAACTTTGGCCCATGGTTAGAGGCCACCGTGTCAGGGAAGACACTGTAGCAGGAATATAAGGCAGCTGTCCACCGTGCATCCACTCTTCAAGAACAGAGAAGGGCTAGAAATGAGGCTGGGCCAGAAAAAGTCAAGGCCTATGTATATACCCAGGAACATTCTTTCCCCAGTGAAGCACCACCTAGGTGCTACAACCTTAAACATCCTCCCAACTAGACACAAACATATGAACCTGAAGAACATTTTATATTTAAATCACAATTTCTCAAACTCAGTTCCCTGCTCTAACCACATTCTCAGTCTGAAGTCTGTTATGAGACCCCCCACCTCCTTGAAATTAGACACTTGTCCCATTTTGTTATAATCTATGCTAGGATCATGTTAAGCCACTTTTCAAGTAAGGCTTTGGAAGGAACCAAACAGCTTCTACAGAGACAGCACACAAGACAAATAGACCTGGCTGGGCATATGCAAGAGTGATCTGGAGTCCTGAGCCCCTGTGTGTGCTGGCTTTGGGGTCCTGGAGGATGGATAGAAGCTGGGAGCTGCACCTGGATGAATCCCTCAATCTTCAGTGCCTTCTCCTGCCCAGAACGCCATCCTGTACTGCACCTCATGCCCCCTTCCTTGTTGCCTGTGCCTTTCTGAAACCCTCCTCCACCCAGGAAGAAGACAGAGAAAGAGGGTATTGCAGACATGAATCCTGTTAAGAGCAGGGGTTCTTGAAGGTGACAGGCAAGTGAGAGAGGGAAGAAGTGACATTGCCCTTTCTCACCACTAATTCTGAGTTTCCCCAGAGGTCCTAGAGGAGGCAGCCTGGCCCCTCTAGTCATATTAAAGTACTGTTTTAGGACACACTTAATAAGCACAGAGTTACTGGGTACTAAGACTTGAAAAAGAGGGTTTGTGAGAGAAATGGGAATTAATTTTCCCATCACTCCCCTTAACAATGGGAATGTCCATTACGGCATGCAGATGAGGGTGTCCTGAGATCCCCAAGACAGGCATTCAGAAACATGTACACAAAGGCAAAGGCACACTCTGTATATGAGATCCCACACTGGGAAAACAAAAGTGAAGGGGGGGGGGTCAGCTGTACAAAGTAAACCCTTCCCTATTTGCAGGCATCAGGTGAGAATCTACTATGGCCAGATGTGGTCAGTTGATCTTCGACAAGGGAGCTAAAACCATCCAGTGAAAGAAAGACAGCATTTTCAACAAATGGTGCTGGCACAACTGGTTGTTATCATATAGAAGAATGCGAATCGATCCATTCCTATCTCCTTGTACTAAGGTCAAATCTAAGTGGATCAAGGAACTTCACATAAAACCAGAGACACTGAAACTTATAGAAGAGAAAGTGGGGAAAAGCCTCGAAGATATGGGCATAGGGGAAAAATTCCTGAATAGAACAGCAATGGCTTGCACTGTAAGATCGAGAATTGACAAATGGGACCTCATGAAACTGCAAAGCTTCTACAAGGCAAAAGATACTGTCAATAAGACAAAAAGACCACCAACAGATTGGGAAAGGATCTTTACCTATCCTAAATCAGATAGGGGGACTAATATCCAATATATATAAAGAACTCAAGAAGGTGGACTCCAGAAAATCAAATAACCCCATTAAAAAATGGGGCTCAGAACTGAACAAAGAATTCTCACCTGAGGAATACCGAATGGCAGAGAAGCACCTGAGAAAATGTTCAACATCCTTAATCATCAGGGAAATGCAAATCAAAACAACCCTGAGATTCCACCACACACCAGTCAGAATGGCTAAGATCAAAAATTCAGGTGACAGCAGATGCTGGCGAGGATGTAGAGAAAGAGGAACACTCCTCCATTGTTGGTGGGATTGCAAGCTTGTACAACCACTCTGGGACTCAGTCTGGCAGTTCCTCAGAAAATTGGACATAGTACTACCGGAGGATCCAGCAATACCTCTCCTGGGCATATATCAAGAAGATGTCCCAACTGGTATGAAGGATACATGCTCCACTATGTTCATAGCAGCCTTATTTATAATAGGCAGAAGCTGGAAAGAACCCAGATGCCCCTCAACAGAGGAATGGATACAGAAAATGTGGTACATTTACATAATGGAGTACTACTCAGCTATTAAAAAGAATGAATTTATGAAATTCCTAGGCAAATGGACCTGGAGGGCATCATCCTGAGTGAGGTAACCCAATCACAAAGGAACTCACACAATATGTACTCACTGATAAGTGGATATTAGCCCAAAACTTAGGATACCCAAGATATAAGATACAATTTGCTAAACGCAGAAAGGCACTATGGAGGAGACAGGACTATCATGACACCATAATGAACAGACCACACGTGGTGTGTGTGGAGAGAAGAACAGCCTGTGTCATAGGAAACAGACCAGGTGCTCGTAGGTTTAGATTAGAAATCTGTCCTGATGACTCCATTGAAAAGTGGAAAGTCTTGCTATTCTCCTCAGAAGCAAACATTAGAGGTTTATTACAAAGAACTGGCTTACCCAGCCACTGGACTGGCATCCAGAGCTCCTGCCAGGTAGGAAGCTAGAACCTAGATTATGCTGAAGCAGTTGTCCTGAGAGAGAGTAGCTTCTTTTCCAGGAACCTCAGCTTTGCTCTCGAAGCCTCAGGTAAAATGGAGGCCAAGACACATCAAGGAGGTTTGCTTAGTGTTGACACGTATAGTTCTTAGCCGCATCATCAGAAAAGGAGCTCCTACTTTAAGAGCTTAATCAGGTCCCTGGAGACTGGCCTGGCCAAAGGGACTTAAAAACCAACCTGCATCAAGAGTGGGGATTAAGAGAACAGCCCAAGACTACAAAGCAAAGATCTCTCCCCCACCCCTCTCACACACACAAACACATAAACACAAATATACATACACATTACACAGATATTTGCACACACATACATGCAGTCACACTCATACACACAAAAGCACACACTTGTACACATAGACACACAGAAGATAGATACACATAGACACACAGAAGATAGATACACATAGACACACATATATACAGAAGACATACATGTGTGCACACGCACACACACATACACGCACACACACACACACACACACACACACACACACACACACACCACAAAGGCCCAAGACAAGCCAACTTCAGTGATATCACACACCAGTCTTGGGAATAAAGAAGCATCTCATTTCATGGCATAGGAAGCTGTATCATCCTCAAATTAACACCTCACCTAAACAAGGCCACTGTCACATCCCCTCTATGTCTGGGACAGGAAAGAAGGAACAAGGAGGGAGGGAGGGAGGGAGGGAGGGAGGGAGGGAGGGAGGGAGGGAGGGAGGGAGAGGAAAGGAGGGAAGAAGACAGGGAGGAAGGGAGGGAGGAAGGAAGGAAGGAAGAAGGGAGGGAGGGAGGGAGGGAGAAAGGGAGGGGGAGGGAGGGAAGAAGGAAGGGAGGAAGGGAGGGAGGAAGGAAGGAAGGAAGAAAGAAGGGAGGGAGGGAGGGAGGGAGGGAGAGGAAAGGAGGGAAGAAGGACGGGAGGAAGGGAGGGAGGAAGGAAGGAAGAAAGAAGGGAGGGAGGGAGGGAGAGGAAAGGAGGGAAGAAGGAAGGGAGGAAGGGAGGGAGGAAGGAAGGAAGGAAGAAAGGGAGGGAGGGAGGAAGGGAGGGAGGAAGGAAGGAAGGAAGAAGGGAGGGAGGGAGGGAGGGAGGAAGGAAGGAAGGAAGGAAGGAAGGAAGGAAGGAAGAAGGGAGGGAGGGAGGGAGGGAGGAAGGGAGGGAGGGAGGGAGGGAGGGAGGGAGAAAGAGAGAGGTAGGGAGGGAAGAAGGAAGAGAGGAAGGAAGGAAGGAGGGAGGGAGGGAGGGAGGGAGGGAGGGAGAGAGAGGAAGGGAGGGAAGAAGGAAGGGAGGAAGGGAGGGAGGAAGGAAGGAAGGAGGGAGGGAGGGAGGGAGGGAGGGAGGGAGGGAGAGAGAGGAAGGGAGGGAAGAAGGAAGAGAGGAAGGAAGGAAGGAGGGAGAGAGGGAGGGAGAAAGGGAGGGGGAGGGAGGGAAGAAGGAAGGAGATGGTTGAGAAGCAGAAGGGGTACCAGTGAAGGCAGGAGACATTTGACTCAATCTTCTGAGGGAAGTACAGATAGCCACCTGTGACACTCAGATACCCAGAGAGACCTCAGGGGAAGAAAACCTTGGTCCAGGAGGCTCCAGCTGAAAAAAAAAATGGTCCTTGGGAGAGTCAGGAAAAGGAACCTAGTTAAGGAGTAGATACCACAATAACCCACACAACAGGAGAGGCTTGTGACAACGGGACCGAATGAGCTGCCACTTTACTACAAAGCATAAGAAAAAGAACGAGGCCCACTGCTAAAGATAAACTAGGGGCTCTGTGCAACAGGGCTGAGCTACAAGGAGCAGGCTAAAGTGCTGTGAAGTGAGCCCAGGTATAAGGCAAGACACATGAGTAACAACAGCTAGCAGGCTTAAACAGCCATCCATGCTTCTGCCTTATGTAGGAATTTGGGGAGGAGAGAATCTGTAGGTGTGAATCTGCAAGGAAAGTAATTGGTAATCATTGGAGGGAACACTGACAAAGCTGATAGACTCATCTGTCTGTTAAACCTTGTCGTCAACTCTGCAGCCCCAGGACAACAGGACTGTTACCTCCTTGTCCCCTGGGAAGTACCTTAGGGTCTATTCTTTTCCAGCTCAATTATCTGCAGCAGGAACCTGAAGATTCTGCTTGGTTTACTAGGAAAGGTCACACTGGTGCAACCCTTTTTGCAGTGACCCTGGTAAGTATGTGAAGAATTTCATTTCAAAAATGCTTCTCAGTGTTTCCTCTAGTTATCTTCCCAGGGCTGAGATGCAGCTCATGGCTAAGGAGGTTGTTTAACAGGAAATAAGCCCTATGTTCAATACCTGGCACCACATAAAATAAGAACATAACTTTTCAAGCACATAGAGCTTGTTTATTTGTCATTAAAGGACTCACATGGGGATTTTAATGTCTTAGCAGCTGATGCTGATCGAGAATCAATTCAAAAATTAGGGTTAGGTTTCCTTTCTGTGATGATTATCTAAGCCAATAGGGAAATGTGTTGAGATTTTTGGAAAATTCTATTTCCAGGCAACATTTAGAATGATATCATGGCCATGGGTCAACACTTGAATCACAAAAAGCACTGAAGATAGAACTTCCTAACCAAGCTACTCCAGGCTGTGAAGAACTCTCGGTTACCTTATAAAATAGAATTTGTGGGATACACTACATGAATAAAACAATCAGCCAGATTACATGACAATTTAACTTCTGATACTCTAGAAAATATCCCTGGGCCTACCAGTTCTTCAATCTTCCTTTCTAGTCCACGGTTCCTCCATAAAACTTAATTAACTGAGAAGACATATTGCAAATCTAGGCTTCCTCCTGCAGGAAGAAGGGGGGGGGTGGGTGCATGAAGGCCATGAAGTCAGCACAACCATCAATCTGAAACCAGAATACACTAGGATATAACTTCCACAGAGCCAGAACACACCCACCATAAAACATCCCACTAAGATGCATGCCATCATGGAGCTAGACTGAGATATACCCCACCATGGAGCCAGGACCCATCCTACTATAGATCTAGGATATACTCTGCTGCAGAGCTGGTACCCAACCTACCACCAGGAAAGCTCATACCCTAGCATGGTGCCAGTATCCATGCAGCCAACAAGTCACAAACACTATGGAGCCAACACACATCGTACCGTGAGTCCAGTAGAGAGATTTCAGGGAGTCAGCACAGACACACCTCCATGGAGCCAGTATCATCTCATCATGGAACAAACCTACATCAGCATTGGATCCAGCACACATCCCATCTTCCCCACGGGGTTGAAACTTTTGCTACACTGCCCCCGACCCCACCCTGTACACCCTGGCTCTAAACTGCCATGCCTGATGGGCAACCTTGAGCAGTGTGTGTTTCCTAGTCCCTGTCTTGGCCTGTTAGTATCCTGTCTTTGCCTTACTCATATACTGAGCTATGTTCCATCTAAATCAGGTCGCCTGAGGCCTACAGTGCTCTGGAGTTGGTGACCTCAGGTACATATGTATCCTATATTAGGCACAATGATAAGATTTCAGTTTTCTACTTGAAAACATCATATTATAGTGGACCGCGTTCCAGCAATTGTTCAGACTGAGTCAGGAAGGAGCATGAATGCTGCAGAGTCACTAGGAGAAAAAATGCAGTTCCAGAGGCCAGCAAGTTCATTCATCCACAGAAGGGAGCACTTTGTGAGTCAGAAGCAGAGAGGACCACTCAAGCTCAGAGAGAAGCCATATCTGTTTCTTGTCCTCTATTTCCTATCCTAGGTTCCTGACATGATTCAACTCTTTCTGGAGAATTGTTCAGAAAGGGAAAATAACTTCATAGGAGGCACAAAAATACACACACACACACACACACACACACACACACACACCAATATATACCACACACGTGTGCCACACACATATACTATAAACACAATACATACACACACACACACATACACTATACTACACATACATATACACCACACACACTGACAACATTGAGGCCCTGTATGCACAGGAGCCAGAACTAGGCCTGCCTAATGCATCTTCAGCCCCAGATCCCATGAGGATGGTAGTCAATGAGGGTCCAGTCTTCTCATAGTGCCTCACTGCTTGGCTGTCATCTTGCTTGGGGAGATTCAACCAGAGAAGTGGCACAGCAGCTGTAAAGGTGTCAGAGCACATCAGGGAAAAGATTCACCCTGGAGATGATGTCAAGCCCATCAGGATTCCCTGGTAGGAAATGCAGAAAGTGGGGGCTGCAGCCCCAGCTGGGGAATCCCTGTGTCATCTTGCAGCCTATCCTGACCTCAGTAAGGGTTTTCCAGCTGGAGCCTTGAGACCACAGAGAAGTAGTCTGTTCTGTTCCCTGGATGACTTTTGTCCTGGCTCAAAGTGTTGACCATGGTGGGACACAAGTGTCATTATGCCTATCCTGTTACTTAATAAATTCCACATCTATTAATTAAACATTCAGAAGTACACAAAGGACACCTCTAAACATCACAATGGCAAGTTTCATGATAACACAACTTTGGGCAAGAATCCTCTTTTATGAAATTCTCTTTATAATATTAAGTTATCAATTGTTAGTTTATTAAGGGAAGAGGCCAGAGAAAACAGAGAATAAAGCCCAGGACTCAGGCATTCCTTATAAAGCATGTCTACAATTTTCCAGTCTCACCCTTCCCTCTAGAACAGGCTCTCCTCCCAAGCAAACCAGGATACATGGTGTCACTCACACAGGGGCACTCTGCCCAAAGTCTCCACTGCTCCCCTGAGATATTCAGACCCGGCTCTGACACTCTCTCCCTGAGGCCAGTTCTCCAGCCTGATTTGCCTTGATGACTGGGTGACTGCAGTCTGCAGAGACATTGACTTCAGTCTTTCCATGGCAGCCCCACCTTGCTGAAATGCCACTTTGTTAAGAACCACTGGCCCAGGCCCTGATATCTAATGAGCTATATAGATTCTAGTTGTTCTTTTTAGAGTTTTCTGTGGACAGCTTTTGCATATGTGCTTTTTCTCATCTTTGAATGAGCTCAGGCACCACTAAGCAATTTTAAAGGAGCTCGCCGATGGCCTTCCACCAACAAAGACAGAAAAAAAAGCAACAAGGAAAAAAATGCTCCCAATGGCACTCCCAAAATATTGCCCCACTGACCTACCTCTCCTGCTCCACTTTGTCCCCTCAAATGAGAGCTCAGAACAACAATGTGGAGCTTGAATCCTTTCACATCCTACATTGAGCAATAGTGTGATTTTGTCTGTAACTGTGTGACTATATTGGTAATTGATTAAGCTCACTGGGTCTTGTAAGTCAGCATCTGTTCTGTTGCCAGGCAATATTCTCTGACATTTATCCCAGCGGCCATGGAATTCCCAGGAGAAAAATCCTAAAGGTAAGAAGGCCCTGGGTTTGAACTCTTGGAAATCTTCAAAGCTTGCTGCATTCCAGTCTAGGACCTAGTCAGGCTGAAGGACCAGATTGTATCTCAAATCCTAACCTCAGTGGTGCCTGCACTGAGGGGGAACCACTCAATAGCGGTGTGAGGAAGATGCCAGATTCTTGGAGAGAGGAACACTGATGCTCACCTTAGAACGGGGACCTCTAAGGAGGCTAATCCACACCAAGGTCCACCCAAAGATTCCCAGGACATCCCACGCTGCCACCCTGACACTCACCATCTTAGCCCCCTGGTCCTTTCCTCACTTCCATTTAAGATGAGAATAAAGAAGCCTGCCCTGCCATTGCTGCAAGTCCAGTTAGATGATGGTTCTACTTTTGCACCTTCCTCATATGAGACATTCATGTCACTAGGAATACAGACTTGGTGGCAGAGCATGACACAGAACACAGGGAATGGCTCTGCCTGGATGCATCTTCCACAGAGTATGGAATGGGATGGGCCTCATGAATGGACCTAGGAAGAGAGGGGGTGAGCACATAAGGGGTGGCAGAAGTCAAGCTGTGCAAGTCTGGAAATGCAGTGAATGCTTTGGGGACTTGAGGATCACTCTGCTGCTTGGCAACAGGGATGGGACATGGATGTGAGTTCAGGAATATCCTGCTGGAACCATTGCCAGTCAAGCCAGGACTGTCAATCTCTTCATCTGCAGCTGATACACATGCTGACATGTTACCCTGAAAAGATCAGTGGCATTATAAACACCTTGAGAGTATCGTGCAGCCTCTAGGTGCCCAGTAGTAAATGTCCCTCCCCTGCATGTACAACCCTTTGGACTGTATGCAAATAGGGATTCCATGAGTTCCCATGAGGAAGACCTTGTATCTACCATGTACATACAAGGTACATTGCACAGACACTAGGGTTAACATACGGTTAACATAGGGCCCCTTCATACATGCAACTCCAACACCAACCAGTGAAATAGACCACCCTTCACCACCCCCATTGCTACCCACCTCCCAAGCCTGCCTCCCCTTCAGAACTTTTCTAAAGAGTTAAGATTGCTGGTAAGTGGTGAGTGTGCCATTTTTTTTCACATTTTTGTTCTGTGCTCTCTCACACAGAACTCAGGACAACTGAACTCGAAGAAGCCATGAATATACTATTGTAACTGGACTCCATCTCCAATGTACCAGTGAGATGAGGAAAGCAGAAGGACCTCTCCTTTAGGCATGATATACCCTAGCACTTGCCATTCAGCCTTGTTCATATCAGAAGTATATGTTCTCTCCAATGCACAGATCCGTCACTCTGAGTAATTAATTGTGTGTGGAATTGCTAATGAATAAAGCCTCCAAGCTGTGGAAAGCAACTTTCCCTGGACATGGGTCCCTCTGCTCCCATATGTAATCAGAACCAAGCAGGATAGTCTCCTTGGATGCTCTCCATGTGACTGTCTACCCCCAGCAAAGGCAGAAAGCTACCCTTGGACCTCAGCTGCAGAGCAGACTTGGGGATGGTTCTGTAAGTGGTGGGCATACTTCTAGGGGGCAGCAGTGCCCCTCTGTTTGAGCTCACACTGACTTTCCACCCTTCCTCAGACTTTCAGAGGCTTCTAGGCACATGGTGGATGCTCACTAGACAAAACCTCCATTGAACAGAAGTCTTCATTTTGTCAATGTTGGATTTGGGGATATTTCTCCCAAATTTCTCAACAATCCCACTGCTTGTTCTCCAGGTATCTGATTCATTTTTACCATTAACCATAACTGTTGGAAATTAAAGAAATTAAGACATTGCAGGCTGGGGATGTGGCTCAGTAGCAGAGTACTTGCCTAGCAAGTGGATGGGGATGGAAAGAGGAATGAAAGGAAAAAGAAGGGGAGGCCCTTCCTGAGATCCTCCATCTGTGTTTAGTATTTGCTCAATATTCAGAGCCTGTAGGACCCTCATGGATCAGTTGCTCCCGTTTCTTCAATATTTAATGGGGAAAAATACCAAGAGAGTTTAGATGATTTATCCAAGGCCTTCAGCCAGTTAATAACAGTTTGAACAAAAGTCCAAGCCTTCTAATTGCCACTGTTGCCTTTGGGGAACAATAAAATGTTATCATTTAATGTGCCCTTAGCTGGGATAGAAGTCTCACACATAGCTTGGAAGATAAGGCAGTGAGTAACAGAGGAGTGAGAAGAGACAATGGGAGAAGAGAAGACAGGAGAAGGGAAGGGAAGGGGAGAGGGTAGGAAGGGTAAGGTGGGGAGGGGAGGGGAGAGGGAGGGAGTAGAAAAGAGAAGAGAAGAAAAGAGAAGAAGGCCATATGGTGCTTCCCAGGTTAGGCATTAGTAGTAACTTTAAAGTAAGGAATGGGTCTATTAACGCAAAAACAATTAAAAGAAGACGAATGCAATTCACCTTGTAAGCAGTGACTCAAAGGCATAGCTTACCTGGGCAAATCAGAGTGCTCACCATCTGATGGCAGTTGTACTGGGAAGTCGTACATACCCACAGCAGTTCAACCACATCAAGGACCATTTGCTACCACGCAGCTGGAAAGTGAAGGCTGGACTGAAAATGCAGGATCTGTGCCTCAGCTAGCCCATGCTTCCAGAAACATGAGGTCAGAAGCAGAAGGGGTGTGTAGTCATTAGACACTTGGAGAGGCTGGTTGGTGACAAGAAAATGGATATTGTGGGTGATAGTGACAGAGAAAGCATGAAATGACACAACTCAGCTAATCAGAATCCTTAGAGATGCCTGCAGATTAAAAAAAAAAAAATAGAGCACGTCCATGGAACGGTGAAAGAAGTATCCTCACTAGCAAGGCCTCAGTACCTTCTTCTCTACCATTAGGGAATTTAACTGAATCACACTAGTTCCATGACTCTACTCTGTGAATTCAGGGACCACTTGGTGGGTGAAGTGTGACCCAAAACATACAAGGAGAGAAGGACATTACTCTATTGACAGTCATTACTCTATCCAAGTCCAGAGACATACTATACACAGATTTAGGGGTCCAATTGTGCTGACATCAGGCAAATATAATAAAGCTCTTAGTTTTTCAAAAGTCTCCTCTCTTTCTCCTGAGTATGAGCAGTCATTGTGAATACCAAGTAGGACTGCTGTACAGAAGGGAGGGGATGTCAGGGGGACTGCACAGGTGCTAGGGACCCTCCCCATGGCCAGACTTGTCTCTTTCCTCTCTGCCATCCATCTGGTAGGTGCAGCCTAGTCCAACTCTTGGAATAACCTAGTCTTGAGTACAGACACAGCCAAGAGCTAGGTTTCTTGGGGAGAAGGGCTATGAAGCTTCAGAGTGCAAAACACCTTCCAGGCCTTACCAGGAGCTGAAAACCTCTTCTATCTGCTTTCACTTTTAGAGCAACTACATGTCTACACTACAGGTCTACACTGCTTGTTTCTGTCCCATGCTTTAACATAGAGACCTCTAGAGCAATCATGGAGAAACCACAGCAATGGGAAGAACACACAATAGCAGTGATCAAACACAAGGGAAAGCATTGAACATGGTCAGACAGAGATTACACTCCCACAATGCTGCAGAGAAGCAGGCACCTGGCACGTGGTGAGCCCTGTGTAGTGTTCTCCAAGGGTGCCTGGCAATCAGCTATTAAGACAGTCACTGAGCCATCACTGCACCCGGCTTCATCACAGAGACCATGTGGAATACATTAGAAAGGGGGACTTAAGGAGCTCATCACTTAGCAGGGGATTAAGTTGTGCAAATCAGAAGAATCTGAAGAGCAATTGTCATAAATAGGAATTCTGAAAAAGGAGAGATTAGACTTTTCTGAAGTTGTTGAAGAGATTTAGAAGGGAAAATGAGGCGTCTGTGATCTTGGAAAGAAGGCATAAAATGTGACTCTCCTAAAAGAAGGCAGGGACATGCTGGAAGTGTAGCCTAGTGCAGAGGTCGCTGAGAGGAAGAGGAGCATCTGGACTGGGCTTCTGAGGTTCATCTGCATGAAGCAACGGTAAGTTTACCTCAAGGGCAGGGTGAGGTGTCACAAAGGTTCACAAAGAGGATATTAGAGGACCCCCTCGGTCAATCATGATGGTTTTCCAGTTGCTTATGCAAACAGGAAAGGATAGCATAGCCTCGGGGCTGTGAGCTGAGTTTCCTCACTTCCTATGACAAAGTATAGGGTGCTTTTATGGTAATGTAGAGGAAGCAGGAGTGTGGTTGAGAGGACATGAAAGAAGTTACAAACAGATGCTAACATCTGGCATCTGAAGAAGTGGTAAGGTTCCAGGAACACCTCAACACCTCTACTATCTGCTTCGTCCAGTACCCACCATCATCGTAAGAACACTAGTCCATCAGCCCTGCAACTGTAGCCCCAGTAAGTAGCCCCTGAAACAGTGATGCCCAAACTGTCAAAACTCAATTTGTGCTTTGATATGGAAAAAAAAGAGAAGTGAATAGATTAAATCAGAAACTGGGCCACATAAGGATCTTAAGTGGCAATCTCATGTAAACATGAGTCACAGAGTTAATGCAAAGCCATTGATGTCTGGATTCTGTGAGCAAACTTAACTACATCTAACTTCAGGACTTACCAGACTGTCAACACTCATTGAAAATATTCTTATTGCAAGCTCTGTAGAGATGTACTAACAGAAAAAGGAACTTGCTGCTACACCTGATGACCTGAGTGCAGTCTCTAGAACCAGCATTTGGAAGGAAAGAACTGGCTCCCACAGATGGTCCTCCAACCATCTTATGTGTGCTATGGCACACACCCTCCCACCCCAATCCTGTAACACACATATATATGTCATAAAATGTTTACATATTTTCTTCAGTGTATATGAATTATACAAAATTGTGGGTTTCACTTTGATATTTCTGTCTACGTGCACGTGCTTTCACCATATCCATCTTTCCTACTCTTTTCCGGTGATCTCCAGTTGTGTGAATGTTCCTGCAAATGACATAATTTCATTCTTCTTTATTGATGAACAACCTCCCCCATTTTGCCCATTTATCCATTGATAATCATCCAGGCTCATTCCATAACCTGGGAATTATAATATAATTTCTACAAACACAGATGTGCAGTATCTCTGTAGTGTGCTGACTTAGATTTTCTTGGGCATAGACCAAGGAGTGGTATAGGTAGGTCACAAAGAGGGTACATATCAATTTCTTAAAGGATGGGCATACTGACCTCCATAGAAGTTAGATTAATGTACATTCCTTAGCAGTGTATAGACCTCCTTTTCCCCTGGGTTCCCAGCATTTACTCTTTCTTATTTTATAGATGATAGTCATTTTGCCTAGGGTTAGATGAAATCCCAGCATAACTTTGTGTTTCCCTGATAGCTTCAGATGTTAACAACTTTTCATACTTGCACTGGTTATTTGTACTTCCGAGAACAGTCTGTTTAGCTCATTTGGCCATTGTTGGACCATTGCTGACTTTGCCATCACTTGTTCATGTGGAGTTCAACCTTTTTGAGTTCTTTGCATATTGTGGATATCCACCCCTATCTGATGACAAGTAGAACATCTCATTCTGTAGGATATCTCTTCACTTTTCAAGCTTTCTTAATTTGATGTAAACTGATTTATCATTTGTTACAATTATTTCCCAAGCTGTTTAGATAATATGTGGATATGTGTACAAACTCAAAAGGTCCTAAAGAGATAAGCAAGAAAAACTCTTTCTTCCATAATCACCTCATGATATATAGGTAGATAGGCAGATAGGTAATGGATATATAGGTAATATATTGATGATAGATAGACAGATAAACAGAGTGGTTTAAATGAGAATGGTATTACTAGGCCTGTTGCTGCTTGTAGTCTAATGAGAGTCTGCATGTAGACCCAAGTGAGACCCAAGTGACACTATGTGACCTTGCCCCCGAGGTATTTCTGATTGGTAAATAAAGATGCCACAGCCAATAGCTGGGGAGAAAAGACATAGGTGGAGTTTAGAATTTCTGAGCTGGGGGTCAGAGGAGAACCAGGGGAGAGAAAAAGGGGAAGGAGGAAAGAGAAGCCACCATGGGTTAGGTGAGTCATAAGGACATGGTCCTGAGGGCTGGCCAATTGGAGTTAAGAACAGCCCAGATGAAACACAGTAAGTTATAATTCAGGGTTACTGATAGAAAAGTAGATTCTAATAACATAGAGGGTAGATACCTGCCCAGAGCTTGTGCTGTTTAAGGCTTATTGTAAATATAAAGGTTGTCTGTGTGTTTTATTAGGGGACTGAATGATCAAGGTTTGGTAGAAACCCCCAGATTGGTATTAAATTTTTCTACAACACTCACATACTTGATTATTTGGTCCCCAGTTGGTAGGAATGTTTGGGAAGGATTAGAAGGTGTGGTCGTTTTGGAGGAGGTGTATTGCTGGAGGTTGACTTTGAAGTTTCAAATTCCCACACTGTAGTGACTATTCCTGATTGTCAACTTGACCCTATCTGGAATGAACTACAACCCAGAATTGGAGGCTCACCAGTGATCCTAATCTGGAGGCTGGGAGATACAAGTTTTTGACCTGGATCTTGGCATGGAGATCTTGAGGCATAGCGGCTATGAATTCTAGAAGATTCAGGGAGACCTCTGAGTTCAAGGTCATCTGGGATTAATGGTATAGTGGCACACACCTTTTTTTTTTGGTTTGCTTGTTTGTTTGTTTGTTTGTTTGTTTGTTTTGTTTTGTTGGTTTTTTCGAGACAGGGTTTCTCTGTATAGCCCTGGCTGTCCAGGAACTCACTTTGTAGACCAGGCTGGATGGATAGATATGTGATAGATAAGGTAGATAGGTAGAGAGATCACGGTAGATAAAAGATGTTAGGTAGGTAAATACTGATCCTTCAAGACACTGTTTACTTTCTTATGTGTGAGCAATCTGATAACTATGTATTCATCTTTTACACAAACTATGGTAAATCTCACCCACTACTTACTGTTCATGCTGTTTTTCTGCTTAAAACCAGGGAAAGTTACTTCTCAAAAGTATGTCTTAACTCAAACTGTGGTACAAAATCCCATGTGCTAACTGGCATTTAAAAAATAAAAGAAACAAACAGGAAGTCTAGGATGAAGGTGCCAGCAGATAGAACTTACCTTGAAGTCTTTTATCAGCATGTATGAGTCCACTACCTTTCCGTGTTCTCACGTGTCCTATTGTACATACAGGACAGGAAAGCTCCTCCCTTCCTCTGAGAAGATTTGAAGCACTATCAGGCAGTAACCCCATCCTCTGAACTTTACCTCTGCAAAATATGTGACTAAATCATGTAGTCATTGGAGCTTAGGACTTCAACATATAAATTCAGGGACAAGACAATCAGGAGTTAGGATCATAGGTAGAACCAGCTTGGCCATTCAGATTCCAAGAGGAGACCCATAGACACCAACCCTCAATGAGCAAAGTGTTAACGACTATCACCTGTGTTGTAAAATGGACTTAAAATGACTTTTGTTGTTTTTTTTTTTGTTTGTTTCTTGAGTGGCATATGGACATCATGTCATTCATTGATGTGACCAACTAGATGTGCTACCTTTGTTGGTGTCAACTTGACCCCTGGATCTTGAGACATTTCTCGTCTGCACTGAAGTGCAATGACACTCAGAGACCCCCTTCCATATGGTTGCACATCAGTCTCTATTATTATTATTGTTGCTGCTGTTGTTGTTGTTATTGTTATTATTATCATCATCTCATATATTATATCCTGACTATAGTTTCCCCTTTCTCTCCCAGTCTCTCCTCCCTACAACCCCTCTTTTCCAGACCCACCCCTCTACGCCTCCCCTCAGGAAAGATCAGCCCACCCAGAGACACTTAACCCTATAGTTTCTGCTTGTGAATTATTCAGCTCCTTTAATTTTAGAGCACTTTCCTGAATTGTACTTTTAATTTACTTCATAACAGATGGGTACTTTTTAGTGCTTCTGTGAGTCTTTCTTTTCTGAAGCTCCCAGCATGAACTGTTCATGACAGCTCCCAAGGCCCCGCAACCTACAGTTGATTTCATCTGACTGTGAATTGTTTATGAGACCTTCTATCTTGTTTTGTAAAGTAAGCTGCTTCAAGATTCCTAGATGTTTATGGTGAAATATGTGATCACCTTTTTTTCCCTCCTGGCAGTATTTTTCAAATCTGTTCATCCTTTGAATGCAATGAATTTTCTTTTGGTATCTTAAAGAATACCTTTTAAATCCAAACTGATCATTGACTAAGAAGATTCTTCCTACATACAATTTGATAGAACACATGTGGCATTAAGCCCAGGCCATAAGGTAAGCAGGGAGGAACTGACCAGACCCCTCAGGTTACCCATGTCGATAAGCTCATTTACATTAATTTGGCTTCAGCCAATCACGGCAGCTGATCTGTGCAGAATTTTTCTGTACCCTGCCTTGGCAATACACCAGTTTTTCTTATTTAGAAGTATCAATTACTATATAATTCCCCATCTCATCCCCGCATCCTCTGTTTCCTGGGACTCCGGGGCAAGCTGCCTCAGGACACCTGCTCCTAGCCCAATCATCTTCTTGCCTCTTTCCATACCCAGTGGCTGCTTTTCCCTGGGGCTGGGTCACTGAGTCTCCAACTCTGCAGCTGCGGTGTCCTCCCAGCCCTCCTGGGCTTTCTTGGCCCTCTCCCTTGTTGGCAACCTTCCCTCCTATATTGTGTTTCAGACTTACAGATGTCTCCGATTTTGTCATAAAGACAGAATTTGCATTTTTATTCTCATTCTTCTTGCTGCTTTTGACTGGTTTTCACGAGGACAGGAAGGAAAAAGCCATCTCTGTGTGGCAATCCTACAAAGGAATCGCTCAGTAAATCCCAAATATGTTTTAAAATACAGACACAGGGTAATGGGAAGAGGTCTGACTCATAAACACCTTTCAGCAGAACGAGGAGGCAGAGCTGAACCTGTGCTCTCCTGGGAGAGAGGAGGAGGGGGGCTTCTCTTCCTTGGGACTCAGGCTCAGGGAGCAGCCAGTAGCCCCAGAAGCTTTGTTGGGATCAAGTGCAGCTGCTCAGGGGTTTAAAACATACTGTGATGATCTCACTCCAAAGCCACTGAAAGTATATCCTGACAAGGGTCCAATGGCAAAGCAAGCTTGTTAACATAGCTTCAAACTGTACGTATCTAGGAGTCCAGCCCCAGAACCCACAGGTCTATAGACACCACGAGAGCTGGGGCATGCCCTTGGAACTTCCCTTAGCTTTTTATTACCTCTGCTTGGAGTAAAAACCCTTTTATAAATAAATGGCAGCCTCCCTCTTTCTCAACATCACTAGAGTAAAAAAAGACGATGACAAACGGAATTTCTGCCACTTCATCCATAGGTCAGCCAGGAAAAGATTAAAGTGGGAAGACTGGAGCTGGAGAGATGGCTCAGCGGTTAAGAGCACTGACTGCTCTTCCAGGGGTCCTGAGTTCAATTCCTAGCAACCACTGCTCTTCCAGGGGTCCTGAGTTCAATTCCTAGCTCATAACCATCTGTAATGGCATCCGATGCACATTCTTATGGTGTGTGTGTGAAGACCGCTATAGGGTACTCATGTAAATAAAAATAAATAATATTGGAGTGCAAAGACTGACTGGTTTTAGGAAAAGGCAGAACTCTGCAAAGCTGCACACCCAACTGCTAATGCATGTGCCTACGGATGTGTCTGTGCATACATGTCTGTTTATATGTCTGGTATGCATTTTTGTATCCTTGCACATTTACGTGAATGTGTAAAAGTGTGTGTCTGCAGGCCCTTTTGTGCATAAGTTGGGGAGAGAGGAGGGAGACTCTTTGCCTCTCCTGACCACACTTCCTCGCATCCACCCTGCCTATCAGGACACACTTGACAAATAACTGATCTACAAATGAGCAAGGTAGGGTGCAGGTGAGAGATCGGGTTCTTCTCAGCTGGAGGAACAGTGTTCAGGAATGAAAGAGGTGCAAGCCCAACCTGACTGTGAATTAGAGAGGCATTCAGTATGGCCCCTGCTCTTTTTCTGCCTGTCCAGCACCCGTCCTCTCAGAGATGAGCAAGCTGAAGTGAGACTCATGTGTTCCCATGCCTCCTTCCAGAATTGAGAAACAGGATCTGCGCTTTCATGATCTTTCATTGTGCTGCTGGCTCCACCAGGCCATCCATTCCTGATGCATAATTAATAGTGGGAAAAATGTGGAATCCATTTTCCAGGATTTTTGATTCCCAGGTGGCACAATAATGAACCTTTTTTCCAAAGGAAGTGTTCCTTTCTAAGATGACTATCTCTGGGATGCAGAGAAGGGCTTTCTAAACAAGGGACCCCCTCACCCGGGCTGGAGAGTTTCCACTAGGGATGATTCCTGCAGACCCAGACTGATACTTATAAGTGTCTCGTGAGGCTGTGACACCACAGTGACACCCAGCATCCTTACCTCCCCAGGGGAACTCTGCTCACTCGAGGGTGTTTTATGAAGAAAGGCCAGGATCTTTCCTGAATTCTCAACCCTTCTGTCTCTCTCTGGCTGAAGACAAGACAGTTGAATTCTCATCTCTCTGAGACGTGTCCTTTAAAGCAGCTTGCTAAATGGCAGTGCTACAAAGGGAGGAAAGAGTCCCAGGCTTTGTTATTGTGGTGCCCCCCATTAGATCACAGGGAGGGGCCAGCCAACCAGCTTCCTCCCAGGCCAGGTCCTCCTGTACAGTGATTCCTTATAGTTTCTCTCTGAACCAAAAGCTCAGAGAGAAAACATTGTCCTCACAGAACGGCTGCCGTGGTAGGTAGCTAATAGACCCCCTAAAGCACAGGGTTTCACAATGAGATCACATTGAAAAGCCAGCTGTCCCCTCCTCTATCTGGGGACGAAGCCCACCACTTAGGATACACAGCTATAGTGGAGTTTTCGACATAAATTATTTGTTTATTTTATCTTGGTTGATTCAGGAAATTACAAGTGTCCTAATACTTCAGTGACAGAAGCTGGCATATCAAAGGATTCCGGGGAACATAAACAGACATAAATCACCTTCACACTGCCCCTCCCGAGAACTAAATTCCCCATTTCACAAAGACCATGTAATCCTCTCGTTTTCAAACAAATGCCACCGCAACACTGTGATCCCAGCGTAAGCCAGCATAAATCTTGCAACAAGGGGCATGTTCAATGCGTTCTTTAGTAGTCCACTCCCAGGTCTCCAGCCTGATATCACCGGAGCCAAGTCAGAGGGGATTACGCATGTCAGCCACTCAATTGGTGGCAGTCATCACAATGGACTCACCTGACAATCTCCACAGGAAACTATGTGCCACATTACCCTGACTTGTAAAAGGCAGAATTTAAAAAAGAAAAACAGCCATTAAATTAATTGGCACTAAAAGCATGTAACAGTTATCTAATCTACTAATTTTTAGTTTAATATTAACCCCAGTGTCTGCTATGACACTCATTTGACCTGCACAGCGAGCCGGCTCATTGCTTAGGTCTTTGAAGAGAGGCAAGAGGTTGGGGGAAGGACAGGGGTTGGAATTCTTTCAGTCTGACCTTGTATTCGAGAACTGTGTTTGCTCTGAGACAAGTATTGACTTTATGTGAGGCCATGCTCGTTGAGCCTGATGTAGCATGTTCCTCCGTAAATTTTAAAGGACCACAGGTTCAAGAGGCAGCTTTTAACTCACAGATGCTTGAATTGGCTAAAGTGATGCTATCTCTCTTCAAAGGAGGAGAAGCTTTAGGTCCCAAGGGAAGGATCGCCCAGGGTGGAACAGATGCTGAACCGGGACTCCAAGTCTTTGTTTTCCACTCTCCACCATTTTTGTTTTGTTTTGTAATTATGGGGAAAGCCCTTGGAGTTTCCATCCTGTATGCAAGGACCATGTGGACTCTGGGAGGAAAGTCTTGCAATGAAGAACATGAAATTTGCCTATGGTTTGAAAATGGTGTATCCAAAAGTGCAGACTTTCCAGACTAACAGCAGTAGCTGCAGGAGGAGCATGGTGAGACCATATAATGTCTGATGGTGACCTCCACGTGAAGACTTCTGGTTGAACCGTTTTAGGTGCTTGGATGAGCTGGAATGGCCACTGACCTGACAAAGCTCAACAGGACCTGGTTACTTGCTCTCTATCAAATGTAACCACACATGGTCCAGGGCACCATTTCCTTCTGCTTCTCAGTCCTGGGTCTCCAAATTTCACCATCTTAGACTTGCAGGAAAACAGGAGTTTAAATTTTTCATAAAATGAAAACTGCTCAGTAGGAGTCTTACCCAAGCATTAAAACGTGACAACCACGTGCCAAAGTGATCTTCTACAGCAGACAGCAGGATCTGGAGTCACCAGAGGGCATTGTGCTGTACACTCCAAAAGGAAAAAGAGGGAAGATAGATTGCCTGCTCTTTGGGGTGGATTATCTGTAAGACTGTGCCTGAGGAAGCACCATGTGCAGGCTGTCTTTCTAGAGGTATCCACTGGAGACATACCCAATATGATGGTTCTGATAAGTTAGGACTTTCTAAAGAAATCCGTGTCTTCCTACTGGATCTGTCTGTGGTGCCAGGGCAGAGGGCTCCATATACATGAACAATGTGGCATGAAGCCCATGGGTTCTGGATAACAGAGCTGACTCCAGTGCCACCCATTCTCATTTTCTTGAAGGAAAAGCCCATGCTGCTGAAATCAGAATCCTTTGTAATATGTTTCCCAGCAGTCATTTCTAACCCACGATTCCTTCCAGTGAGGACAGATGAAAGAAACCAAGGGAGAGCCCACAGAATGTCCCATAGTCTCACCTGTAGTGTGGCCACTGAAGGTGTGCTTGCAGCATAACAAACGATATCTTTAAATCTACCTGCTCTGATAAATGAGTGTCATGATGATGCATATCATATTGTTGCTTTAAAGCTTTTGCCCAGTTGGTTTGAGTTTCATACACACACATCCCTTTGTTCTAAACAAACAAACAAACAAACAAACAAACAAAATGTTCTAGAGATCATTCTTACTCATGTAGTTGTTGCCAGCCCTCAGGAGGCCCAGTGAGGGCAAAGCTGCTGCAGAAACACTTGACTATCCAGAGCCTAAGAATGGGTGGCACTGGAGTCAGCTCTGTTATCCAGAACCCATGGGCTTCATGCCACATTGGTTCATGTATATGGAGCCCTCTGCCCTGGCACCACAGACAGATCCAATAGGAAGACACGGATCTCTTCATAAAGTCCTAACTTATCAGTGCTTTGTCCTCTCGTACCCCTCAAACCTTCCTTGAGAAAAGAGGGAACAGAAGGCATTCATGGAACGAAACTTCAGCTGCCACACTCCCCCTGTTATGATCCCCTCCGCCTAGAGTCTCTGAGAGTGCGTCTCTCTTCTGGTCCTATGTCTTTATTTTGTCAGCTTTAGGTTGTGTAGAAATATCTGACACAGACTATTGAATAAGATGAGACCAGCTTCCAGAGGTGACTGTGCCTTGGAACTTATAACATACACAACCATGAATTTGTGTTACATCATTTACTCCTGTCCAAGACTGGGTTTCTGCTTTATACAGCTATTTACACAGTGCATTGTTCATTTGATAACAACCAATTTTTGCTCAGTAAAAATTCCAGATATTCTACTAAGTGTTTTGTATGAACTAACTATGGAAGTGTAGGTATTGAAGATGAGATTATGTTTCCATTTTTTTAAATAAGGAAGCTGTTAACTGGTGAGGAGGTACAATAACACACATATTGACTCAGGTCTTCCTGGCTTTAGAACCTGAGTGCCTAAGTAGCTGCTACTATATTGCGGGGCTAGGATATGTATGTGTGCATGATGGACGAACATTTTGAGCGTTTGCTAGATCAGCTGCAGTGGCTTCACTGCTGGATGCTATGGCCATGGTTTTGTGTGGAAGTGCCTGGGGATGCAGCGATACTGCTGTGTCAGACCCAGATGCTGACACAGCTGTCTATGGTCCTCTTGTTCTGCATCACTGGCCGCAGGAAATGTTTTGCCCCTCCTAAGGAAGAAGTCTCCCTCTGCCTTGGAACCTCCAGCTCTAGGAAGTCAATAGTCTGGCTCCAGGGCATGGCATCAGTATGGGTTCCCTCAATCTTTGTTCCTAGTATGTTTAACACATGTCAAAGGTGCCTTGCTGGAAAAAGGTGGTGCCTGTTGCCTGTGCTGAAAATGATGTGGCTCATGTATTGGGTGAGTTGAAAGAGTTGCTTTCTAACCTGTCTCCCAGTCCCAGCACTTCTTCTGTATGTATAAACCTGATGAATACCTCTCCTTGCCTTCCTTGGGCTGTGTGCTGTGAATCACTTTTTCTCAAAGTATAAGACACAGGTCATTCTCACCATCTTCTGTAGAAGATAAAGTTCCCATAGAGTGCTGCATGGCATGACTGTGACCTCTTTCTCTCCCGGACCCAAACTCACCATCTACTGTGCCCCAAACTGCTCTAGTAATGGGGAACCAGTGAACCTTCAAAGTGCTGCTGGCTACTTAGGTACCCAGCTAGAAAAGGCCTGAGTCAATATACATATTGTGCTTCCCCACACTGAAGCCCGTCTCTTACCAGGTGGTTCTGAAGGCCATGGAGATGCCTATGGCTTTGACTGAGTCCAGGTGGAGCATGGGTGGAGCATGCACTTAAGTGTCAAAGCTAGCATTCAAGCCAACAACTGTCTCTTCTCCCTGGAAGTTAGGACCAGTACTCAAAATAGCTGCTATCTCTTCCCCCAGGCAAGTTTAAATGAACACATCCTTTTCTCAGTAGGGGTTGACTATAGTGGCACTAAGACATATCCATCAGGTGTCAAATGCAATGGGCTTTTGTAAAATCAAGATGGTTCTGTAACTTACCATGAGTGCCCCTTCGAAGTTGGGTAGCTGTGCCCACAGTCATTGTAATTCACTCTTAATTTGGGCCATGTTAAAAGATGAATCTGAGGCTTAGTGAGGCCTGTTCTCAAATCCTTCTGATAGAATGAATAGCGTTGCACTTCAGAGATAAGAGAGGGAGTGGGATTCTTAGAAGACCTGGAGATCCCAAAGTATGCGTGGAATTCAAAGCCACTATGGCGATGATGGAATTCGTGCCATTGGCAACACAAAGCCCTTCAGAGTGGAATGAAGTGCCAAGCAAGGAACAAACACATCTCTTTTTCCTCCTGAGAGAGGAAATGTGTGTGGTAGCAGTTTCCTTGCAAAGGAAGGCCTGTCACTGTGGATGTCAATTATCAAGCCAAAGCAATCCTCTGCCCAACAGGGAGCAACCTTCCCACAGTGACACCATGATAACATTGAATAAAAACCTCATTTTAACAAACTGCACCAAATTTGTCATATTTTCATCTCTGCAAAAGAAAACCAGTCTGATTTTGTTGTTGCTGTTGGATTTGTTTGTTTGTTTGTTTACTAAGTGCACCTTCTCTGGGTGGCCCCTGGTCACCTCCCCTTCCTCAGGAACAGGCTGAAAAGTCTACACTGTGGGACAAGAAGCACATAGATGCTGAGAGCATCCACAAAATCTTACCCAGAAAAGAGCCTCCAACCCACAAGCCTTTGAGATGCATTTACGATCTGAACAGTTAACAAACAATGCATCTGAAAATTGACCAGTTTAGTCATTTTGCAATATATATGTACGCCAAAACACTTTACAAAATAAACCCATATAATTTTATATGTTAATTTAAACAATAGGTAAATTTAACAAAATGAAAGACAAAAATGTCATTGCCATTAGAACAAAAGGAACAAAGTTAGGAAAAGACTGTGTGAAGCAGGAACACACTGGCCGAGCTCACCCTGCAAAGCTGATACATTTGCATAGCGGCTGCAAAGTGGTTCCTACCTTCTAGCAACAAAGGTGAAAGGCGGTCCTGGCTGTGATTCATGTGATCCTGCAAACGAGGTCAACAGACCACAGACAGTGTCCATCTCTCTTACAGACTGAGCTATTTTAAGCTACACACTCGGCTGCCTATTGCTGAGCACAACTCAGAGAAGAGCGTTTCCAGTCTTTCACCCAGTCTGTAGGAGTGACCAAGGCATGAGGTGAAGAGAATGACCAGGACCCTTCTGCATCATGTTTCGAGCTTAGCAGCGAGAAAGCAACAGAGAACAAGCAAGCAAGTGTGCAAAGAGCAATAAATGAGCAGAGCTTCGAGAAGAGGGCATGGACAGAGAAATGGGGATGGGCTGGGAAGTGATATTAGAGCTGAAGAAGTGGGAAGGCAGAGCAGGAGCTCCCACTTCCTGCTCCCTAGGCAGCAGAGGGGGTGAAGGCTCTGAGGAGGAAACAGCTCCACTGAGCAGAGAGGTGCAGCTAGTACAGGAAGAACAAGACACCACAGGTTAAGTTTTGAGGTCTTCACCTTGCCTCAGCCATCATCACAGGGCCCATGGAGAAAACCAGAGGTTCTGTGGAAATAAACAACTATAATCTTTTTCTTTACCCATGCATATAATCAATACATGCACCAATCAGTCACTTATCAAATGTCACCTCATATGGCACTCAATGAAGTCATCTCAAAATGCCATCTAGGCTTGGTGCTGTTTCAGATTTAGTGTACCTGTTACTAGGCCTTGCTTAGCATGTTACCTCTACAACCACATATATTACTACAGCACCAGCCCGTTTCACAATTTGAAGGCACGTGCTGTCCTTGCTATAACACATTCTAAAATACTTTGTTTCTTTGTTTAGCTCAAAATCACACTGTCCTATTTTATGCACTGAGATTTTTGTTGTTTTTTTGCTGTTCCTATCATTGTTGTTGCTCTTGCTGTAGTTTTTCTGGAAAGGCGTTCAGAGACTACATCACATCTCAGTGGCAATCAGTCAATCAAGTAAACAAACTACCAAAGCAAATGTTCTTAGTGTTCTTAGAACAATGAGTGTAGTGAACACTCCCCACAGATTACTCCAGCTGACATTTCTATACGGAAATCCACCAGCATGATCCACTACATAAACAAACTCAAAGAAAAAAAAAACCACATGATCATTTCATTAAATGCTGAAAAAGCATTTGACAAAATTCAACACCCCTTCATGATAAAAATCTTGAAAAGATCAGGAATTCAAGGTCCATAGCCTAACATAGTAAAAGCAATATACAGCAAACCAGTAGCCAACATCAAAGTAAATGGAGAGAAACTTGAAGCAATTCCACTAAAATCAGGGACTAGGCAAAGCTGCCCACTCTCTCCCTATCTATTCAGTGTAGTACTTGAAGTTCTAGCTAGAGCAATTAGACAACAAACAGAGGTCAAAAAGATACATATTGGAAAGGAAGAAGTCAAAATATCATTATTTGTAGATGATAGGATAGTATACTTAAATGACCCCCCAAACTCCTACAGAGAACTCCTACAGCTGATGAATAACTTCAAAATGGCCAGATATAAAATTAACTCAAACAAATCAGTAGGCTTCCTTTATACAAATGATAAACAGGCTGAGAAAGAAATTAGGGATGTGACACCCTTCACAATAGCCACAAACAATATAAAGTATCTTGGTCTGACTCTAACCAAACAAGCAAAAGGTCTGTATGACAAGAATTTCAAGTCTCTGAAGAAAGAAATGGAAGAAGACCTCAGAAGATAGAAAGATCTTCCGTGCTTGTAGATTGGCAGGATTAATATAGTAAAAATGCCCATCTTGCTGAAAGCAATCTATAGATTCAATGCAATCCCCATCAAAATTACAACTCAATTCTCCATAGAGTTAGAAAGAGAAGTCTCAAATTCATTTGGAATAACAAAAAACCCAGGATAGCAAAAACTATTCTCAACAATAAATGAACTTCTGGGGGAATCAGCATTCCTGACCTCAAGCTGTACTACAGAACAACAGTGAAAAAAAATCTGCATGGTATTGGTACAGAGATAGACAGGTAGAACAATGGAATAGAGTTGAAGACCCAGAAATGAACCCACACACTTATGGTCACTAAAACTTTTACAAAGGAGCTAAAAACCAGCCAGAGGAAAAAAGACAGCATTTTTAACAAATGGTGCTGGTTCAACTGATTGTTAGCATGTAGAAGAAAGCAAATTGATCCATTCTTATCTCCCTGCATAAAGCTCAAGTCCAAGTGGACCAAGGACCTCTACATAAAACCAGATACACTTAATCTAATAGAAGAGAAATTGGAGAAAAGCCTCAAGCTCATGGGCACAGCGGAAAAGTTCCTGAACAGAATACCAATGACTTATGCTCTAAGATCAAGAATTGACAAATGGAATCTCATAAAACTGCAAAGCTTTTGTAAGACAAAGGACAATGTCAATAGGACAAAATGGCCACCAACAGATTGGGAAAAGACCTTTACCAAGCCTACATCTAATAATAGACTAATATCCAATATATACAAAGAAATCAAGAAGGTAGACCCCAGAAAACCAAATAAGACTATTAAAAAATGGGGAACAGAGTTGAACAGAGAATTCTCAACTGAGGAAACTCAGAGGGCTGAGAAGCACCTAAAGAAATGTTCAACATCCTTAGTCATCAGAGAAATGCTAATCAAAACAGCCCTGAGATTCCACCTCACATAAGTCAGAATGGCTAAGATCAAAAACTCAGGTGACAGAAGATGCTGGTGAGGATGTGGAGAAAGAGGAACACTTCCCCAGTGTTGGTGGGATTGCAAGCTGGTACAACCACTCTGGAAATCAGTCTGGTGGTTCCTCAGCAAACTGGACATAGTATTAACTGAGGATCCAGCTATACCACTTCTGGGCATATACCCAAAAGATTCTCCAACATATAACAAGGACACATGCTCCATTATGTTCATAGCAGCCTTATTTATGATAGCTAGAAACTGGAAATAACCCAGATGTCCTCCAACAGAGGAATGGATACAGAAAATGTGGTACATTTACACAATGGAGTACTACTCAGAAGTTAAAAAACGATGAATTCATTAAATACTCGGTCAAATGGATCAAACTAGAAAATATCATCCTGAGTGAGGCAACCCAATAACAAAAGAACACACATGATATACACTCACTGATAAGTGGATATTAGCCCCAAAGTGCTGAGTGTCCAAGATACAATTCACAAAACACATCAAGCTCAAGAAGAAGGAAGACCAAAGTGTGGGTACTTCAGTCCTTCTTAGAAGGAAAACAAAATACTCACAGGAGCAAATACAGAGATAAGATGCAGAGCAGAGACTGAGGGAAAGGCTATTCAGAGACTGTCCCACCTGGGGATTCATCCCATATTCAGCCACCAAACTCCAACACTATTGTGGATGCTAAGAAATGCTTGCTGAAAGGAGCCTCATATAGCTGTTTCCTGAGAGGCCCTGCCAGGCCCTTACAAATATAGAATTGGATGCTTGCAGTCAACAATTGCACTCAGTGCAGGGTCCCCAATGGAAGAGTTAGAGAAAGGACTGAAGGAGCTGACATGGTTTGCAACCCCATAGGAAGAACAACAATATCAACTAACCAGACCCACACCCCACTGGAGCTCTCAGGGACTAAGCCACCAACCAAGGAGTACACATGGCTCCAGATGAATATGTAGCAGAGGACAGCCTTGTCAGGCATCAATGGGAGGAGAGGTCCTTGGTCCTATAAAAGCTCGATAGATGCCCCAGTGTAGGGGAATCTGGGGCAGGGAAGCAGGAGTGGGTAGGTGGGTGTAAGGACACTCTCATAGAAGCAGGGGGGATGGGATAGGGAGTTTCTGGGAGCAAGGGAAACTGGGTAAAGGGATAACACCTGAAATGAAAATAAATAAATTAAATTAAAATTTTTTAAAAACAAAAAACTTCCTTGAATACAATGGGTTTGGAAAAGATCATTTCTTTTAAGTATACTTATAGATTTTCCATACTCACCCCCCCCCCCCGTTCTACCCATATGCTCTCATCTCCCCTCCTAGCCTTCATTCTGCTCTCAATTCAGATATAAATGTCTTTATATCTCTCTGTAAAATCTAGGATGACATATAAGAGGAAATATATACAGTATTTATCTTTCTGAATCTGTTTTGTTTCTCATAATATGAAGACCCACAGTTATAACCCTGTCCCAATAGATGATGCATTTCTCCCATCTGCATGGTAGGTGTCTTAGTCAGGGTTTCTATTCCTGCACAAACATCATGACCAAGAAGCAAGCTGGGGAGGAAAGGGTTTATTTGGCTTACACTTCCACACTGCTGTTCATCACCAAAGGAAGTCAGGACTGGAACTCAAGCAGGTCAGGGAGCAGGAGCTGATGCAGAGGCCATGGAGGGATGTTCTTTACTGGCTTGCCTCCCCTGGCTTGCTCAGCCTGCTCTCTTATAGAACCCAAGACTACCAGCCCAGAGATGGTCCCACCCACAAGGGGCCTTTCCCCCTTGATCACTAATTGAGAAAATGCCTTAGAGTTGGATCTCATGGAGGCATTTCCTCAACTGAAGCTCCTTTCTCTGTGATAACCCCAGCTGTGTCAAGTTGACACAAAACTAGCCAGTACAATTGACCACTTGTCAACTTGACACACAAACATATCACTAGTAAGCCTCAACCCTTACATTCTTTTTCATCCCCAAGATCTAAATAACTTTAAAAGTCCCACAGTCTTTACATATTCTTAAAATTTCAATCTCTTTAAAATATCCATCTCTTTTAAAATCCAAAGTCTTTTTACAATTAAAAGTCTCTTAACTGTGGGCTCCACTAAAACAGTTTCTTCCTTCAAGAGGGAAAATATCAGGGCACAGCCACAATCAAAAGCAAAAGTCAATCTCCAACCGTCCAATGTCTGGGATCCAACTTACGATCTTCTGGGCTCCTCCAAGGGCTTGGATCACTTTTCCAGCCATGCCCTTTGTAGCACACGTGTCATCCTCTAGGCTCCAGATGCCTGTACTCCACTGCTGCTGCTGCTCTTGGTGGTCATCTCATGGTACTGGCATCTCCAAAACACTGCATGACCCCTTCAGTCCTGGGCAATCAATTGCAACTGAGGCTGCACCTTCACCAATGGCCTTCAATGGCCTCTCACAGTGCCAAGCCTCAACTGCTCTGCTCAACTCCTTCATGCCTTCAAAACCAGTACCACCTGGGTGACCCTTACACATTACCAAGTCCAGCCACAGCACAAGGTACAACTTTGGCTATATCTGGAACACAGCCACTGTGCTCTCAGAAAACACTTCCCAGAAGATGTCACCTCAATGATGCTGGTCTCTTCTTAATCACCGCTAATTTCTTAGCTCCAGCTAACCAGCATCAATAGTCCCAGTAATGCAAAGTTTTTGCTTTAGTAGTTCTGGTATCTTGTTAATCACAGCTGATTCTTCAGCCCCAGCTAACCTGAACTACAGAATCTTCACAATCAAAACAGCAATGTCCCTGAAAAGTCTTTAATTTTCCCTCTGAAATTTCACAAGCCAGGCCTCCATCTTCTGCACTGTTCTCAACATTATCTTCCAAGCTCCTACACAACATCCCACAGAGCTCTTAACAACGAATGGATCTTCAAGACCAAAGTTCCAAAGTCCTTCCACAGACCTCCCCAAAACATGGTCAGGTTGTCACAGGAATACCCCACTCTGCTGGTACCAATTTGTCTTAGTCAGGGTTTCTATTCCTGCACAAACATCATGACCAATAAACAAGTTGGGGAGGAAAGGGTTTATTCGGCTTATACTTCCATGCTGCTGTTCATCACCAAAGGAAGTCAGGACTGGAACTCAAGCAGGTCAGGGAGCAGGAGCTGATGCAGAGGCCATGGAGGGATGTTCTTTACTGGCTTGCCTCCCCTGGCTTGCTCAGCCTGCTCTCTTATAGAACCCAAGACTACCAGCCCAGAGATGGTCCCACCCACAAGGGGCCTTTCCCCCTTGATCACTAATTGAGAAAATGCCTTAGAGTTGGATCTCATGGAGGCATTTCCTCAACTGAAGCTCCTTTCTCTGTGATAACCCCAGCTGTGTCAAGTTGACACAAAACTAGCCAGTACAGTAGGTAAACACTCCACTGTGTATGCATGCCACATTTTCTTTGTCTGTTCAAATGCCGATGGACATCAGTGAGATTTCTTGCAAATAACCTTTTTTACAACTGTGTACCTGTGAGTTCCAGTGTCACTCTTCACAAGAAAGGGTAGATAAAAAGAAGCACTATAGAAGAACTACAAGAGTAAAATTAAATGTCTGTTTGTGATCAGAAATTTCCTTAGCAAACTGGGAGTAGAAGACTTAGCCCAAAGCTGGGTATGGTATTGAAATCCACAGCCTATGTTCTGCTTCAGTAGGGGAGTGTAAAAACTTAATAAAATAGAAGAGATCACTGGTTCTTACCATTTCCCTCCAGCACTGTCCTAAAAGATCTAGACCCCTCGTTATGGTAAGAAAATGAAATGTAAGGTACGAAGCTTGGAACACAATAAAAGCATCATTATTCAAGGTGATTAAACTAGGAAGGTTAAAAATTCCAAAGGAATATATGGATAATTATTAGACTGTCTGGCTGAATTTAACAGATTAGTAGAGTGTGTTCAATATAAAAAGTCAAATGGATACCCATCCAGTGACAGTAATGAACACAGTGGATTTAGGGCAGCAGCAGCAGCTGTGCCTCCTCCTGCCAAGCTGACTTCAGCACATCTTGAGTGGACAGCTCCATGCTCAGCAGCCTTCCAGGTTGAGCAGTCTCTCTTCTGCAGCACTCACTCAAGTCATGGTGTTCAGCCTGACTGTGCAAGGGAATTCTCAGAAGATTGGGAACATTAGGGCTCCTCAGGTAGTCCTCAACCCCACTGGAGGATGTGACTTCTAGCAAGTCCCCTAGCCAGTCTTCTCCAGTTCCTGTGCAACTATCCCACTGTTATACTCTGAATCTTGGGATCACTGTCCAAATGAACTGTTTGCTCCTGTGGCCCTGCCTAAGGCTCTTCTTTTGAGAACACACTGAGGATATTCTCACAGTAGATCTCACAGGAAATGTTACTAGAAGAACTTAAAGAGTTGAGTGAATTGGTGCTTTGGAGAACATATGGTGAAAATATTAACTCACTTCAAATTGATCTTCATTCTAAATTCAATTCCAATAAAAACAGGGTTGTGGGGGGGATTTGGCAAACTGATCCTAAAATGTTACAGAAATTCAAAGAGCAAAGAATCTTGTGAACTCTTGAACAATTCCACGTGAATGGTGCTTAGAACACTCACATATTTTAAAGTTACCATAAATATAATGTGGGATGGGTTAGAACATGTAGTGGTCAATTATTCTTGATTGTCAACTTCATAGAACTTATAATCACCATGTATAAACCTCCTATGCATGATTTTCAAGGGTTTGCAGAGAGGTTTAACTAAGGAGGAAGACCACCTGAATATAAGTGATAGCATCTTGTGGTCTAAGACCCTGGGCTGCAAAAAAAAAAAAAAAAAAAAAAAAGGAAAAGGAGAGAGAAGGCTAGCCTCGTTCTTCTTTCTGACTATGGACACAAATGACCAGCTGCTGCAAACTCCAGCCATACCTTCTGCACCATGGTAGACTGCAGGGCAAACCAAACCTTCTTTTAAGTTGCTTTTGTTAGGCATTTCACTGCGGCAGTGGCAAAATTAACCAACATGCATGACAGATGAATTGAGATAACAGAACCTGTGGCCAGAAATGATGCCCTTGTTTAGCACAAAGACCAGGAGATATTATTACTAATAGAGATTATGGACAATTAGATAAAACATGTTATTTATAAAGAATATATGATTAATATGTCACTTCATGCCCATAAGTTAATTTTACAAAAAATTATTGAACAGGAAATATTCAAAACCAAGAGAGACCATTGAAGGTTTTGAAGGAAAATATCTTTATGTGATTAAGACAGGAAAAAAAGGCTCCCTAGGAACCCCCTCTTTGTGCAGCAACACGAGTGATGCAGTTTTGACAGAATGAGCTTCATTGTGCTTGACTTCTGATCACCAAAGATCCCATCAATGAAGTAAGGTACCATCAGGAGGGGGAGGCCTAGAAAAACACACCCATCAAAGACAGGGAGCAGGAGGCAAGGCATGACTATCAAAATGCCATTACATAACAATCATTCAATAAACTGATGTGACTGTGTGTACAAAGATGAAATGATACAACACAGCACCATGAACCTCCCCCATTCCGTGAATCTGGGAAGAGCACGACTACAAGGAGAAAGCATAAGTCCATGGAGATGGTAAGGCAATGAGGGTCAGAGCCTCACTACCCCGCCCCCCCCCCTTATCCCAGGATTGTCCCAAACTGCAGTCCTCAAAAAAAAAAAAAATTCTGCAAACACAATGAAAAGACCTGTGTGGTTTAAAAACAAAATTCAACCCATTACCAGCAGGTTAAAAAGTAGAAAATTAGTAAAGTCAAAAGTGCTGCAAAACTAACAACTGACATAGAGGTGATGTCATAAGGAAACAACCACAATGTCCAGGCAGATATTATAGAAACATGCTAAACCTACCGATACTCTAAGGAACTGACATTGCATGTAACCCTTCCATCTGGCTAGTGTTTGGAAAAACAGTCAGTGTACCATGTTGGGAATCAGTTGTCTTTCCAAAGGCCAGTCTGGAAACAAAATGATAGGGAGAGCTTCTAAAACATCATCAGTCCTATTAATGACCTGGAACTGTGGTCTCCACTTTATTCTACTGAGTACCAGAAAGTTTAAAGGTTATACAACAGAGCAAGGATCCTAGCACTGAGCAATATACAGAAAGAGCAACTGAGTTTTTGGCACATCCTTACAAGAGTCACAGCACACTCTAAAGAAGCACTCAAGCCCTTGGGAAATGACAAGAACATATTTAGGGGCAGAAGCAGCATTCTGATATAGAAGGAGAGGATAAAGGGAAAGGTAGAAAGGGAGAAGGAAAGAAGAGAGAAAAAAGAAAGGAGATGACAGAGAAGAAGGAACAGAAAAAGAGAGGGAAGGAAACAAAAGGGAAGGAAAGAGAAAGATACGACCATTAATCATAAAAGTGGCCATAATTGTTGCAGTAGATTTTTTTCTTACAGTAAACATATACAACTAACACCCCAGGGATATGAGTAGGACTTTCCAGAATCCATAGTGTGCTAAAAGTCTGAAGAAAGGCAGGTGAGGGGAATGAATAGATAATAAGTCAGACAGACAGGGAGGAATTCTGGGAGGAAACTGGAGTGAAGATAGCTGCTTGGGCCATATGAGAAGCCAGGCTTTTAGTCACTGTTCTATTGCTGTGAAAAGACACATGACCAAGGCAGCTCTTATAAATGAAAGCATTTCATTGGGGCTTGCTTATAGTTTTAGAGGTTTAGGCCCTTACTGTCATGTCAGGAGCACAGCAGCATGCAGACAGGAGCTGGAGCAGTAGCTGAGAGCTACATCATAATTCATAGGTAGAAAGACACTGAATTTGACATGGGCTATTGAAACCTCAAACCCCACAGTGACACTTCCTCCAACAAGGCCACACCTCCTAACCCTTTTAATCCTTTTAAATGGTGCCACTCCCTAATGACAAACAGTAAACAAAATGAGCCTTTTGGAGGGGTCATCATTTTTTTGTGAAAAAAAGAAAAAGTCCTTTATTTAAATCTAAATTTTATTAGATAATTTTAATTATTTTTTTCATTAATTTATTTATTCATTTTACATCTTGATTGAAACCCCCCTCCCTCTTCTCCTCCCAGTGTCACCCCCACAACTCCCTCCCCCATTACCTTCTCCCCTTCTCCTCAGAGAAGGGAAAATTCCCCATGGGTACCAACCCACCCTGACACCTCAAGTTGCAGTCAGGAATAAGTGCATCCTCTCCCACTGAGGCATGACAAGACAGCCCAGCTACGGGAAAGAGATCTGAAGGCAGGCAACAAAGTCAGAGAAAGCCCCCGCACCCTCATGGAGCTCTGCATCTGTTTCCATCTGCTGTTTGATGAAACCATTCAGAATACAGTTGTGCTAGGCTCCTGTCTGCAAGTCTAACGGAGTATCATTAACAGTGTAAAAGGTTGGCTTTCCTCCATGGGATGGGTCTCAAGTTGGGGCAGTCATTGGTTGACCATTTTCTCAGTCTCTGTTCCATCTTTATCCCACACATTTTGTAGGCAGGACAAATTTTGGGTCTAAGGTTTTGTGAGTAGGTTGGTGTTCCCCTCTCTCCTCTAGAAGTCCTGCCTGGCTACTGGAAGAAGTCACTTCCCTCTCCATATTCCCAGTTGCTAAGAGTCTCAGCTTGGGTCACCACTATAACCTTCCAAGAGCCTTTCCTGTTCCAGGTCTCTGACTTGTCCCAGAGATGATCCTCCACCCATGCCCACTCTCTTTCACAGTCTTCTCTGGAACACCCCACTGCCCTGCTCTTTTGACACCTGATTCCTGCCCCTGTCCCACCCATTTTCCTCCCTCCACCTCCAATGTCTATTTTATTTCGAATGGTGATCACTCTCTATTCAAACTACCACATAGGCTGTATCTCTAACACTGTCCTGGCTGAGTCTCAAGACAGGACAAATAGCTGCCAGGAGTGTGACTTGGGACAAGGACACCGAGGGACCAGCAGAGCTTAGACACAGAAAGCTATATTTCTTCAGTCACTGACCTTAAAATATGAAAATTAATTCTAGTTTGGAGCTTCCCCCAAAAGCATGGTAGCAGCACTAAAGATGCAAAGAAGTCAAGCAGGTTGTAGGACTCAGGAGAGAATGAGGCAGTGAGGGGGGATTCTTGTTCAGCCCCAATCAGAATTCTCACAGAGACAAGAGTCATGAAGCTAGGTGTGGTGAAGACAAGCACTGGGAGGCTCTGGTGGGTGACACTATGTTTCCTTCAGATGCTAAGATGATTACAGTGGTGAGTCAGATGTAGTTTCTTACACATACCCTCTCAGTCATAGGACAGGCAAAGACACACCGAAGGGAGTGGAGTGTCCACCTGCTCTCACCCAAAGCTGCCAGATGACTCTAAGGAGAGTTAGACTTCAAATTCCTCCACTGAAAAATGGGTATGGTACTTCCACAGGCCATGCCAAAAGCTGTCACCTTACAAACAGCACCTGCTGTCTGGCCCCTCTTTAAAAAGTTTTATGTATATGCATGTGTGTGTGTGTCTGTGTGTAGATAGATGCATGAATGAAGTACCTGCAGAAGCCAGAAGAGAGTATCATATTCCTTGAATCAAGAGAAATCAGCTACTGTGAGCTGTCCAAAGTGGGTTCTAGGAACATAACATGGGTACTTGGTCCTCTAGAAGAGTAGTGTATGCTCTTAATTACTAAGCCTTCTCTCCAAATGCAGGGGCCACTTGTTCTGTTCTGTTCTCCCCACCCCCACCCCCACCCCCAATCTAATGGATTTCTTAACATACCTTTCTAAACACTAATCATCTTTTCCTTTTACTGAACGAAATTTTCTATAAAATGCTGTGTGGATTCAAGACAAATTTTGGAAATTTAGAAACCTATTTAATGACAGTTTCATAATTTAATTTTCAGAATTGGCTCTTTTTACACAACAATACCTTATAGATATTCTTGGTCCTACTTGATGGCTTCTATGCACAAGATTATACACAGGATTGCATGCAAAATTCCTAGGCTAATGGGTAGTGCTAAAAAATGTCACTCCAGGTCATCCCTTACATGCTTAGGGTCATGGGATAGCTATAATCTATAATATACTATATTATAATATATAATAATAATAATATATAATATATAATACTACATATTATAGATAGATAGATGATAGATAGATAGATAGATAGATAGATAGATAGATAGATAGATAGATAGAGCGAGCCTCCCTGTATTTCCCAGGTCTAACTCCAATCTTGCCTGCTACAATTTAAGCCCCTGCAAGTAATGCTATGGAAGATTGCTGTGCTGTGTCCCAACAGGAATATAAGGTGACAAATGAAAGTCAGAGCAAGACCACAGCTTAACATAGAGCTGTGCTGGCGCCAGCCTCAGGCCCTTAATGCCTCCAAAATCCAATAGCAAATTTGTAAATCAAATCAAAAAGCACATGCAGAGAGACAGAGTGGGAAAGGTAAGTGGGGTGAAACCAAAGAAGAGAGGCAGATTGCGTTTTGGTGCTGAATTTTAAAGCAAGAGACTCTTGGAGTGAACTAATCACTTTTTGGCAGAAGTTTCCCTCCAGCAAAAGTTCCTCTCCAGACTATCAAGTGTTGTTGAAAATAGTCTCAGCCTCTTATTATCCTTATCCCGACCTTTGAGATTGTCCTGAGCTCTGCTCAGCTCCCATTCACACTGCTGGAGAAAATGGGACCCATTAACTCAAACACTGGTAAGGACAGAGGTGCCCCCTCCCCACCTGTGCCAAGCCCTCTACCTTCCTCCCTACCTGCTCGAACTCACCCACTTTCCTCACCACTTGCTTCAACTCCTCCACTCCTCATAGAAGTTAGAAGTTTATACAACAAAGGTCATACCCAGCTTCTCACATCCCATGTGTTCACATCCAAGCAGAATTTCTTCACAAAATATTTTTCTGAATTTTTTCAAAACATCAATAAACAGTGAAAGATGCCTATGATTCCCATATCATGAGCTCCATCACTGCTGTTCTTCAGATCTAGAAGCCTAAGGGTGTCATGGAGAGATGCCGGAAGAGCAAATACCCCAGAAGCCAGGAGTGCTACAGGAGTAGAGCCCATCATGTCACATGCACACATAAGCCTGGCATGTGTGTACTCCTCAAACTGAACAGGCCTCCATAATGGAGAACACACAAACTGAAGACAAGTTATGGTTTTAGAAGTCTGGTGCTTCTAAATGAAAAAAGATGGAAGCTTATCCACCCACAATGTGCCCAGGCCTAAAGGATGGATTAATTCCTTGGGTGCTGGAGGCTCTTCACATGGAACAACTTGTCTTTTCAAGTTGTACTTATGACCTGAATGTTGGCATTTGAAGCCTACACACCAAAGCAGAGCAGAAGTATAAATCCTGATAGCTGTGGGTGCTATCCTCCTCTAAGAAGCAGCGGATAGAGCCGGTGCACCTGAGACGCAGCATTGTAGGTGCCATTCACTGAGAGTGCCCTGCTGTCAAGCTGCTATGCCTTACACTTCCAGCTCAAACAATGAGTGAGTCTCTTGTTCCACACAGTGCTATTCTTTCCCCATCTTTGCCATCAGCACCTTCTTCTGTGAGTGCAGCCATGTTCATAAACATGGTGATGTTTCCCAGCAGCATCACACACCATCCAGTCCTTAAGAGAATCAAAGGATGCTCTGGGCCACAGGTCTTGATTTATGCCATTCTCCCCAGGCATCTCCAGCATCCACATGAGGGCACAGCAGGAGCCCAATGAGTATTTGTTGATTAATGGGACTTGAGCCATGAAAGACAGCCCTCTTTGGGGAGCTCTATTCGTTAAGTGGGTCAATTAGCTTGTCTGTCCCCCTCGTGACTGATGGGATATTGTGAATTCCTTATGTCTACAATCAGCAGATTTAGACCCTCATCACTGAGAGTGGCTTTTTACTGTTCCAGCTACAAAAACAGCTGTAGGGTAGACTGCCATTCTGCAGGAGCTGGTGAGACAGTGTTCTGATGAATTAAAGATTCTGGTCAGTGAGAAAATCACGTATGAACAAGACTGTCCTTTGCATAAACTTACACCCAAATGATATAATTTCATCTCTCAAAAGGAACCTCGAAGACCCAGTCTGGGAGTGTTGTACACACAGGCAAGGCTCCCTTCATTTGGGGACTACTATGAGGGACAGAGAAATTAAGAGTGACTCTCTCCTAACTCCCAGAAAATTCAGGATCTCTCTCTATCTGAGACCTAGTATCATACACGTGCCATGGCAGAACCAGTAACTGCTTACATGGACTCTATATTTTCATTCGTGAAATGGGATAATTTAAACAGGATGATTAGGGGGTGGTTAAATGAATGACAAGATGCTTCTCAACTAAATTTGTAAGGCATTTTAGTTCCCCACTCTCAGGGCTCAGGCATGCTTTGTAGACCCCCTCCCATTTAAGGCCTCCCTTTTAAGGCCTACCCTTTAGGTCCACTTCTTTAAGCCTTCCCTTTAAAGTCTCCCCTTTAAGCACTCTGGTGCCACACACACACAAGCTTTCAGACTCAAGTTGACCACATGTAAATTTTAGTATTTTTATGCAGCTTTTTAAAAATTAGATATTTCCTTTAATTACATTTCAAATGCTATCCCAAAAGTTCAGTATACACTCCCCCTGCCCTGCTCCCCTACCTACCTACTCCCACTTCTTGGCGCTGGCATTCCCCTGTACTGGGGCATATAAAGTTTGCAAGACCTTGAGGCCTCTCTTCCCAATGATGGCCGACTAGGCCGTCTTCTGCTACATATGCAGCTAGAGACACGAGCTCTGGGGGTACTGCTTAGTTCATATTGTTGTTCCACCTATAGGGATGCAGACCCCTTCAGCTCCTTGGGTACTTTCTCTAGCTCCTCCATTGGGGCCCCTGTGTTCCATCCACTAGATGACTATGAGCATCCACTTCTGTATTTGCCAGGCACTGGCATAGCCTCACCAGAGACAGCTATATCAGGGTCCTTTCAGCAAAATCTTGCTGGAATATGCAATAGTGGCTTGGTTTGGTGGCTGATTATGGGATGGATCCCCTGGTGGGGTAGTCTCTGGATGATCCATCCTTTTGACTTAGCTTCAAACTTTGTCTGTGCAATTCCTTCCATGGGTGTTTTGTTCCCTATTCTAAGGAGGAATGAAGTATCCACACATTAGTCTTCCTTTTTCTTAATTATCTTGTGTTTTGCAAATTGTATCTTGGGTATTCTAAGTTTCTGGGCTAATATCCACTTATCAGTGAGAGCATATCGTATGAGTTCTTTTGTGATTGGGTTACCTCACTAAGGATGATATCCTCCAGATACATCCATTTGCCCAAGAATTTCATAAATTCATTGTTTTTAATAGCAGAGTAGTACTCCATTGTGTAAATGTACCACATTTTCTGTATCCATTCCTCTGTTGAGGGATATCTGGGTTCTTTCCAGCTTCTGCCTATTATAAATAAGGCTGCTATGAACATAGTGGAGCATGTGTCCTTATTACCAGTTGGAACATCTTCTGGGTATATGATCAGGAGAGGTATTGCTGGATCCTGCGGTAGTATTATGTCCAGTTTTCTGAGGAACTGCCAGACTGAGTCCCAGAGTGGTTGTATAAGCTTGCAATCCCACCAACAATGCAGGAGTGTTCCTCTTTCTCCACATCCTCGCCAGGATCGGCTGTCACCTAAATTTTTAATCTTAGCCATTCTGGCTGGTGTGAGGTGGAATCTCAAGGTTGTTGATTTGCATTTCCCTGATGATTAAGGATATTGAACATTTTTTCAGGTGCTTCTCAGCCATTCGGTATTCATCAGTTAAGGATTCTTTGTTTGGCTCTGTACCCCATTTTAATTGGGTTATTTGAATTTCTGGAGTCCAGCTTCTTGAGCTCTTTGTATATATTGGATATTAGTCCCCTAACAGATTTAGGAATGGTAAAAATCTTTTCCCAATCGGTTGGTGGCCTTTTTGTCTTATTGACAGTGTCTTCTGCCTTACAGAAGCTTTGCAATTTTATGAGGTCCCATTTGTCAATCTTACAGCACAAGCCATTGCTGTTCTGTTTAGGAATTTTTCCCCTGTGTCCATATCTTCAAGGCTTTTCCACACTCTCTCCTCTATAAATTTCACTGTCTCCGGTTTTATGTGGAGTTCCTTGATTCACTTAGACTTGAGCTTTGTACGAGGAGATAGGAATGGATCAATTTGCATTCTGCTACATGATAACCGCCAGTTGTGCCAGCACCATTTGTTGAAAATGCTGTCTTTTTTTCACTGAATGGCTTTAGCTCCCTTGTCAAAGATCAAGTGACCATAGGTGTGTGGATTAATTTCTGGGTCTTCAATTCTATCCCATTGATCTACCTGTCTGTCGCTGAACCAGTACCATGCAGTTTTTATCACAATTGCTCTGTAGTACAGCTTGAGGTCTGGCATGGTGATTCCAACAGAGGTTCTTTTATTGTTGAGAAGAGTTTTTGCTATCCTGGGTTTTTTATTATTCCAGCTGAATTTGCAAATTGCCCTTTCTAACTCAGTGAAGAATTGAGTTGGAATTTTGATGGGGATTGCATTAAATCTGTAGATTGTTTTTGACAGAATAGCCATTTTGACTATATTAATCCTGGGATCTTCTTCAATTTCTTTCTTCAGAGACTTGAAGTTGTTATCATACAGATCTTTCACTTCCTTAGAGTTGCACCAAGGTATTTTATATTATTTGTGACTATTGTGAAGGGTGTTGTTTCCCTATTTTTTTTTTTTTTTTTTTTTTTTGGGGTTTTGGTTTTTGGTTTTTTTTTTCGAGAAAGGTTTTCTCTGTATAGCCCTGGCTGTCCTGGAACTCTTTGTAGCCCAGGCTGGCTTCAAACTCAGAAATCTGCCTGTCTCTGCCTCCCGAGTGCTGGGATTAAAGGTGTGTGCCACCACACCTGGCTCCTAATTTCTTTTTCATCCTGTTTATCCTTTGTGTAGAGAAAGGCCATTGATTTGTTTGAGTTAATTTTCTAGCCAGCTACTGCACTGAAGCTGTTTATCAGGCTTAGGAGTTCTCTGGTGGAATTTTTAGGTAACTTATATATACTATCATATCATCTGCAAAAAGTGATATTTTGACTTCCTCTTTTCCAATTTGTATCCCCTTGATCTCCTTTTGTTGTCAAATTGCTCTGGCTAGGACTTCAAGTACTATATTGAATAGGTAGGGAGAAAGTGGGCAGCCTTGTCTAGTCCCTGATTTTAGTGGGATTGCTTGGAGTTTCTCTCCATTTAGTTTGATGTTGGCTATTGGTTTGCTGTATATTGCTTTTATTATATTTACGTATGGGCCTTGAATTCCTGATCTTTCCATGACTTTTATCATGAAGGGGTGTTGGATGTTGTCAAATGCTTTCTTAGCATCTAATGAGATGATCATGTGGTTTGTGAGTTTGTTTATTTAGTGGATTACGTTGATGGATTTCCATATATTAAACCATCCCTGCATCCCTGGGATGAAGCCTACTTGGTCATGATGGATGATAGTTTTGATGTGAGCTTGGATTCGATTTGCAAGGAATTTTATTGAGTATTTTTGCATTGATATTTATAAGGAAATTGGTCTGAAGTTCTCTTTCTTTGTCGGATCTTTGTGTGGTTTAGGTATCAGAGTAATTGTGGCTTCTCAGAATGAAATGGGTAGAGTATCTTCTGATTCTATTTTATGGAATAGTTTGAAGAGAACTGGAATTAGGTCTTCTTTCAAGGTCTGATAGAACTCTGCACTAAACCCATCTGGTACTGGGCTTTTTTTGGTTGGGAGACTATTAATGACTGCTTCTATTTCTTTAGGGGAAATAGGACTGTTTAGATCGTTAATCTGATCCTGATTTAACTTTGGTGCCTGGTATCTGTCTAGGAAGTTGTCCATTTCATCCAGGTTTTCCAGTTTTGTTGAGTATAGCCTTTTGTAGTAGGATCTGATGATGTTTTGGATTTCTTCAGATTCTGTTGTTATGTCTCCTTTTTCATTTCTGATTTTGTTCATTAGAATGCTGTCCCTGTGCCCTCATTTAGTCTGGCTAAGGGTTTATCTATGTTGTTGATTTTTCTCAAAGAACTAGCTCTTTGGCTGATTCTTTGAATAGGTTTATTTTTCTCTCCACTTGGTTGATTTCACCCCTGAGTTTGATTATTTCCTGCCTTCTACTCCTCTTGGCTGAATTTGCTTCATTTAGTTCTAAAGCTTCTAGGTGTGCTGTCAGGCTGCTAGTGTATGCTCTCTCTAGTTTCTTTTTGGAGACACTCAGGGCTATGAGTTTTCCTTTTAGGACTGCCTTCATTGTGTCCCATAAGTTTGGGTATATTGTACCTTCATTAACCTCCAAAAAGTCTTTAATTTATTTATTTCTTTCATCCTTGACCAAGGTATCATTGAGTAGAGTGTTGTTCAGTTTCCACGTGAATATTGGCTTTCTATTATTTATACTAAAGATCATCCTTAGTCCATGGTGATCTGATAGGATGCATTGGACTATTTCAATATTTTTGTATCTGTTGAGGCTTGTTTTGTGACCGATTATATGGTCAGTTTTGGAGGAGGTACCATGAGGTGCTGAGAAGAAGGTATATCCTTTTGTTTTAGGATAAAATGTTCTGTAGATATCTATTAAATCCATTTGTTTCATAACTTCTGTTAGTGTCCATGTGACTCTGTTTAGTTTCTGTTTCCAGGATCTGTCCATTGGTGAGAGTGGGGTGTTGATGTCTCCCACTATTATTGTGTAAGGTGCAATGTGTGCTTTGAGCTTTACTAGACTTTCTTTAATGAATGTGGCTGCCCTTAAATTTGGAGCATAGATATTCAGAATTGAGAATTCATCTTGGTAGATTTTATCTTTGATGAGTATGAAGTGCCCTTCCTTGTCTTTTTTGATAACTGTGTTGGAAGTCATTTTTATTTGATATTTTAATGGCTACTCCAGCTTGTTTCTTTGGACCATTTGCTTGGAAAATTGTTTTCCAGCCTTTCACTCTATGGTAGTGTCTGTCTTTTTCCCTGAGGTGGGTTTCCTATAGCAAAATGTTGGGTCCTGTTTGTGTAGCCAGTCTGTTAGTCTATGTCTTTTTATTGGGGAATTGAGTCCATTGATGTTAAGAGTGATTAAAGAAAAGTAATTCTTGCTTCCTTTTATTTTTGTTGTAAGAGTTGGGATTCTGTTCTTGTGGCTGTCTTCTTTTAGGTTTTTGAAGGATTACTTTCTTGCTTTTTCTAGGGTGTAGTTTCCATCCTTGTGTTGGTGTTTTCCCTTTATTATCCTTTGAAGGGCTGCATTCATGGAAAGATATTGTGTGAATTTGGTTTTATCATGGAATACTTTGGTTTCTCCATCTATGGTAATTGAGAGTTTTGCTGGGTATAGTAGCCTGGGCTGGCATTTGTTTGTGTGCTCTTAGGGTCTAGATAACATCTGTCCAAGATATTCTGGCTTTCATAGTCTCTGGTGAGAAGTCTGGTGTAATTCTAATAGGCCTGCCTTTATATGTTACTTGACCTTTTTCCCTTACTGCTTTTAATATTCTGTCTTTATTTAGTGCATTTGTTGTTCTGATTATTATGTGTCTGGAGGAATTTCTTTTCTGGTCCAGTCTATTTGGAGTTCTGTAGGCTTCTTGTATGTTCATGGGCATCTCTTTCTTTAGGTTAGGGAAGTTTTCTTCTATAATTTTGTTGAAGATATTTGCTAGCCTTTAAGTTGAAAACTTCATTCTCATCTACTCCTATTATCAGTAGGTTTGGTCTTCTCATGTCCTGGATTTCCTGGATGCTTTGAGTTAGGATCTTTTTGCATTTTGCATTTTCTTTTATTGTTGTGCCCATGTTCTCTATGGAATCTTCTGCACCTGAGATTCTCTCTTCCATCTCTTGTATTCTGTTCCTGATGCTCGCATCTATGGTTCCTGATTTCTTTCCTAGGGTTTTTATCTCCAGAGTTGTCTCCCTTTGGGTTTTTTTTATTGTTTCTACTTCCCTTTTTAGGTCTTGGATGGTTTTCTTCAATTCCTTCACCTGTTTGGTTATGTTTTTCTGTAAGTCTTTAAGGACTTCTACCTCTTTAGCAGTGTTGCCCTGTATTTCTTTAAGTGAGTTATTAATGCCCTTCTTAAAATTCTCTACCAGCATCCTGAGGTATGATTTTAAATCTGAATCTTGCTTTTTGGGTGTGTTGGGGTATCCAGGACTGGCTGAGGTGGGACTGGTGGGTTCTGATGATGGTCTTGGTTTCTGTTAGTAAGATTCGTACGTTTGCCTTTCACCATCTGGTAATCTCTGGAGTTAGTTGTTATAGTTGTCTCTGGCTGGAGCTTGTTCCTCTTGTGATTCTGTTAGCCTCTGTCAGCAATCCTGGGAGTCCAGCTCTCTTCTGAGTCTCAGTGGTTAGAGTACTCTCTGCAAGCAAGCTCTCCTCTTGCAGAGAAGGTGCACAGAGGTCTGGCATTCAGACCTGCCTCCTGGCTGAAGATAAAGGCCGGAAACAGGGCCTGTCTCAGAAGATGTGTTGTCTCTGCAGTCTTTGCGCTCACCTGCTTAGACTGGTCTCTGAGGGACCTGGGGCACAAGATGGCTCCCTCACCTGCTCTGGCAGTCAGAGAGCCCTCCCAGGTGGTCACCTCTCCTCTGGTGGGGTAGGTGCCTGGATGTCTGGAGCCAAAAATGGGGTCTGTCCCAGAAGCTGTGTCGCTTCTGAGTCTGCACTCTCACCTGTGCAGACTGGTCTCTGAGGGACCCAGGACATAAGATGTCTCCCTTACCTCTTTGATGTAACTTTTATGTAACTCTAAATTTGTTCATTCAAAACTTTTGTAATAAATAGAAAATCAGTTGTGGTTTCCATTTATTCTTTTAGGAGATTTAATTTTTTTCTTGCTTTTATGCTCAGAAAGAAGTCTTCTACTAGTGAGGATACTTTTTAATGAACAGTCAGCATTACAGCAAATTGCAATTCAGCAGCTCCACAGTTGTTCTAAGTCTACTCCACCAGCTCAGCGTACTGGAGCCTACTAGATATACTTACCTAGCCCACGGGAGGGCATCTCAATTACTATTCTTTAAGTGATCTAAACACACACTGGGCAGCTGTATTTCTAAAAGTTTGAGAGATCTTGACCAAAATAAAAATGTAACTGAGCTTCTTAACTGAATTGTATTATGATGAGATGTGCAAATTTTGAGCAAGTTGGGAGCAGGAGGCTTACATGTGCATCTAAGGTACATTCTCCTCGATCTTCCCAGCACACTGAGGACCTACCCTCTGCTAGATACCATCTGTGAACTCCTTGTTTGACTTCCCACTTAGCAGGCTTCCCTGACCTACACAACCTTTGAGAAAGACATATAGGCAGTCTTTCTCTTTCTATTAATTCGGCAGTGGGCAGATGCTACAGACAGCCTTGCAAACAGAGGCACCAAACACTGGCTCCTGACTGTTGACACTATGCACACAGGCTGGGGAACCAGACAGCATCTCAGGATGGATCTGGAAGGAGGGACACCAAAAGCTTCATATCACAACATCAAAGCTTGAGGAGATGAAAGGGCATCTTTATATTTGCATCATAAATACGTTTTACATACTCTGATATTCCAAGAATCTTTCATTTTAGCAGGTGGAAAAACAATGGCAGAGGCACCTATGTAAAACACAGAGGCCGGCTTGTAGCTGGCGATTAAATTTTACGTGGCTTTGATATAACCACTGCAATTAAGTGCTCTGATGAGCAAGGACTTGTTGGGTTCTTTACAGGGTACAAGTTGTTTACTAATCTCCGGTTTATATGATAAATCCATCATCATTGGCGCAGCTGCAAATAAGTTTTTAAAGGTATAGTTTTTGTTCAGCACAAAAAATTCCAAATGTTTTACCTTTCTCTGAAGATTTTTTTTTTTTTTTTTTTTTTTGCTAGTGAGAGGTGACTAGGTAGATTCTAGGCTGTCTGGCTGAGTACTAGGGCATTCTCAGCCTGAAGATGCAGGGTTGAAAGTCCACTGTCCAGCTGGTGGAGGGAGAACATGAACAGGAACACTTAACAGCATCCATACAGTGAACAGGCCCATATATTTGAATGCTCTGAGACTGAGGTCACACAGAAACCAAGTACCCCAGGGCTGGGTCAACACCAGTTATAAGCCTATTTTTCACTCTGTTGGAAAGGACAAATACCAAAGACTTTAAGGAAGAGTGATTGAGGAGTATATTGGGTTTGGTTTGGGTTTTTTATAGGCTAGGTTTTATGTAGCCTTAAAGGTTGGCCTTAAACTCTCTAGGTAGCTAAAGATATCCTTGAAGCCCTGATACTCTTGCCTCTACTTTGTAAGAGCTAGAATTATGGGTGTGTACCAGTTACTCAGCTTAGGTGGTACCCTGTCAAACTCAAAACTTAATAAATTGCTAGGTCAGCAATTTATCAACTGAGCTATATCTCCAGTTCTTGTATTGGTGATCTTCTAGTTGTATCTAGCAAATTTTAAAACATCTTGCTCAGTTTTATTCAAATTATTTGCGGGGGTGTGTGTGAATGTGTGCATGCATGGGGAAGCTAAATGATAACCTTGGGTACCATTCCTCGGGAGCATCCACTTTGCTGCTGCTAGCATTGTTTGTTGTGCTTTCTAATTGTTTTTCTTCTTGTTTTAGCTTTCTTTCTGTCTGTTTCTCTGGTGGGGAGGCACATGGACATGCCAGATAATAACCTCAGACACCATGCACCTAGTGTGGATGACAAAGAATAGGGTTTCTCGGTGGTCTGGAGCTCCCAAGTCGGCTAGGTGGGCTACTGGTGAATCCCATGTGTTCCTGCCTTGCCAGGGCTGGAACTACAAATGTACGCTGTCATGCACAGGTTTTACGTAAGCATCCTAGGCTCAAGCATGGGCCTTAGACTTGCATGACAAACAGTTTACCAACAATCTCCCCAGACACTATTTACCTTTTAAAGAGCCTTGCTCAATTTTATTCAATTTTTGAATTACAGAAATACTTTATTTAAAATGAGTTCAGCTCTCACAGCAACACAGACATTCGTTGTACATTATGGCCAATCTGCCCACATGGCCAAAATCACTCAAAGTTCCAACATACTATTACAAAAAGAGAAAATGGCTTCTCCTTAAAAAAAATCATCTTTACTTTAACAACAGTTCTTTTAAGACATCCTTTGAAGATGATGAACCTATGTAGATTTCAGTAAATCAGTGGTCTAACGACACTGAGGAGAGATACATTTCCCATCAGCATCACTGATGGGAATGAATGAAGACTGAACCACACACTGCTTCACAGGGTCCTCATCACTTCTGAGAAGATGTTGGGAGCACCAGCTGAGAGTGGGTAGATCTGAGGCTGAGCATGCCTCAGTTATGAGGACTTACCATCATTTCTGAACATTCTCTCAATCAATTAATCTGGGTCAATTGCTAGGAAGTGGATGCATATTAGAAAGTCTGCTATCTTCAGAATCATCTCCTCTCTGCCAGAAAAGTTGGGATAGACGCACTGGCCCACAGCAAAGCCTGAGAGGCCATCAGGGCTCCTTACACATGGTTAAGTGCCAGCAGAGGAAGTGTGCGCTCCTAGGCTGGAAATGTGACTCAAGGCCATAGGTCAAAACACAGGCCTCTCCAAGCTGGTCACTTTTCAGTCAATGTGTCATGCTCCTGAGGGACATGTGGTTTTATGGTACCAGAGCAACAATAATGGGATGTGCCTGGTGCCTTTCAGGGTCAATGCCCTGAAGCCTGAATGCAGTCCAAGACACTGGGCCCTCATTATAAATCCCTGTAGAAATAGCTTCTCTTTGTCCTAGCCCCTGGCCTCTGCTTGTCCACAGGTCAAAAGGTATCTCTGTAGTTTCTCAGAAGAGTGCAAGGGATATCTAGGTTCCCTTCCCCTTGCGGCAAACATCTTGGTAACATGCCAGCTGGCACCACATCTCTTTGCAGTGCCATTTTGAATGTGATACAAGTTCCTCTATGTAGTTTGATTAGGTATAATTGTTTCATGATTATTGTTTTATGTGCCCTAACAGACATTACCTATTCCCAGGTTATGGAATGGTCCCCAGTATTTTCTTGTGAAATCTTCATAATTCAGTTTTACTTTGATTTCTATGATCTAAGTCAAATAGATAAGTGGTTACGATGGTTTTATTGAGTTTTTTGGGTTTTCTGCTTGTTCTGTGATATATAAATACCACATTATTCCAGCAACACATATTTACATTCACTCTCCTTGTTAAATGTCTTAGGTACCTTGGTTAATAGTCAATGACTCATGTTAGTGTAGGTTTGCTGCTTCAACCACAGGCTGACCTCTTTACTTCCTAACACATGAAGGCAGCAAACATAAACTCACTTACTGTCTATTTAGTCCTAACAACACCAATATCAGAGGCAGCTATTTAAAGTCTTATGGAATTAGGATTGTGACTTACAGAATACAGAGATCCCATCAGAGACAGCTGCCAGCCATTCACGAATATGGTGTGGCTTAACCCCTCTCTTGGCAGTGCCTTATAGTTTTGAATGTAGATGTATTCCACATATTTGATTACTTCTACTTCTAAGTAGTTCATGTTCTTTGAGGCTATTGCACATGAATTGATCTTATTTTTCATTTTTGCTGTTGATTAATAAATTAAAATTCAGGGTTTTTAAAACTTTGAAACCTTATTAAATTGCATATTTTTTTCTAACAAGACTTTTGCATTGCTTTGTTTTCTTGTTCTTGTCAATAATCAGGGTCTCCTGTGTGAACAAGACAACTTTACTTCTTGGCTTCTAGTGTGTGTGTGTGTGTGTGTGTGTGTATGTGTGTGTGTGTTTCTCTTGTCTTTATGTTCTATTTGGATTCTCCAGCCCAAGGTTGGGTAGAAAACAGAGAGAAACTTTGCCTCATTCCCAGGCTGAAGAACGGACACTCATGAAGGTTTGTCTGGTGCCTGCATCATGACAAGAAAGTACAAGCTCTTCTGTATGTCTCCTCTTCTCTGTTCCTGATTTCCAAGCACATCTACCTTGCATGGATTTAAATGTCTGTCGAGCACATTCTCACTGAGATAAACATGCAGCTTTACTTTAAGCAGTTCCTTTGGTGGGTCATGCTTATTTTCAGGCATGGAACCAACTTCATAGGATAAAGCCTACCGTGCATTATCTTTTTCTATATGACTGAGTTCAGGGGCTGAGATTTTATTACAAATATCAACAACTATGCTCATCATTTTCTTGTTCCCTTGTCAGATATTCATGACTTCACAATATTCATTGGGAAATATTCCTTTCCAAGGTTTAGAAAATAATATTATATAATTGTTACGATTTCTTCTTTGGAAATTACCTTTAGGAGAGTTCTTTTGATAGAAAGCTGCATTAGGAATTTGGCACTTACATTTTATCCTGAATCATCTCTTTAGCAAGCTAATTTTTTTTTTTTTAAGATTTGTTTCTATGTTCACCTGTCATTTACCAGAAAATTACCAATAAATCAGTGTGGATGTTCATATTTCTTCTTATTTTGATGCTGGTCCAATCTAAAACAATCCCCTCTTAGCAGCACTGTTAGTTTTGTTTTCTGTGTTTCCTCTGAGTTATTCTTGGGGAAATGATGAGATGGGCTGTGACTGTTCTCAAAAGGCCATGCTGGGTGTTATTTGTCCTCCCTTGCTTGTGTTGTCTCCTATCTTCTGCATCTCTACTGTGATCTCCTCAGCCTTCCTACAACTTCCTGTGCATCTACTGTGCTCATCTGCTTGACATTTCTTAAAGTGCAAGATCAGGTCCTTGCTTTAAATCATCTAAAATTAGCATTTCAGAACTAAATACTTTCATCAAAACATGACTTCAATCATAAAATTTTATGTCTATTTTCATGTTCACTCAGTTTAACTTACTTGGTTTTTTTTCATTAATAGTTCTTCTTTGATATATGTGACTTACAGAAGTTCATAAACATGAAAACTGATTGGGGCTTTTCCTGAATCCCTCAGGGGTTCTGCCCAGAAGGAACACTGATGGTCTCAGACTTGTGGAGGCTTGTAAGGATGCACATTCCCGTGACTACCAGCTAAGCCATTCAAATTCTGGAATTGAGACTAGTTTTTAACTTTACATTCATGTATACATACATATGTAAGTATGTATGTAAATCAATTATAATTTAGATTATATGTGCTTGCTGATTTTTTTGTATTGCTGTTTTATATCAAGTATTGAGACTAAGATTTTTGAGTATAGTGTATTGTACATCTGTCTATCTCTTCCTCATTGTTGGCTTATGTAATTGTTACTAAGCTGACACATCTTATGTCCTACTGAATGGGGTGTTCTATCTTTCCCTTTGCCAGAATGCTTCATCACAAAGTCCACTTTGTCTAATATTTTGTTTGTCTTTTTGCTGTTGTCCTGATTTTTTGCTCATTTGCTACTTGTTTTGCTTTGGGCTTGATGCCACAATTAAATCCAGAGCTTCCCACATGCCAGGAAATACTCTCCCACCAGCCACACCCTAGCCCAACTGCTTGATCAGCTATGTGTAGACATGTGCAGCCAATTCTAATTGATGTGTTAATCCTTTTATGTTTCCTCTAGTCATTAATAAGGCAGAGTTCAGGTGCTACCATCTTTTTGCTTCTTATTTCTCTCTCTCTCCCATCTTGTCTCTTTGTGATAAGCAAAGACTTTGGGTGTATTCCTGTTACTCCTGTACTACATTTTTAGATATATAATTTTAAAATCTGGTGGCTTCTCTAAGGATTAAGATATATACCTATAATATGTTACACTGTCTTTTCAATATTGTATCACTTCATATAAACTACAGTTCATTTTTTTATTCTTCTCTCATACATTAACTTTCTATCAGAGTTTCCTCTCCCTCTAATCCTCCCAGTGCCCCCTTTTCCCCAGGTCCACAGCTCACTTCTAGAGGATGGTTCTGTCCAGTTTTCCATTTGCAACTGCTTTCGTGTGTGCTGAATTTACATATGTGCACTGCTCCTCTAAGACTGCTCCTCTCAGCCTCTGCTGTTGCTCTCGGCTGCTTCTTTCCTGAAAAGGATGAATGTTTTCCTATTTCTCTTGCAACTAATTGTTTATTACTACTGTCAATAGGCACAAATCACTATGAATGAACCGCTGGGGGGGGGCATCCTGGACTCTTGCATCTCTGAAAGACTTCTTTCAGCAGGCAGTTGACTTGGGTCTTGACCCAAATATTCTGGAGTGGGCAGCAACTTCTAGATGAGATCTTCCATGGCATCTTCCAGCTCTTAAAACCAAGATATATTGCAGGGTTTAGACATTGATTTGAGGAGATTATGCATGTAGAATTTGGCTCTTCTTCTGGTTAGATCTTTTTTCAGATGATCTACCATCTCAGCCCAGGAAACCTGCTTGTTTCTCCTGTGTTAAGTCATGACTGTAAAATGTTCTGAGACATTTTCACAAAGTTTAGTACCTGTGTTTAGGTGGATGTCTACTAGTTTCTAACTTTTGGAAGGCTCTCACGGGCTTCAAAGCATGCTGCTGTGATTTTTCTAAGTGTTGTGATAGTTCCTGGTGAAGGTTGCTCAGCTAACCTGATGTTATTGCCATAAACCTAAACATCTGCTTTTGATGGACTGTCCTGCTTCCAACAAAGGTAGAAACCACATGTGTCTGATAGTAATCAGAACTAGCATCAGATATTTCTCTTTGTTTTTCCCATTAGAAATTCTCACAACATTCAGAGAGGACACTAGATCAGACTGACTCCATGCATTTCGAAGGAAGGGCAAAGAAATGAAAAGCATCATCAGAGAACCCACCCCAGCTAATCACACTGCTCCTCAGAGAGAAACACTTCCCATGAAACAGTAACTTCCTGTGTATATGGTCACTTCCTGTGGACACAGTCACCAACTTGCAATGGTTAGTTTTAAGTGTCAACTTGAGACAACCTAGAATTATCTGCCAAGAGAGTCTTAATAAAGAATTATTTAGGTTCTGCTGTCACCTAAAGAGAAAGCACCCAAGGGACTAAAGGGAGCTGCAACCCTATAGGTGGAACAATAATATGAACTAACCAGTACCCCGGAGCTCTTGTCTCTAGCTGCATATGTTTCAAAAGATGGCCTAGTCGGCCATCACTGGAAAGAGAGGCCCATTGGACTTGCAAACTTTATATGCCCCAGTACAGGGGAACGCCAGGGTCAAAAAGGGGGAGTGGGTGGGTTGGGGAGTGGGGGGGTGGGTATGGGGGATTTTTGGGATAGCATTAGAAATGTAAATGAGGAAAATACCTAATTAAAAAAATCTCAAAAAACAAAAACAAAACAAAACAAAACAACAACAACAAAAAAGAATTATTTAGATCATGTTGACCTGTGGGCGTATCTGTGAGGGATAGTCTTAACTGTTAGTTGGTGAAGGAAGATCCAGCCCATTGTGGGTAATACCATTCCTTGGTCATGAAGTCCTGGACGTTATGGGAAGAGAATGCCAGCTGAGAGGAAGCTAGCAAACAAAACTATGTGTATTTTCTCTTTGTTCTTTACTATGGATATAATGTGACTAGTTGCTTGAGCTCCTCTTGACTTCCCCGAATGATATACTATAACTTGGAATTGTAAGCCAAATAACTCTTTTTCTCCTCTAAGTTGATGTTTTGTTTAGGGCATTTTATTAAAACAACAGAAGTAAAATTGGACATCATGTGGACATATTTATTGTGTATGCAGTCAATTCTCATATGCACAGTCACCTTCTATAGCACTGATACCTCCTGAAAGATATGAACACAGTCATCTCCCATGGCCACACATCTCCTGTAGACACAGTCACTTCCTGTGCCACTGTTACTTCCTTGTATATAGTCACTACCTGTCATGCACAGCATTATGAAGCTCATGTTGATATCACATTCCCTCTTAAAGCTAATTTGTGGAGAACTACCGCTGAGGATCCAGGGGTGTTCAAGCAGTACCTCTGGCTCTCAGGCCCTCCCCTGCTGGAAGGATAGCAGCTGCTTGTTTCAAGCTCTTCTGTTTTCAAGTTGTAACTTTAGTTTTACAGGAACCTGGACATAGAAAAGGAAAGGAAACCTTTTCATGTGTCATAAGCCAACTGTCTCTGTAGGGAGGAGACCCAGGCTGTGCCTAACCTCAAGGTTCTTTTCCTGTATAGGACTATATAGATGTAAAATGAGCAAAATGATTAATATTTTACTCTGACGGTCAAAAAGGAAGCTAGATATTGCTATATGTCTGAGAAAGGTAAATAAATGTCACTTAATGAAAATATAGACAATATAAGAATACAAATTTATATTTAAAATTAAGAAAATTAAAACAAGCCCTCCCTTGCATTCATTGACAAGACTAAGTGCAAGAAGATTGAATTTTCCATCACTGCTGGTATTTATGAAAGCAGCCACACTCAATTCTGGAAAAAAACTTATCACCATGCCTGACCTAAAGCTGTACTACAGAGCAATTGTGAAAACAACAACAACAACAACAACTTCATGGTACTGGTATAGAGACAGACAGGTAGACCAATGGAATAGAATTGAAGACCCAGAAATGAACCCACACACCTATGGTCACTTGACCTTTGACAAGGGAGCTAAAACCATCCAGTGGAAAAAAGACAGCATTTTCAACAAATGATGCTGGTACAACTGGCGATTATCATGTAGAAGAATGTGAATTGATCCATTCTTATCTCCTTGTACTAAGGTCAAGTCTAAGTGGATCAAGGAACTCCACATACAACCAGAGACACTGAAACTTATAGAGGAGAAAGTGGGGAAAAGCCTTGAAGATATGGGCACAAGGGGAAAATCCCTGAATAGAACAGCAATGACTTGTGCTATAAGATCGAGAATTAACAAATGGGACCTCATAAAAATGCAAAGCTTCTGTAAGGCAAAAGACACTGTCAATAAGACAAAAAGGCCACCAACAGATTGGGAAAGGATCTTTACCAATCTTAAATCAGATAGGGGACTAATATCCAATATTTATAAAGAACTCAAGAAGGTGGACTCCAGAAAATCAAATAAACCCATTAAAAAATGGGGCACGGAACTAAACAAAGAATTCTCAACTGAGGATTATCGAATGGCTGAGAAGCACCTGAAAAAAATGTTCAACATCCTTAATCATCAGGGAAATGCAAATCAAAACCACCCTGAGATTCCACCTCACACCAGTCAGAATGGCTAAGATAAAAAAATTCAGGTGACAGCAGATGCTGGCAAGGATGTGGAGAAAGAGGAACACTCCTCCATTGTTGGTGGGATTGCAAGCTTGTACAACCACTCTGGAAATGAGTCTGGCGGTTCCTCAGAACTACCAGGGGATATATATATATATATTACTACCAGAGGATCCAGCAATACCTCTCCTGGGCATATATTCAGAAGATGTTCCAACTGGTAATAAGGACACATGTTCCACTATGTTCACAGCAGCCTTATTTATAGTAGCCAGAAGCTGGAAAGAACCCAGATGTACCTCAAGAGAGGAATGGATACAGAAAATGTGGTACATTTACATAATGGAGTACCACTCGGCTATTAAAACAATGAATTTATGAAATTCCTAGGCAAATGGATGGACCTGGAGGGCATCATCCTGTGTGAGGTAACCCAATCACAAAAGAACTCACATGATATGTACTCACTGATAAGTGAATATTAGCCCAGAAACTTAGAATACCCAAGATACAATTTGCAAAACACATGAAACTCAAGAAGAACGAAGACCAAAGTGTGGGCACTTTGCCCCTTCTTAGAATTGGGAACAAAACACCCATGGAAGGAGTTACAGAGACAAAATTTGGATCTGAGAGGAAAGGATGGACCATCCAGATACTGCCCCCCCCCAGGTATCCATCCCATAATCAGCCACCAAACGCATATACTATTGCATACACCAGCAAGATTTAGCTGAAGGGATCCTGATATAGCTGTCTCTTGTGAGGCTATGCCAGTGCCTGGCAAACACAGAAGTGGGTGCTCACAGTCATCTATTGGATGGAACACAGGGACCCCAATGGAGGAGCTAGAGAAAGTACCCAAGGAGCTGAAGGGGTCTGCAACCCCATAGGTAGAACAACAATATGAACTAACCAGTACCCCCTGAGCTCATGTATATAGCTGCATATGTGGCAGAAGATGGCCTAGTCGGCCATCATTGGGAAGAGAGGCCCCTTGGTCTTGCAAACTTTATATGCCCCAGTACAGGGGAACACCAGGGCCAAGAAGTGGGAGTGGGTGGGTAGAGGAGCAGGGCGGGGTTGGGGGGGGTATAGGGGACTTTCGGGATAGCACTTGAAATGTAAATGAAGAAAATACCTAATAAAAAATTGGAAGAAAAAAAAAGAAAATATCTTGGCATTACTCTGTGCTGTTAAGTGTATAAACACCCTACTACAGAATTACTATAGAATAATTAACCAGAGTTAATGGGAAAGTATACTATGGTGGCACAAAGCATCACAAGTTAACCCCACACAAGTTACCTCACACAATACTCAGCAAGAGACAACAGAATGGAAAATGTCACAATACTGGCTGTCTCCTATCCACAACTGCCCCGCCCAGAGAGTTTCAGGAGTTGATGACAAGCCCATCTCTGCATCTTTACATGCAGCCTCTCTCTGCATCCTGACATGCTAGGTTCCTCCACTAGAATCTGCCCAAATGGCTGTTTTCTATAGACTTCCAGCTGAGCCCTTGCACAGTGCTGGTGCCTGATTGGCACCAGAATAGAAGCAGGACTGATTCCTGGCCTCCCAGTTCTGTGTCACTGCAGTAGGAATCCCAGTAGTACTCCAAATGAAGAGCTTTCCTACAGATGAGGACGTGCAAGTGAGCAGATAAGGAAAATACATAGCTAAAAGGAGAGCTAGGCCAAGTTTGAACACTATAAACAATGTGCTGTCTACTTCACTCCACTACACTCCATTGGCACATTGACTCATGGAAGAATGGAATGTTGAGGACCAAAGGCAAGATCACATGATACCTGTATGACTTTGGCTGATCACAAGTCCACCTGTATGACTCTGGCTCCTGCCAGAATCCATTCCATGTTGTAAGGAGTGACAAAAGATTCCCCCAAACATGCCAGACCAGACCAGACCGAGGTTGTCTGAGTGCAGTTGTCACTCGGCCTGCACCATCCATTTGCATCCATCCAGAAGAGCATTTGCCAATGCAGTAGCTTTTACAAACCTCAGATATCACCTCTAAGAGCTATAATACAGTCTTAGAGGAAAGTAATACTATTTCAACAAACTGTGCATTTGTAATTCTCAATGCCACCCCCCCCCCAATAAAACCCAAACAACCCAGGAAAACACACTGGGGCATCCACTGTGCTAAGGAAGGCTCATCCCTACCAAGGGTCTCATCTCTGTAGGGATGGTCACTCAGTAGGGATTCACTCAGTGAATCACTCCCCCCAATTCTTTTAATACATAAACTTGAAAACTGGTTGAAAAGGTGGGGGTGTTCTGTTAAATCCATATAAATACCCAAGCCAGGCAAAGTAATGACATTTTAAATCTGCCCCCCTGCAAAGTTATACACTTGTCATTAGAAAATACAGATGCCCTCAGATGCTAGCCCCACAGGTTGAGATCCACAATGTGGGAACTGAGGCCTGACAGAACTGCAGCCCTGCCTGAACTCATGCACCCTGACTGGCCCCTGAAATGACTGGGGTGTGTTCTGAATTTCATATCTCCACTGGGTTTATTCCCAAAATTAGCTCTCAGGCTGGAAATGCACACATAGTGCCTCTTCCCTTTGAACAGGGCTTTTAATTTCTCCAGCTCAATTATAATTAGAAAGTATCTAAACTTTACCTTTGTGGTTTGGCTTTTCCACTAATAACTGAGTCTCTTGTAGAAACTCTCCCTTGCATCCCTACTTCCAGTTTCTGAGCACATTACACTGACAGGTTTCTAATTTCTTCTGAAAGTCCATAAATGAGTCCAGGCTTGGGTTGGAGTGCTGACATCTCCCACACGACAGCAGTGGTTGTAGCCACTACTCCTTTGATGTATGATACCATCAGTGACCATTACGATTACAGTAAGTTGACCAGTCTATTAGCACAAATCATAAGGTATGTTAACTGTGATAGGTTTTTATTGCTGCAACAAAATGCCTGATCAAATCAACTTAAAGGCAGAAGGATTTGGGGTGAGCTTATGCTTTCCGAGGTTTCAGAGCATAGTTACTTGGTGGGTGAGGAGATAGACCAGCACAGCAATAGGGGTATGGTGGAGCAAAAATGCTCACTTCACTGAGGACAGGAAACAGAGACAGGTACCAGAGTGGGTAGAGTTCTGGTCACACATGTGAAGCTAGCCACCGAGGGTCAATGCTGGACACACACAGAGTCAGTGCTGAGCTTATATGGTCAATGATGGCCAAACAGACACAAGATGGCCACACAGAATCAAAGTGACCACACAGGGCTGAGCTGTCAACAGAGGGGTAATGCTGACCACAGAGCTATTTCTGACCAAAGTAACAAAAAGTTTCATCTGCCATTGTATTGCGGGGAAAGGTAGGCAGGTGGAACATAAGAAGGTCTTAACTTCATGCTAAGATAAACTAGGGAAGATACAAAAGAAATGAAAGCCGAGCATAAATGGGGCAGCTGATTGCCAGACTGCAGGGCTGTCAATCGAATGACAGAGTCCTCCTACAGAAACTGAGTTAGAATTAGCCCAAGGAGGTCCATTTTGGTTACAGTGAAAGAGAACTTTCTCCAAACACAGAACTGTTTCCCACAAACCATTATTCTTTCTGGTAGCATGGGTGGAGTGGCAGGGAAGTCATAGAACAGGGGTCTTCTTGGAGCTCACTGGAACAACGTGCTCTTTCATGGCAGGAAGAGCATGCAGAGAAAGGCTGGAAGAAGATGAATACTTTTACAAGTGTCTCTACAATTGCTGCAGTGCAGAGAGATGCCAACGGCGGGGGAACCAGAGGAAATGAGAAGTTGGGAGTCTATCAGTTAGATGCAGAAACAATCTTTTTTTTTTTTTTTTTTTTTTTTTGGTGTCAGGGTGTATGGTGGTATGGTAACATGTTTGAAAGAACTACAATTTACATGGGTTTAGCCAAATGTTCTAGCACAGGAGGTCTCAAAGCGCTTCCCACCAAGTAGCAGTTAACATCTCAGGAAGTTTCTGCTTCGAGTCTGTGGCTCAGACACATGAATTGCTATTTGAAGTCTACAGCGGAGGAGATAATTCACGAGAGAGGGGTGGGTGGGGATTAAACCCTTCCAGATTCATGGATTAGCTCAGCTCTGTAAACTGGCTTTATCATGGAACTGAGACAGTTTCATAACCTTTTCAAGGGTATGAAAAGCAATTTGAAAGACAACCATCTTTACCTGAAGAATTGTTGATTTTGTAAAGATTATTCATTTCTTTTGAGTCCATTCATGCCTTCTGTGTATGTTCATGTTTGTTTCTGTGCATACAGATATGCATACAATTACACACACACACACACACATACAGAGAGAGAGAGAGAGCTGGGGGCTTGGGGGTTCCCTATGGGCTGGTGTTTACGTAAGTGCAGTCTAATTGAAATGTAACTCAGAAAGGCACTCTGGCTCACTACAAAGGTTTCAGACTCAACCGCTAAAAAGACTTTAGGCTAAACCTGGAAAGGGGGGGCTGGGGGAAACTTATTATGCAACAGTTTCTTGTCTTTGCCAAACACTGGTGCTTGGAAGTTGAGAAGAGACAGCCAGCACACCTGTGTCCATTGGCATAGAGTTAAATCAATACAAAACAGTAGGCAAACAGCCAATTACCTGTCACCCAAAGACTCACTTGAAGGGTTTAAAAACAATTTTTACAAGCAGGAATTTAAAGCTTCCATATTTATAAGGAAGTCTTCCTTAGATATATAGAAACATTAAGATTGTATGTAGCAAATTAGGGAGTGACTTTCCTAATATTGTCTGGTAGCAGAACTGAGCACAGCCTAGGGAACCCTGGAGGGGTCTAATGGCTGACCCTTTGCCACCCTCCCACTTGCTTTTGTTTTGTTTTGGTTGGTTGATTGGTTGGTTTTGTTTTAACCTCATTATCCTGGCTCCACAGTTATGACAATCAGGTGATCACATATCCCACATATCAGTCTTACTCTCAGACACCCACTGGGATTCATTCTTGTGCTAGTCATCAGAAAGATATGGAACAGTTTCTAGCCACACCTTAGGTATTCCTTCTGGGGTACGGAGATGAGTCGGGCAAGACCCAAGCCACCTGCTCTTGTGAATTTATATGCCAGCAAGGATCTCAACATGATCATAACATTTGCTCTGTAAACACAAGGTTATAATCCAAAATTTTCAAAGCAGAAAATGAAATAGCTGGAACATGTAGGCAACATCCTATCATTCTCATTGATGACTTGAGCCTACATATCCTGAGACATGTGCTCAGAAGATAGTGTAGTTGGGATTTTCAGCATCCCCAGAGGCCACGTTGGAGGCCTGATCTCCAGCCTGTGATGACAGGTGGTAGAAGCTTTAGGAGGGTGAGCCTAGTGGAAGAGGTATGCCTCTGAAGATGATACTGGGGTCCCAGTCTCTCTCTCTCTCTCCTCTCTCTCTCTCTCTCTCTCTCTCTCTCTCTCTCTCTCTCTCCCTCCCTCCCTCCCTCCTTCCCTCCCTCTCCTGTGTGGTGGATTAAATATGCTTGGACCTAAGCTTAGCTGGGTGGGATCTTGCCCCAAAGCCACCACTTCCTTAATCTGTTTATCTCCTTGAATCTATGTTCCATTCTACTTCCTGGTGCCTCATTATTACTTGAACATTTTATATATTTCCTTTCTCAGCTTGCTTCTTTTCTCTAAAATGCTCTTTATAAGAGTGAACTTTAGTAAGCACACAAAAGAATTTATACCAGGCTGTTTTGAGACTTCCTTTGTGAAAGCAATTAATCTAAATCTCTTCACCTTAGCCTCAGGCAGATTCTTCAGACAATGGCAAAAAGCAAACACGTTCTTCACCAAAATATCACCAAAAACAGTCTCTAGGTCACATACTAATATTCTTCTCCATTGAAACCTCTTGGGCTAGCATGCCTACACAGTTCAAATCACCCTCAGAACCACTATTCTACATGTTCCTACTAAGATGGCCCATTAAACTCTACTTAAAGGATTCCACTGCTTTCCAAATCCAAAGTCCCAAAATCCACATTCTTCCAAACAAAAGCATGGTCAAGCCCATCACAGCAATACCCCAGTCCCTGGTACCAACTTGTGTCTTAGTTAGGATTTTACTGCTGTGAAAAGACACCATGACCAAGGTAACTCTTATAAGGACATTTAATTGAGGCTCGCTGACAGGTTCTGAGGTTCAATCCATTACCATCAAGGCAGAAGCATGGCAGCATCCAAGCAGGCATGATGCAGGAGTTGCTGAGAGTTCTACATCTTGTTCCAGAGGTAAACAGAAGACTGATGTCTGGGCATCTAACATGAGGGTCTTAAAGCCTACACCCTCCTCCAACAAGGCCACACCTCCTGAGAGTGCCACTCCCTGGCCAAGTATATTTAAACCACCACACTTCCCATCTTGCTCTCAACCTTTCCTCTTCCTAACTGCCATGCAAAGCTTTGCTCACCTAACCAAATGATGGCTCCAGATAGCCATGAACTGAAACCACCAGCCTAAAAGGAAACTCCCATGACCAACTGGCAGTAATGGGGAATGAATTCAATTAAAAGTTCTCTCAGTGGCCTTGGGTACTACAACAGGAGAATGATATGTCTTCTGTCCTTTCATGCACTTTAGGAGCAGTTCTAAGATGCGTTTTACTTTCTTTGTGATGTCATAACAGAGACAATAAATGTTATTAGGCACTGAACGTTTTCAGCATTTCATTATTACTTGAATACTTCTCAGATTCAGTTGTTTTTGAGAGACATATCTCCCTGGGAGGTAGGTATGGTTAGAAGTGCTTCCTACCACACATGCCCAAAGCATACTGACTCCTTGGCTCCAGGCAGGTCACCAGAGTACATAAGTACTTGGTCCTTATTTCATATCCTGATGGTTCAGCTTCTCAGGGGAGTCTTACCCCAGTCTGAGCTGCACAAAGGCTGCCACAGGCAGGGCGATCTCTGGAGAATTACTTCTCACAGTCCTGGAGGCTGGCAAGTCCAAGATCAAGGGACAAGTATCTGATGAGGACCTTTGTGCTACCATCCAAGGAACAGCAGAAGATGGAAGGGCCAGAGAACATTGGAAAGAAGGGAAGGAGACAATGGTGGTACCCCTGTACCTAATAAACCAACTCTAAGATAACTAGCCACATTAACTACCTCAAGAAGGCACCACCTTTCAACATGGTTGCATTGAAGATTTAGTTTCAGGGCTGAAGAGATAGATCAGCAGTTATGAGCACTGGCTGGTCGTTCAGAGGACCTGAGTTCAATTCCCAGCACCCACATGGCAGCCCACAACTGTCTATAACTCCAGTTCCAGGGTATATGGCATCTTCACACAGAATTCATGCAAGCAAAAATGCCTCATAAAATAAATAAATCATAAAAAAAACCATTTAGTTTCTGTGATGACTGATCTTCAACTTGACAGGTTAGAATCCCCTCAGAAACGTAACTCTGGGCTATCTTAAAAACATTTTCAAGAGGTTTTACTGAGATGAAATGATCCACTCCAAATGTGGCTAACACTGTCCTGTGGGTCAGCATTCCTGATTGAGCAAAAAGGGAAGACAGAGTAAATGAGCTAAGGATCAACACTTGCTTCTCAAAGCAGGATGGTATTGGCCTGCTTCAGATTCCTGCTGCCACCCATCCCTACCATGATGAGGTGTGCCCTCAAACTGTGAGCCAAAATAAGTTCTTTGTATTGGTAGGTTTTACTGTTAGCAGAGAACGCAGCTGAGATCAGCTGGGAAGAGAAAACCTTAGTTGAAGTACTGCCCATATCAGAATGACCGGCCCCTGCCCATTGTGGTCATCAATACTCTCTAGGCAGGTGAACCTGCACCACATAAAAAGAAAAGCTACATAAAAAGGAGCCAGTAAATATGATGTAAATAGCATTTATCTGTGGTTTCTGCTCCAGTTCCTGTTTGACCCTAGCCTAAGGTCTCTCAAAAATGGACTATGACTGGAAGTTATAAAGTGAAATAAACTTTTTTCTCTTAAATTGCTTTTGGTCAAAGTGGTTTTGTCTGTCTGTTTCTTTTTAACAGCCCCAAAGGAGAAAACTAAGAACACCCTTCCCTGTTTAAAAAATATATATATTTATTGGTATTATTTTGAATTATGTATAGGTGTCTGTCTGCATGTGTATGTGCACCACAGTTATTGGTGGTTGTGAGCTGCTTTGTCACGAATACTGAGAACTGAACCTGGGTCGTCTAGAAAAGCACTATGTTTTCTTAACCTCTAGCCATGTCTCCAGCTTACACTCTTTCTTCTTTAGATTGCTTTTGCAGATATTTGTTGTAGCAACAGAAAAATTAATACAGTTTCCCATGACAACTTTGGAAACCACATTCAATCAGAGCATCACACTCCTAGGATCTAAAACAGAAGTCCTCCTTACATGTAGTCACTCCACCAACTGTCATAAAGTCTTAACTTACTTCAGCATCAGTTCAAAAGCCCAGGTCCAGAGTCTCACTTTAACAAAAACGGATGGCTTTAAGATGTGCTATGCCCTGAAATCGCTTCTCCGTGCTGTGATCCTACAGTATACAAGCCAGACTTGCCCCAAACCCAATGGTGAGGTGGGTACAGGAAGGACATTTACACTCCCAAAGGAGAAAATAAGCAAGAATGAAGAATCATAGGCCCTATCTAAAGCCTAACAGCAGAAGCTGTGAGCTCTTCAAATTCCAGGATGACCTTTCAGTCATACGCTGCCACATGACTGCAGCCTGCCAGATCTCTCAGCTCACTGGGCTCAGCCCTGTCAGCTTTCCAGTGGAGTCTTGTTGCTGGGGATCTCCAGGCTGGGGTAGTCTGGGGGGGGGGGGGCACGGCTTTATAATTTTCACTCTCAGTGCCACTCCTATGGGTCCATAAGATCCTTCCACAAGGATCTACAACAACAGGGTCCCTGAGACTAACATCTGCTAGGTCCAAGACTGTCTATAGTGTGCCTAGGAATCCAGGTGGGAACCACCATGGGGCCAACAGATCTTGAACTCTGCACCATGAGGATCAGAACCAAATGAGTGTTGTTTCAGATCTGTACTCCTGCCTCTATGCAGGGGCTCAAGCTGTATCCTGTGCCCCCAAACCATGGCTGGGGTGAAACTGCTCCATCTGCTGAGCAGAGAGTCTCTCAACAGCTCAAGAAGAGAATCCCAAGGTCCTATAGGTGTTCTCTGGAACTCTGGCCCTCTGGTCCTACTCTAGACCTGCAAGAACTGTTTCAAAATCTTAGGTCCCTCTGGTGTCTTCCCTGCTGTTGATTAGCACCTGGTCCCTTCTCTTGTGGATGGATGAGGACATAGTCCATTAAAAGGTATCCTGCTGTACTCATAACTGTCAAGGACACTGCACTTGACCTTGAGGACAGACAGAAAAGCCTCTAAAATGAGAGTCATCTGTAGCCAGATCTAAGTTAAGTTTCCATCTGAGAACCAAAACCTGTTTCATTTCTCATAAAGAAGACTTTGATTTCACCTCATCCCCATTTTTATCTTGCATTTGAAGACACTCATTTTCAGATTGGGGAGAAGTACAACTCTTTTCCCCATTACATATTCCTGCCTGTACTTCTGTGCTACTTTCCTGCAGACTTCAGGCAGAATCAACCCTCTTCCCTACATGTAGCATCCTCCTGGCAGGCAACAAGGCCAAGTAGCTAAGATGGGGTTGGGATAGACTTGAGGTAGCCCTGAGAGATCTGTCACCTCTAGTCCTCTTAGTAATTAACATTAAGAAAGAGATAGACTATGACATGGGCCATAGATGCTGAGGCAGAGGTTACGTTTGCTGAGGAACACCCCCACCCCCACCCGAGCCCCTGTCCTCAGCTTGCAGTTCACACTTTGAACTTCATCCCAAACTGAGTTACCCAACCTCAAGAGCAGAGCTTCCAAGCTGCAGCTATGAGAGATGGCTGTTTAAGAACAGTTATCATTGTTTAGTTAAAGACAAAGGCTAAGCTGAGCCAGATCAGGAGTTTGTATAGACTAGGTCTTGCCTTGATCTAGGAGCCTCAGAGGTGTCATCTCTGGCAACAGAATGCTGGTTATTCAACATACCAGCTTTTGGGACCCATTAATACAAGTGGCTGTCTATACTTCAAGGGTGTACTTTGCATAGACAGACTTCTGAGGAAGCAATAGTTCCACCAGGGGTATTTTATCACTGTGACTGTCTGCTTGCTGCCATCTCTGGCAATACATAGCTATAGGAATAACAGAAATTTCTAACAAAAAACTAGGGAGGTCATAACACATCCCTGGACAAGTTTGATAGCCTATGTTCTCAGTATCTAAAGAGAAGAATGTCAGTAAAGTCGATGAGTCTTCCCACGCTACTTAAAAGTGCAAATCACCAACATAACATTTACCCAGCAGACTTTTACAGAGCCCCTTCTAAGATTCAGTCTGGGGAGCCTTTATTGGGAACACTGTCATTGAAAGGAGACAGTGATCCCTTTCATGCCATTGAACTTTCCCAAACTCTAATCTGTAAACTAGAAGGTGAAGGCCAGGGGAGTGAGTACAGAATACTGAGGTCAAGCTTAGCATGGCAAGAGTGAGATGCCTTGCACTGCAGCTAGCAAGTGTGTTCAACCTTTGGTCATTAAGCTGAGGTGTTACCAACCAGAGGTCATGCTTCAGAACTGACAATAGAACTATAGACTAAAAACCAAAGCCCTTCATGATGTTTATAATTTTGTGTTGGGTCATATTCATACCTATCTTTGGCCAAATGTGGACTGACCACAGGCGATGGATTCAGATGTGCCTGCTGCTTAAGAAGACTGGCACAGGTCTGAATTGAGGGTAAGTCGTCAGCATGGACTAAGCATGTATTGCTGGAGTATGAGTTAAGGAAGAACAGAAAGAAGGCTCCATAGAACCCTGAGGTATTTTCAGGGGTGCTTGTGTCCCAACATTATCTTTCAGTCACTGCTACCAACTAACAATTTCCAAGAAGTACAGAGCTACAGAGAAACAAAACCTAAGTTAGACTGTACTTTCAAGCACCATGGTGTACCCCCATATGTAATAGCATTTATTGATTGCAAAAATGGCATTACCAGGATGATGGAAGAGAATGAAAAAGCCCAAAACACAGTGACAACAGTCTCCATCCAGAGATGCCATTATACTGTGTACACACAGATCGATGTACACATAGATAGAAGTACACATAGATAGATTTACACATGGATAGAAGTACACATAGATAGATTTATACATAGAAGTACACATAGATAGAAATATACATAGATAGAAGTACACATAGATAGATTTATACATAGATAGAAGTACACATAGATGAAAGTACATATAGATTGATGCTTTGTTTGCCTTAGTCAGACCTTCAAGACCCCAGTGACAGAGAAGACTTTCTAAGCATTAATCATAGCTCATATGTGAGTCAAATATATTAACTAACTGCTCATTGTAATAAAAAATGCATTCTGTACACATTATTTGAATGCCTTCTTAGTTCGCTGTAAGAGGCCACTCAGTGAGGTAGCTCACCATGGGCTCTCCTAGGTCTCCAGTTGCCAACTCATCTACAGAACGAAGACCAGTCAAGCTCTTTAACCACATACAGCCATTCCCCATTGTCTGTCTACTATGCATCCAGTTAGCTGTATCTCTGGAGGACCCTGGCTACCATACTCTCCTCACTAGCACCCCACTTTACATGCCACTTCCTACAGTCCCTTTAAACCATGGCTCAAAGCTCCACCCTTCATCATCTCAAGATTTTATGCTGCTCTTGAAGAAAGTGATTCTCCAGCCTGTGAACCACCTCTGAACAGACAGTTGTCTCTCTACAAAAAGGTGTTTAGGGTAAAAAATGAAAAATCATGACTGGTCATAGCTAATAAGTTTTCTTTAAGATAATTTTTTTATTATAAAATAATTCCTTCCTATTACTTTGGTTTAAAACTGTTGTCTTTCGTGGCATTGTCACAAGTAAAAATAAATATTATTTTAATTAATCTTTTAACTTATACAAGGTTTGGAAAGTTTGGTAACTGTGCACTAAGAAAAATGACGTGGCACATGTAGCAGATGTGCAGCTTGTTCTTCATGGGGATCCCTCAACAACTGGAGCAGGATAGGCTGTCCCTGTCTCTGTTGCCTGCCTGTGGGTCCTGTTCCCCTAACTGGGCTGCCTTGTGTGGCCTCAGTGGGAGAGGATGTGCCTAGTCCTGCAATGACTTGATGGGCCGGGGTGGGTTCATACACAGGGGGAGGGGGGCTTCCCACCTTTATCAGAGGAGAAGGAGGTGAGGTAAGAGGCAGTGTGAGGAAAGACTGGGAAGAGAAAGAGCTGCAGCCAGGATGTAAAGTGAGTGAATGGATGAATATATATATATGGAAAAAGAAACATGGTATGAACAGGGGGGAAATGGAGTTTCCAGTGACTTTTGAGTTTGAATTATTTTTTATTTCCTTTTGTTATTAAGAAAATGCTAGCCGGGCAGTGGTGGCACATGCCTTTAATCCCAGCACTTGGGAGGCAGAAGCAGGCAGATTTCTGAGTTCGAGGCCAGCCTGGTCTACAAAGTGAGTTCCAGGACAGCCAGAGCTATACAGAGAAACCCTGTCTCGAAAAAAACCAAGATATATATCTCATGTTTTTTCTCTCCCCCAGCTCCTCCTGGGCCCTTTCTATCTCCTCCTCACACAACTTCATATTCTCTCTCTCCCAAAAGACAAACACCAAAATCAAAACAAACAAACAAACAAAAATAAGACAAAAATCACAACAGAAAAGCTTACATTTAAAAAAAAATGAAGTTTATTCTGTGTTGGGCAGCTACTCCTAGGCACAAAGCACATCCTGGATACGCCATTGAAACAACTGCTTTTCTCTTTACTGGTGGGTATCAACTTCAAGTAGCTTTGTGATAAGGGTTGGGGCTCTGTGTCCACTTCCCCTTCTCAGTTCCGGGACCCCTTCTGGCTTGAACCTGTCAAGGCCCTATGCTTGCTGCCACTGTCTCTGTGGGCTCATATGTGCATCAGTCCTTCTGTGTCTGGAAAACAGTTTCCTTGGAGTCACTCATCACTCTGGCTCCTCCAATCCTTCCATTTCCTTTTCTGCATAGATTCCTGAGCATTAAGGGAAATGCTCTAATGAAGATACCTCATTTAAGACTGAGTGCTCCAAAGTTTCTCACTCTCTGAAGATTGTGTAGCTGTGAGTTCTTGTGTTAATTCCAATTGTCTTAGTCAGGGTTTCTATTCCTGCACAAACATCATGACCAAGAAGCAAGTTGGGGAGGAAAGGGTTTATTCAGCTTACACTTCCATACTGCTGTTCATCACCAAGGAAGTCAGGACTGGAACTCAAGCAGGTCAGGGAGCAGGAGCTGATGCAGAGACCATGGAGGGATGTTACTTACTGGCTTGCTTCCCCTGGCTTGCTCAGCCTGCTCTCTTATAGAACCAAGACTGCCAGCCGAGAGATGGTCCCACCCACAAGGGGCCTTTCCCCCTTGATCACTAATTGAGAAAATGCCTTACAGTTGGATCTCATGGAGGCATCTCCCCAACCGAAGCTCCTTTCTCTGTGATAACTCCAGCTGTGTCAAGTTGACACAAAACTAGCCAGTACACCACTCTACTGCCAGAATAAGCCTCTCTGATAAGGGCTAAGCAAGACACTGATCTGACTCCCAGTCTGGTATCTGAACTCTTTCTTTAAAAAAAAACAAAAACAAAAACAAAAAAAAAAACCATGTATCCAAGTATTTTTTCTGCACGTATATCTGCATACCACTTGCATGTCTGGTGCCTGATGAGGCCAGCATGCATCAGTTTTCCTTGAACAGGAGTTACAGGTGGTTGTGAGCTGTCATGTGGGTGCTAGGAACCAAACCGAGGAACTCTGCAAGAGCAACAAGTTCCCTTAGCTAATGACCCATTTCTCCAGCCCAAGCAGCCTTGGTGGAGCACAGGGGATAGATGAGTGACTCTGGTTGGTCACAAGAGAATGTCTAAGCATACAGAGTGCACAACCATGGAGAGCTGAGGTTACCTGATAAAAGCATGTAGAAAAGGTGGGTATATGAGAAGTTCAGGCATATATGGAGGGTAAGACTTCATCACCTTGGGGAGAAAAAGCATAATGATAAGAGTCCTGAGAAACATGAGGCCCCTGAAGATATAGCACAGTCTTGCAAGCTTCTGATACAATTTCCCCTCTCCTTTAGATCATGTCTTGTGACTAAACCCTTAATAATCTGTCTGTCCCTAAATACCTGCCCTTTAGTCAAGATGAATGGAGACGTGCAAGCTTGTTCCCCGGGAGCTCAAACACAATCTAGATAACTTCACACCATCTTTCCCTTCTCAAATAAATCACAACCCTCCAACCCAAGAACTCAGCTCTTCCCTCATGCATGCAGCGATGTGAAGCTAACATGTAGGGCAGCAATATGTTCCCAGATGCTCTAGGCTGAGGTCCACTGTGTCAGAAATATGGACATGAAAATAGATGACACATTAATTAAATCCTCAATGGTGCTCTGAGCTATTGCTGAGCACAGAGTCAAACTAGCAGAACTTGGAGCCTGGCCCGAGCCATATGGGATAGCTCTGTGTGTGTAACCTTCTAGGCTCCACTTGCTCCATATGTCTGAGGAAACCTGAAGGTCTAAGATCCTGTCTGAGAATGTGGACCTAGAATCTTCACATTCCTGGACTATGGACTGATCCCAGAACACCACACCTCAGACACATTCTTTTCTACAAGACAGTGCTCAGCTGTCTAAGCTGACTACTAGGCAACTAAACTGTAACCCATGGAGTTGCTGTATTAGTTACTTCTCTATTGCTGTGATAAAACACCATAACAAAAAGCAAATTATGGAAGTGTTTATCTAGGCTATAGTTGAAAACGGGTAAGAGTTAATCATGGTGATCATATATTTAACTGCAAGAATGAAAAAGAAAATTAGATTAGATAGATAGATAGATAGATAGATAGATAGATAGATAGATAGATAGATAGATAGATAGATAGATGGATAGATAACTAAAAAGAGTATCAGGCTATAAAACTCTCAAAACTTGTCCCCAGTAACATACATCCTCCAGTAAAATCACATTTTCTAAACCTCCCCCAAAACTGCAACAAACTAGAAATCAGCTGTTCAAATGGCCAAGCCTGTGGCAGGTGATTCTCATTCAAACCATACAGCTGAATATGGAGAGAAGCTTGGAGTGCTTGTCCTGCAGTGACACCTGTCTTTTGATAGAGTAACTCTGGAAAGTTCACCTGTGTTGTGCCAGGCGGATGAGTGGGCTGTAATGAGCTAGACTCCCATAAGGTCTCCCCATCAACCCCACATAGTCTGCCACACTTAGCTATGGAGAATGAGACCAAACCTACATACACTCTGTATATGCTATGAAAGTAGATCTGCCGAGGTGCTATTAAAAGTATCCTCACAATAATTATTTTTTCTTTTTCCAACTTTTATTAGGTATTTTCTTCATTTACATTTCAAATGCTATCCTGAAAGTCCCCTATACCCTCCGCCCGCCCTGCTCCCCTACCCACTCACTCCAACTTCTGGGCCCTGGTGTTCCCCTGTACTGGGGCATATAAAGTTTGCAAGACCAAGGGGCCTCTCTTCCCAATGATGGCCGACTAGGCCATCTTCTGCCACATATGCAGCTAGAGACATAAGCTCTGGGGGTACTGGTTAGTTCATATTGTTGTTCCACCTATGGTGTTGCAGACCCCTTCAGATCCTTGGGTACTTTCTCTAGCTCCCCCATTGGGGGCCCTGTGATCCATCCAATAGCTGACTGTGAGCATCCACTTCTGTGTTTGCTAGGCCCCCGGCATAGCCTCACAAGAGACAGCTATATCAGGGTCCTGTCAGCAGAATCTTGCTGGCATATGCAATAGTGTCTGGGTGTGGTGGCTGATTATGGATGGATTCCCAGGTGGGGCAGTCTCTGGATGGTCCATCCTTTCCTCTCAGCTCCAAACTTTGCCTCTGTGACACTTTCCATGGGTCTTTTGTTCCCAATTCTAAGAAGGGGCAAAGTGTCCACACTTTGGTCTTCGTTCTTCTTGAGTTTCATGCGTTTAGCAAATTGTATCTTATATCTTGGGTATCCTAAGTTTCTGGGCTAATATCCACTTATCGGTGAGTATATATCATGTGAGTTCCTTTGAGATTGGGTTACCTCACTCAGGATGATACCCTCCAGATCCATCCATTTGCCTAGGATTTCATAAATTCATTGTTTTTAATAGCTGAGTAGTACTCCATTGTGCACATGTACCACATTTTCTGTATCCATTCCTCTTTTGAGGGACATCTGGGTTCTTTCCAGCTTCTGGCTACTATGAGAAAGGCTGCTATGAACATAGTGGAGCATGTATTCTTATTACCGGTTGGAACATCTTCTGGATACATGCCCAGGAAAAGTATTGCTGGATCCTCCGATAGTACCATGTCCAATTATCTGAGTAACTGCCAGACTGATTTCCAAAGTGGATGAATAAGCTTGCAATTCCACCAAAAATGGAGGAGTGTTCCTCTTTCTCCACATCCTTGCCAGCATCTGCTGTCACCTGAATTTTTGATCTTAGCCATTCTGATTGGTGTGTGGTGGAATCTCAGGGTTGTTTTGATTTGCATTTCCCTAATGATTAAGGATGCTGAACATTTTTTCAGGTGCTTCTCAGCCATTCGGTATTTCTCAGTTGAGAATTCTTTGTTTAGCTCTGTGCCCCATTTTTTAATGGGGTTATTTGATTTTCTGAAGTCCACCTTCTTGAGTTCTTTATAAATATTGGATATTAGTCCCCTTTCTGATTTAGGATTGGTAAAGATGCTTTCCCAATCTGTTGGTGGCCTTTTTGTCTTATTGACAGTGTCTTTTGAGTTACAGAAGCTTTGCATTTTTATGAGATCCCATTTGTCAATTCTCAATCTTATAGCACAAGCCATTGCTTTTCTATTCAGGAATTTTTCCCCTGTGCCCATATCTTCGAGGCTTTTCCCCACTTTCTCCTCTATAAGTTGCAGTATCTCTGGTTTTTATGTGGAGTTCCTTGATCCACTTAGATTTGACCTTACTACAAGGAGATCAGAATGGATCAATTCGCATTCTTCTACATGATATACACCAGTTATGCCAGCACCATTTGTTGAAAATGCTGTCTTTTTTATACTGGATTGTTTTAGCTCCCTTGTCAAAAATCAAGTGACCATAGGTGTGTGGATTCATTTCTGGGTATTCTATTCTATTCCATTAGTCTACTTGTCTGTCACTATACCAGTACCATGCAGTTTTGATCACAATTGCTCTGTAGTACAGCTTTAGGTCAGGCATGGTGATTCCACCAGAGGTTCTTTTATCCTTGAGAAGAGTATATCCTAGCCTAGGTTTTTTGTTATTCCATATTAATTTGCAAATTTCCCTTTCTAATTTGTTGAAGAATTGAGTTGGAATTTTGATGGGGATTGCATTGAATCTGTAGATTGCTTTTGGCACGATAGCCATTTTTACTATATTGATCCTGCCAATCCATGAGCATGGGAGATCTTTCCATCTTCTGAGATCTTCTTTGATTTCTTTCTTCAGAGTCTTGAAGTTCTTATCATACAGATCTTTTACTTCCTTAGTTAAAGTCACACCAAGGTATTTTATATTATTTGTGACTATTGTGAAGGGTGTTGTTTCCCTAATTTCTTTCTCAGCCTCTTTATCCTTTGTGTAGAGAAAGGCCATTGATTTGAGTTAGTTTTATATCTAACTACTTCACTGAAGCTGTTTATCAGGATAAGGGATTCTCTGGTGGAATTTTTAGGGTCACATATATACTATCATATCATCTGCAAATAGTGAAATTTTGACTTCTTCCTTTCCAATTTGTATCCCCTTGAGCTTTTTTGTTGTCTAATTGCTCTGGCTAGGACTTCAAGTACTGTATTGAATCCGTAGGGAGAAAGTATTGTATTGAATTGGTAGGGAGAAAGCCTTGTCTAGTCCCTGATTTTAATGGGATTGCTTCAAGTTTCTCTCCATTTACTTTGATGTTGGCTACTAGTTTGCTGTAGATTGCTTTTATTATGTTTAGGTATAGGCCTTGAATTCCTGATCTTTCCAAGACTTTTATCATGAAGGGGTGTTGAATTTTGTCAAATGCTTTCTCAGCATGTAATGAGATGATCACGTGGTTTTGTCTTTTTGAGTTTGTTTATAGTGGATTACATTGATGAATTTCTGTATATTAAACCATCTTTGCATCCCTGGAACGAAGTCCACTTGGTCATGATGGATGATTGTTTTGACTTGTTCTTGGATTTGGTTAGCAAGAATTATATTGAGTATTTTTGCATAGATATGCATACGGGAAATTGGTCTGAAGTTCTATATCTTTGTTGGGTCTTTGTGTGGTTTAGGTATCAGAATAATTGTGGCATCATAGAATGAGTTGGGTGGAGTACCTTCTGTTTCTATTTTGTGGAATAGTTTGAGAAGAACTGGAATTAGGTCTTCTTTGAAGGTCTGATAAAACTCTGCACTAAACCCATCTGGTACTGGGCTTTTTTTGGTGGGAGACTATTGATGACTGCTTCTATTTCTTTACAGTATATGGGACTGTTTAGATCGTTAATCTGATCCTGATTTAACTTTGGTACCTGGTATCTGTCTAGAAACTTGTCCATTTTATCCACGTTTTCCAGTTTTGTTGAGTATAGCCTTTTGTAGAAGGATCTGATGGTGTTTTGGATTTCCTCACCATCTGTTGTTATGTCTCCCTTTTCATTTCTGATTTTGTTAATTAGGATGCTGTCCCTGTGTGCTCTAGTGAGTCTGGATAAGGGTTTATCTATCTTGTTGATTTTCTCAAAGAACCATCTCCTGGTGTGGTTGATTCTTTGAATAGTTCTTTTTGTTTCCACTTGGTTGATTTCAGCCCTAAGTTTGATTATTTTCTGCCTTCTACTCCTCTTAGGTGTATTTGCTTCCTTTAGTTCTAGAGCTTCTAGGTGTGCTGTCAGGCTGCTAGTGTATGCTCTCTCCAGTTTCTTTTTGGAGGCATTCAGGGCTATGAGTTTTCCTCTTAAGACTGCCTACTTTGTGTCCTTTAAGTTTGGGTATGTTGTGGCTTCATTTTCATTAAACTCTAAAGTCTTTAATTTCTTTCTTTATATCTTCCTTGACCAAGGTATCATTGAGTAGAGTGTTGTTCAGTTTCCATGTGAATGTTGGCTTTCTATTATTTATGTTGTCATTAAAGATCAGCCTTAGTCCATGGTTATCTGATAGGATGCATGGGACAATTTCAATATTTTTGTATCTGTTGAGGTCTGTTTTGTGACCAATTATATGATCAGTTTTGGAGAAGGTACCATGAGGTGCTGAGAAGAAGATATATCTTTTTGTTTTAAGATAAAGTGTTCTGTAAATATCTGTTAAATCCACTTGTTTCATAACTTCTGTTATTTTCACTGTGTCTCTGTTTAGTTTCTGTTTCCACGATCTGTCCATTGATGAGACTGGGGTGTTGAAGTCTCCCACTACTATTGTGTGAGGTGCAATGTGTGCTTGGAGCTTTACTAAAGTTTCTTTAATGAATGTGGCTCCCATTACATTTGGAGCATAGATATTCAGAATTGAGAGTTCATCTTGGAAGAGTTTACCTTTGATGAGTATGAAGTGCCCATTCTTTTGTTTTTTGATAACTTTGGGCTGGAAGTTGATTTTACTCAATATTAGAATGGCTACTCCAGCTTGTTTCTTCAGACTGTTTGCTTGGAAAATTGTTTTCCAGCCTTTCACTCTGAGGTAGTGTCTGTCTTTTTCCCTGAGATGGATTTCCTGTAAGCAGCAATATGTTGGGTCCTGTTTGTGTAGCCAGTCTGTTAGTCTATGTCTTTTTATTGTCTTTTTATTGAGTCCATTCATATTAAGAGATATTAAGGAAAAGTAATTGTTTCTTGTGGCTTTCCTTCTTTCTTTCTTTCTTTCTTTCTTTCTTTCTTTCTTTCTTTCTATTGGTTTGTTGAAGGATTACTTACTTGCTTTTTCTAGGGCATAGTTTCTGTCCCTGTATTCGTGTTTTTCTGTTATTGTCCTTTGAAGGGCTGGATTCATGGAAAGATATTGTGTGAATTTGGTTTTGTCGTGGAATACTTTGGTTTCTCCATCTATGGTTATTGAGAGTTTTGCTGGGTAGAGGAACCTGGGCTGGTATTTGTGTTCTCTTAGTGTCTGTATAGTGTCCAGGATCTTCTGGCTTTCATAGTCTCTGGTAAGAAGTCTGGTATAATTCTAATAGGCCTGCTTTTATATGTTACTTGATCTTTTTCCCTTACTGTTTTTAATATTCTATCTTTATTTAGTGCATTTGTTGTTCTGATTATTATGTGTCTGGAGGAATTTCTTTTCTGGTCCAGTCTATTTGGAGTTCTGTATGCTTCATGTATGTTCTTGGGCATCTCTTTCTTTAGGTTAGGCAAGTTTTCCTCTATAATTTTGTTGAAGATATTTGCTGGCCCTTTAAGTTGAAAATCTTCATTTTCATTCACTCCTATTATCTGTAGGTTTAGTCTTCTCATTGTGTCCTGGATTTCCTGGATGTTTTGAGGATCTTTTTGCATTTTGCATTTTCTTTGATTGCTGTGCCCATGTTTCCTATGGAATCTTCTGCACCTTAGATTCTCTCTTCCCTCTTTTGTATTTTGTCACTGATGCTGGCATCAATGGTTCCTGATTTCTTTCCTAGGGTTTCTATCTCCAGAGTTGTCTCCCTTTGGGTTTTCTTTATTGTTTCTACTTCCATTTTTAGATCCTGGATGGTTTTGTTCAATTCCATCACCTGTTTGGTAGTGTTTTCCTGTAACTCTCTAAGGGATTTTTGTGTTTCTTCTTTAAAGACTTCTAGCTGTTTACCTGTGTTTTCCTCTATTTCCTTCTTAAAGTCCTCCATCTTCATCATAAGAAGTGACTTTAGATTCATGTCTTGCTTTTCTGGTGTGATGGTGTATCCAGGACTCGGTATGGTGGGATAGTTTGCTTCTGATGATGCCAAGTAACCTTGGTTTCTGTTGCTTCTGTTATTACGCTTGCCTCCTGCCATCTGATTATCTCAAGTGCTTGCTGCCCTCAATATATCTGATTGCAGCCTGTCCTTCCTATAATCCTAGTTGATTCAGGACTCCTCAGAGTCCAGCTTTCTCTGTGATCCTTTGATTGTGGACTCCTGTGAACCTGAGATTCTGGGTGTGTCAGAGTTCTTGGCAGTCAAGCTCCTCTGAGACCCTGAAATATTTGTGTGATCCAGCTCCTGTTATCCTGGGATCCTGTTATCCTAAGATCCTGGGCATGTTTCAGTGCCTAGAAGTGGTGTCTCCTTTGAGGACCGTGGAGCTGTCTGCTCTGTTCAAAACCAAGGTAAACCAGAACTGACCAAAAGGTACCTGAGCCCCTGGTCAGGAAGGGCTCCAGTGTCCTTGTTCCTGCTGTCACAGGCCCGTCACAATTGGATTGGAACTGATGTTGTGTTCTGCTCACCAGTTATCCTAAGATCGCATGGAGAGTCATCTAGGGACCATGGGGGTGTCTGCTGACTCTGAGCCCAAGGTGTGTCGTTGTTGGCGCTGACCAGAAGGGACTTGTGCCCCTGGTCAGGCCAGTTTTCTGCTTCCTTAATGCTGTCTCAGGTCCTGCGCAATTGGATTGGAACTGATGTTGTGTTCTGCTCACCAGTGAACCTAAGATTGTGTGGAGAGTCTTCGAGGGACCATGGGGGTGTCCGCTGATTCCGCACCCAATGTGACCCAGTGCTGGTGCTGACCGGAAGGGACTTGTGCCTCCTCACAATTATTAAATTGGAAAATAAACATAAACACATGTGTTGAATTTCAACATTCATTTATAGACCAAGATAATACTCTAAACCTGAAAGAGACAATCACTTTCTTCAGAGCACCTACCATCCTAGAAGGAGAAAGACAGAGGGTCTGTGTCCTTGAAAATACTACAGGTTGTGTCCTGTCACTTAAAGAGGAAGGAAAGGTCTAATTGTGGGGATGCTGGCGATTTCTATAAAGTCGGTGCATTTTAACTGAGCCATAAAAGTCTAATAGTCTGACTAACAGTTCAAGGATCAGATGGAAAAGGGTTGAACAAAGCCTTTCTGTAAGAGGGCAGTGATCCATGCAAAGACCATAAATGTAGGGAACTGGAGTAAGGTAAGGGAAAGAGTTTGGGGAGGTTTAGAAAACGTGGTTTTATTGGAGGATGTATGTTACTGGGGACAAGTTGTGAGAGCTTTAGCCTGATCCTACATTTAGTTATCTATCTATCTATCTATCTATCTATCTATCTATCTATCTATCATCTAATCTATTTAACCTATCTTTCTTCTTCATTCTTGCAGTTAAATATATGATCACCATGATTAACTCTTACCTGTTTTCAACTATAGCCTAGATAAACACTTCCATAATTTGCTTTTTGTTATGGTGTTTTATCACAGCAACAGAGTCCAGACCCACTGTGTCTGAATGCCTTTTCGTTTTAATCATACATAATTAACTGGTTAAGCAACCATTTACAGCTCAATACAAACTTAACCTTCAAGATAAGAAGAAAGTAACATTTCAGAGAAAACACCAACTAAAGATGAATGACTATAGATGAGCCTAGTGGTGCATACCTGGAGGTGGAGGAAGGAGGATCAGGAAGCCAATATGTTGTATACATAATAAAATAAATGCATCTAATTAAAACTATGTAATCAAAAAAAAATCATCCTTGTCACCTTCTTTCAAAGATGAATAAAAGAGGTTAGGTCAAGACTGCTGTGATTTTTGTGTATCCCCAAAGTTCACATGCTGGAAACTGGATCCCCAAAGCAGCAGTTTAGACTGTAGGCTGTACAATGAGGCCGTCATGGATCACTCATGCCCTGCTGCTGGAGGGGTTATTATGAAATAGTTTTGACCTGCTTCTCTCATCCTCTCATGCCTTCATTAGAGGAGAGCCTAGGGAGAAGGCCCTGGCCAGATACAGAGCATCACTGAGCCAGAGACACACACAACAGTCAGTATCAGTCACCCTATTATTCTCTGGAGATGTGTCACCATGGTATACAGGCTGCAGTTCTTTTGATTAATCATTATGTCAAGGACAGCTGGGAATTATCCTTCCATGAGTGTATCACACAGCCACCGTTCTGTACTGGGTGGTGATACCCCCTTCCCTCAATCATCAAGTCCTCAGAGCAGCCTACAACATGTATGTCAGTACCCTTCCTCATAGACAAGGAGTCCAGAAATCAAGGCAGATGTTCTGTTTATTCCAGGACACAAAACTAGTAAGTAATGAAGACTACTACTGCCTTATGAACCAAAAGTATGTTGTTGAAATGAAGGAAAATTCTGAGTCTTAATCCTTTTAGCTCTGCCCTTTCTTCATCAGATTTTGTTGGGTTTCCCTAGGTCAGCCTTTATGGTTTAGGCACAATGCACATATTGCTCAGACCTAGTTGTTGTCTTCAAGAGAAATCCAAGTTGGCATCCCATAAGATGCTGTCTGCCTAGTTTGTCTTGTTTTTCTGTGGGAAGGTTTTGCTGGCAAGACCCAGAAAGAGGATGAAGTCATGTCCCTGTTGCCACAATCCCCACATTCAGCCTTCAGCACCTTGGTTCTCACAGGTAGAAATCGTGGAGATAAGACTAGAAAGTTCTTCCATCAAGATTGCTGTAAACACCAGCACATCTGGTTATGAGAGTTCCTTACCCCTCACTCTTCTTTCCCTACAGGAGCCCAGGCCTCTAATTCACCTTGCCATGGAAAGGCATGAGCATGCTGAAAAGGAACCCATTGCGAGCTCATCTCTGACCAGCTGTGTAGCCACTTTCTCAAAACTGACACATTCCTTTTTCTAGGCACCAGAGCAGCTCAGACAACTGACAAGGCTCAGGAAATACAGAAACTTACAAGACTCACAAGACACCCCTCCCCCCACCTACCCCCAGGAACAAGAAGTAGCAGTTGCTGGGGAGGAGACCAGAGCAGACCTGCAAGTTGTGAGAAAACGCTACAAATGCTGTTTTTCTGACTGGTCACCCAAGTTGAGATGGGCTTTTAGTCACACCGTCCCAGCATGTAACCCCAATAAACTCTATATTTCACCAGCCAAATAGGTGAGATTATTTCTGTGGTCTGCTGTCATTTCCTTCTCTGGGGCTAATAGCTCATGAAATATATAAGAAAAAACAAACAGCACAAGGTAAGAGTGCACCTCACCCTGTTCCCTGTTGTACACAGCTCTAGCCTGGCCCCTAGGGTTGCAGTGTGATCCCAGAGGCTTCTCTTCCAACATGGGCCTTGAGGCCCCAATGCTGAAGGTCTCCCAGCCTTATTTCCCTACATTGTGCCAAAGCTAAAATCATGTTTTCTGCCTCAGAGCTAAAAATAATTGGCGAGGCTTAAAGTGGTTCTGCCCCAGTTTATTTAAGGCGTAATCTCAAATATCCCTTTGTCCTAATTATGAGATGTCTCCGAAGGCAGAACTCAGGGAGACTCTGACAGCAGTGTGACATTTTATTTTTGATCTTAATTCAACTATCAGATATTTACAAGTCCCTGCTGAGCGCCCTCCACTGGCCAAGTGCCTTTGATTTCACTGTATGGTGGAAATTCAAGGGGAATGGATGGAAGAAGGACAAATAAGAATCGGAAAGTTACATACCAAAAATTAAAGATAATATGTTGATAGACTGGATGTTGTTCAATACCGGTCACCATTGCTCTGACCCTGAACTAGGCACTTGTGGGGCTCCTTCCTTCTGTGTCTGAGTGGGGCTCCTGGGCCTCGGTACTGTTCTTCACAAGCCTGCTGTAACACTTGACTTTCTTACCACAAAATCAAGATCATGGAAATCTATTTTTAAAGTTATGAATAAATAAACACTTATAAAAAGGCTTAGGAAGACAATTAGTTTCAAGGTGCTTGACTGAGCTATAAATTGAGCCAGATGTAAGCCTTGGGCCTCTGCGTAAGATGCCTACACTAGGCCAGTCTGCATGATTGTAACAAAATGCCTGACAAGGGCTATTATATGAAGAAAAGGGGTTTATCAACTCAAGTTCTGACCCAAGATGGAGAGGCTACTTCTAGCGGTGACCTTGTTGGCAGAGACCCAGCTATGGTGAATGTCACATGGCAAGAGTCATGGGCTATGTCTTCCTCTTCTTAGAAAGCTACCCGGATTTTAATAGGAAGCTCTCCCCATAACCTTACCTAATGGCTCCTAAGGGCCCCAGCACTATACCTGACAGTGAAATTAAATTCCCTTAATACCTCATGATGGAAATTAAATTCAACATAGAACCTTTAGAGGATCCTTCAAAAACCAGTGTGGAACAGAGGATTGTGCACCTGGAGCACCAGCCTGAGTTAGGCTCCCCAGGGTCCCACACTGCTTTTTATTTGCTAGTGTGTGTGTGTGTGTGTGTGTACAGATAGAGGTCAGAGGTTAACCTCAGGAGCTGTCTAGAGGTGCTATCTATCTTGTATTTTTGAACAGAGTCTCTTTGCTACTGGCCAGAGACCCCCAAAATCCTCTTGCCTCTTATCTCCTCAGCGCTGGGATTCCTCAGCGCTGGGATTATCAGTGTGTTCTGTGTTCCCACTGTGCGCACAAGCCTGCTCCACATTGAACCTACAGATTCTTGCTTTCTTGGCAAGCACTTTACCAAATGAACTATCTCTTCAGCCCCAGAATGATCTCTTTCTGAGAGACTGAAACAGTAAAACATTAGAAAACAAAACCAAAAATTTTTCCCTTTCAGGTCCACTCCAAACTAACATGAGAGTCAAACTTTGAAAAGTAGCTGCTCTAGGCCATGGCCAAGCAGCAGATGAATGTGTCACTGGCTCCACTAGGGAGAAAGCCCCATCCTGGGGGCTGAGGTAGGCTTGTGGGCCAGTAAATTTTATAACAATTCATTTTTTCTGTGTCAAGGATGTTTTATAAGGTCCTCAGAGTGCTCTGTGGGGAGGAGTTCTAAGCAGTGGCATGCCAGTCAGCAAGAATTCATCACTTCTATAAATCACAAAACACAAACAAGAACATTACTTAAATGAGAAGTACTTTACTTACAGTTATTTTCCTTCATCTTATTAGATTTAAGCTTTGTTCAGGAATCAGGAAGTGAACATGAGCCTGTTGTTCTAAGGTCAAGTAGACTGTGATCAACAGCAGGTTCCATGTCTGTGTTATGGAGCTGAGTTTCCTAGGTGACAAAGAAAGAGAGGAGGGGGGAGGGAGAAAGGGAGGGAGGGAGGGAGGGAAGGAAGGAAGGAAGGAAGGAAGGAAGGAAGGAAGGAAGGAAGGAAGGAAGGAAGGAAGGAAGGAAGAGCTGTGTCCCACTGTATCAATGTGCTCTGTAATGGGTGGCAGCACATTTCCACTTCTGTCTTAGGGAGATTCATTGATGTTAACTCAGGAAACGCAGCACATCTGAGATATATAAATTCAGATGCTGCATTGAAAGTCCTAAAATAGAACACTTTAAAATATGCACAATGACTTCTAGAAGTTAGTAGAAATTTCTGAAATAACTTTAAAAATAAGGTACTACAATTCCCAAAACAAAGCACCTTAATCTACAAGCTGGAATCATAGCTGAGAGCCAGAAGAGTGGTCTAGGATAAAAACACACGTAAGGAAATAACGTTCTTAGAGATGTGAAGTGTGCCTTGGCAGAGCCTGTAGCAAGGCCTGCAACCTCTTGAATGAATGGCAAGGCAAGCTAGTGAGATGCCTTCAGACACCTTGAGAAGATCACAGTTCTGTCCTGTGCCTACTAAATTCAGTACTGAGCTTGGAAATTGTGCAAAACGGTGCAACTTTCTTGTTAATGGCTTGTAAATGTCTGTTGATAACTTATAAGAAGAACAGTGTTCAACAGGGTATACTGGTCATTTTGGGGGGGGGGTGAAAGATTCTTTAAAAGAGTTCCACAATATTTTTAGTGCCATATGCAGCCGGAGGCCTTTCTGGACTTCCTAAGGAAAGCACAGCTGGAAGTGTGGAAAAGAGCTCCCGGGTTTCAGCAGTAGGTGGCTGTGCACAGCTCCTGCACATCTGGGGAAGCTTCTGCCATGCTGTGCTCTGTGTGTCTGTGTGTGTGTGTGTGTGTGTGTGTGTGTGTGTGCTTGTGGAGGTCAGAGGTCAGTGAGGGCTCTCTTCCTCCAATTGCTCTGTACTTTCCTTTTTGAGACAGGCTCTTTCATTGAACCTGAGCTTTCTGTCTGTCTGGTGGCCACAGGAATCCTTCTGTCTCCATTTCCCCAGCACTGGTTACAAGTACATCGCCTATGCTGCTGTGCCTGGTTTACTGCTGTGGCTTTTGATGGTTTAACATGAGATCTGGGAGACTGAACCCAGGTCCTTATGCTTGCCTGGCAAACACAAGCTGAACCATCTTTCCAGCCCCATAAGCTACTCACAGAGAGACTTTTTATGGCTTTGTTGGGACATAGTAGGCATGTGGCCAGTAGTATCTATATAAAAGGAAAGATTCTCATGTAAATACTTACACTGAGTTTCCTGGTGGGAACAGGAGCCCTGTGTGAGGATTTCTGTCCCCAAGAGATGACCCTGGTGGTGGTGATGGCTCCTGTTCCTGACCTTTGCAGTCAGCAGTGGCCTACCCCACTACCTAGATTGCTAGCCCAGAGCCCCTCTAGGTCTACCCCAGTGAACATACAGGCATGTGGCACACTCCTTTCCTGATTGGCCATTCACTCATGAGGTCACAGCACACTCCTTTCCTGATTGGCCATTCACTCATGAGGTCACAGGCTATTTTGAGAGGAGAGGTGACCATGCTAGGTCCTCAGTACACAACTCTCCGTGTAGAAGAATAGGTAAGGTGGACAAGGAGAAGACTTAGATAGCACAACACAGAAACCCCAAATACCTTCTAGTCATGCTGGGGAGAAGCCACCCCTTCCCCTTATGCATATTCTTCTTAAGAAAGAAAAGGGAGTGGAATGGAGAGGGATTGAGAGCAAGTAAATACAACACCAACACTTTGCTGATCGAAATGTCTGTCTAAGAACTCTAGGGTCACTTGACTGTGTGATCTTAGTGGTGACAGTTAATTATTAAAGAAGTTAGGTACCCTCCCCACAGACTCTTGGTGAAGTGCTCCCATTTGCCTCTACTCAAGGAAGGAAGAGGGAGAAAGAGGACAGGGAAATAGGAGGGAAGGGAAAAAGGAAGGAAGGAATGTAGGGAGGGCAGGAGGGAGGGAGGGAGAGAAGAAGGGAGGGAGGGAGGGAAGAAGGGAGGGAGGGAGGGAGGGGACAGAGGAACAAAGGGACAGAGGATATGAAGTAGGAATAGAAACAAGACAGAGTAAGAAAAGGGGGATGAAAAAAAGAAGAAGTATGAAGAGAAAAGGTAAGAACAGAAGGAGGAAGGAGGAAAGGAGGAAAGGAGGAAAGGAGGAAGGAGGAAGGAGGAAGGAGGAAGGAGGAAGGAGGAAGGAGGAAGGAGGAAGGAGGAAGGAGGAAGGAGGAAGGAGGAAGGAGGAAGGAGCTGCCTGCTCACTAGAAGGAAAGTAGGTGGTATTTTTAACAACTGGTGCCTATTTCCTTCCTACCTAATTGTTTTACTTTTGAATCCCTGTGAGATTCCAGGGATTCATTCCCATTCATTGCATGCAGAGATTAGTGCTGCCACTTACAAGCATGTCCAGCTCTTCCTTCCAACAGCTGGTCTAGCTTCTGGCTCTACCAATGAGTCTAGAGAACGGACTGGCAGTGCAGAGCTCACCTCAAAGACACTGTATGCACTGTGGTCACATAGGCCAGATATCAGTGCCACTCCATGGACACACCTCAGTATCATGCCTAGATCCAGTTCACCTGCCACAGGCTCTGACAGACCCATTCCCAGGCTCATCTTGGTGTGTACCCCTCACTGTCCCCAACATCACTGCCATTCTAACAGCTCCCATTAGGATGGAACAGCAGGAAGAGCTGTGACACCCCAGCCATTTTCAATGACATCAAAGCATCTAAGACCATCACCATGCCTACTTACAGTAGCTCTCCAAAATCCCCTAAATCAATACCCAGTCCCTTCCTAACCTCTCTGATTGCATCCATAGCTGCCCAGCACGATGACCCTGCCATCCTGCCTTCCTCCCATCCAGTGTGCTCACACCCAGACTTACACACTACCCACAATGCTCTTCACATCACTTCATCCTTCTCCTAAAAAAGTTACACAGTGAGGCCTCTCTGAGGTCTGGAGGTGCCCTGCTTACCCTCCACAGGGCATTGCTGCAAAACCTGAGGTGTAATGTAGGATGGTTCGCCTCTTGTTTCTCTCACGACAAGGACAAGCTCCTGACTCTTGTCCTCTAGTCCTAGTGTGGCTCCACCATCTGCTAAGTAGATGGATCAGTAAGATACGATTCAAACCATATAAACTTCTACACACACAAGACCCAGGAGGTGAGTTCCTTCAGAAGTCTGAGCACTTCTCAACCCATGCTGGGAAGACAGGATCAGGGCTTCCCACAGACAACATTGGCCAGAACACACTCCAAGCAGCAGGACCACTGCAGAGCACAGCCAGGCAGCTACAGATGCACAGGAGTGAGCTGTTGTACCCCTGATGGTTTTAACAGAAGCTATGACCTACCGACCTAACAGAGAAGGAGCTGGAGACCCAAATACCAATTCCCTCCTCAGCCTTGTGGTCACTTGCCCGAGCTCAAGTCTTACCATAAGCAAGGGCCAAAGGTGGAAACTAAAAGAGCACAACCAACACACCATCATAGGGACTGGATGGCAATGGAAGAGACCCACTTTCAAGACAGAGGAGATCTGCTTTTTGGGGGGGGGGGGGTCGGGAGGCTGGAGTAAATGGCTTGCTCTCTATAGAGGATTAGATACTAGATTCAGATAAGCAGCTAGAGCTCATGTGTCCCACAAAGGGATCCTGGATGCTGGGTCTCATAGCAACTCCTAGGGCCTTTCACCCTGTTGATTGACAAGCCATCCCTGGATGACGCAGAGTTCAGTTCCAGTGAGTATGACTAACTACTTCTCCTTACTTATTACCTCTTAGGATATAAAAAATGGAACTAGAGGCATCAAGAGCATTCCATGCCCGCCCCTTAGGAAACATTTGACTTCCAGACCACCACGTGGCATTCACCATAGTACAGCAAGGAGCTATTTAGCAGAACCAACACAACACCAGCCTCCACCTGCTTCCCTGCTCCACCTCCTTCAGTGCATTAAGACATTTTAGAGTTTGCTTGCAAGTTCCAACCTTAAAATCCTGATCATTTATTTATGCCCTTTTTGTCTAAGAAGTTAAATCCCCAAAGCATCTCAATTTAGATCAAAAGCAATTTACCAAACTTCACCTGGCACACCTGTACCTTATGACTTGTTAATTACCTGCTTAGCATTTCTAGAGCTGTGAGACAGATATGCAGCCCCATTGGCTGCAGGGAGAAACCTCTGATACTAGCCTCCTGTGCCAGAGTGTTCCAGAACGCCTGAGGTGTTCGCAGGCAAAGCTGCTCCACCACTACTAAGCCACATGCATTTCTCCAAATTGCTCTTCTTTTCCCGACACTGGGCAAACAAGCGCATAAGTGTAATGAAGTTGCTGACATGTTCCCTGGCTACCTGGTGAAATTATATAATGGTGCTAATATATCTTATCAACAGTGTTCCGCCATGCATGGGATCAGCAAGCCTGACACCCACTTACTCCCCAGCAACTGGGGTTGACAATTTGGCATTGGGATATTAGGAATGACAATAATTACTTGCTTTTACAATTGCTTCACATGAAAGAGATCATTAACATACACACTTGAAAAGATGACCTCATTTCTGAGATGCTCTGCATGTCTGTTTTTCCTGGTGCTACTGAGTTGGCAAAGGGTAGTTTTGATCACCCAGCAAGAGAGAAAACATGGAGTCAGTTACAACAACATGGTGCACTGGAAGGTTCTGTCCTTTTCATTTTCTGGTTTTCTTTTCTTTTCTTTTTTAATCCCCTTTATTATCCTTTGAAGGGCTGGATTCATGGAAAGATATTGTGTAAATTTGGTTTTGTCATGGAATATCTTGGTTTCTCCCTGTATGGTAATTGAGAGTTTTTGTGGGTATAGTAGCCTAGGCTGGCATTTGTGTTCTCTTAGTGTCTGTATAACATCTGTCCAGGATCTTCTGGCTTTCATAGTCTCTGGTGAGAAGTCACGTACACAATGAAAATTTCTCATCAAGGTCTCAGGGGCTTAACCACTTGGACATCAGGCTTGAGTCCAATTGTCTGCTGCTGACAAGAAACCAACCAAATCAGGCAATGCTCCCAAAGACATGTGACACATCTCTCCCCAATAGGATGTCAGAGGTACCTTAAGCATGGAGCTGAATGTTTGAGTAAGTCATTCAAGAGAGTCAGGATCCCAGACTCCTGCTCTCTGCCTATCAGAGAGCCACTCTGTATTCATTACCTATGGCTACTAGATCAAATGGCACCAAACTCAGAGACTAGGAGCAATAAAATTGCATGCTTTCCTAACCTTCATGATGGAGAGCAGAGGGTAAGGTGACCCAAGGAAGAATCAACTCCATACTTGCCTCCCCTTTCTGGTAACTTCCAACAAGACTTGGTGTTCTCTGGCTACAGATGCCCCTGCCCCCAACCCCATCACGTCACAGAATTCTTTTAATCTGTTGATATTACAGGATTACTGTTCATCCAGGATCCTGCCTTAAGAGCCTATGTGATCTCAACTACAAAGAACCTTCTCCTAGTACTGTTCCAGCTCACAGAAGGTACATTGAGGTAGGAACTCCACTCATCCCAACACACATGATCTGAGAAGTAAACTTTAAGGCAGGGGAATCCCTCTATTTCTACCTCCTTCATGTCTTTCAGTGAGCCTCACATAACCATGAGCTCTTTGGCAGCATCAACAACAAGTTCGAACCTGTTCAAGTTTGTCAAAAGAAGAAGCAATGAGTTTAATTGTTATAAAACAAGCACATTTGGGAGCCTAAAGTGTAAGTGGACATCAAATTCCTTTTACAGCAAGCAAACCCTTCTTGGAATAGTCTCTGGTTAGACCATTCCATTTTCCTTGATACTGGAATGCTATAAGTTTGTATGGGATATAAGAGAGAATTAAACCAGAAAATTACTATCTTTCAGTCTTTCATCCTGCAAACTGAGTGGCCAGCACTGAGAATGGAGAGGGGAAGCAGGGGCCTGTTCTCCAAGACCTCACAGCTCAGCTGGTGACCAGAGAAATGCTCAAGTCCCATCACTCCCAGACACCAGGCAATGACTAACCTTCACGTTTGAAAGTATGAGTAGGAGGCAGCACCCCAGTGTAAGGACCCAGCTATCAGAAGCAGCAGTCTGTGGTAAGCAAGCATGGAAGAAAACCCAAAGCAAAAGCTATAAAAACATACAGTCCTGGGAACTTGCAGACACACATTGCAGCAGAAAATAGACATTGAGGCTGAGAGTGGCGATGGAGGCTGCTTTGGAACCTCCTCAGAGGTCACCCTGAGCTCTTGTCTGTACACGAGAGCTATCAGAAAGCTATCAATGTCAGCTCTCTATTTCCTGTAGTTTGGCTATCCAGGCACAGCCTGTGCACTGAGAACTGCAAAGATGGCTCCTGCCATCCAACCCTGGCACAGGGCCAGGCTGGCCTGGCCTTTACACTCATGCCCACACCCCCCCCCCAGCCCCTCACATGAAATGCAAACTTTTTCAATCAGATATTTTGGGACTAGAAAGTAACACCAGCCCTACATTAGAACTAATCCGAGTGGAGCTTGACAGACTGTTATGTCGCTTGCTTGAAACTCCTGCTCGCATTTACAGCATATAAATAAGTCATAGACATTGTAGTGAGCAGAAAGCCATGATGAGAGGACAAATGAGAACATTTTGTCCAACTGGGAACAGGTTGGCCAACTGGGAGTGCCTATTAGGGTATTGTAGGAATTAGTTTAGGAAGAGAGTGTAAGAACAGATTTGTGAGCTAGAAAGAAGCTCACAGTACACACTCATGCAGTTGGAAAAACATGGCCACCCTGTGAAGGGAGAGGTTAAGTGAGAGCAAATGGGACCAAGAACAGAAGCAAATGCTCTGGACCTAGGCCATTGGTATCCCTCTTTCCAGGCCTCAGATTATAGCAACTACAGAATGGGGCACTTAGAGGTGGCATCCCTAGTATACAGTGCTGCTGTCATGATCTTACATGCAGACTCTTAGGAAAGCATCTTGTATCCTGTATCATGTCAAATACAATTACTGTCGGGATTGAGAACAAGAGACACTGAGTCCTTGGAAGACTTCTGCACAAGTTTCTTTCCTATACCAAAACCTTTCCTCCACACTAGTATTTAGCCTCTAGTAAGTTGAAAGAAGAGCAGCCATCAATCCTGGAAGGAAAAAAAAAATGAAATTTACAGAGCACAGAAATCTAACTTCTGTTTGCAAGTGGAAATGGGTAGGAAATGGATGTGGGGACCTTGGACTGAAGAACATACATGATGCAGGATGTGCAGCATCTAGACTCCTATCCCAGAGCCTCCAGCTTTGAGGGCCAAGCACTCGATACAGAGAAGGTAGGTTTGGAAGAGATTCCGAGATGAGCAGGAGCAACAATATTAAGGTGCTGGTTTCCAGGGTTGATTTAGGAAGGAAGATTAAGTATGTACAGGCTTCCTAATCACCGACTAAGTGAAGACACGCTGAACATCAGTGGATGTTTAAAGGTATGAGTGGTGAGGCTAGAAAGGATTACATAAGCAAAGCTCTCAGTTTATGAACATCAGTAAATTCTCTTAAAAGCTATGGGGGTGAATACTTGGCTCCTCCTGTGGCTGAGCTGGAGAGAAAAGATCTTGAGCTGAGCTTCCCATAGGGAGTAGAGACTCTTTCTAGACAGAGATGGCAGGAAAGCTGAAGCTGTTCTTTGCCTATGAAACAATGGATTGTGTTCAAAGCAGTAGAGCAGGATTTGGGCAGACAGTGGGCTGGCCTATGTGAGATCAACAAAGATGCCATGTGCCCTCACCAGACCCACCTCTTCCTAGTGCAGCAGTGTAGGGGGAAGCCAAGCAGAGCCTTGGGGCCAGCCCTGTCCACCAGTGTTGAATGGGTCCTCAGTGATTTGCTTCCCAGCTTGCCTCCCTTCCTCAGTGTGCTGCTCTCTTGTATTTTACTTCTCTCAGAGAATGATGCTGGCTCATCAGTTCTTACCACCACTAATGACAAGATGGGCTGTTTTATGAATTTATGTGTTTGCTACTTCCTTTGGACAATTCTCTTGGTAGTTCAGTTTTGCAGTATGGTAGTAGAGGTAGTGTAGATAGTACTGATGGTGGTGATGTCGGTGAAATGGAATTGGTATGATGGTGGTCATGATGACATTGCTGATAGGGAAGAGGAGGGGGTGGAGGTAGAAGTGGTGATGATAACTGAATCAGGAAGATATGTTGTGGGAGTGTGGTGGTGGTAATGGTGAGATTGTGACAGTGGAGGTAGAGGTCATGGTGTAGGTAAAAGTAATGACAGTGGTGCTAATGATGGCAGAGGTAGCTATGGTGAAGTTGGTGAGATGCTGATATTGGAAGTGGTGGCCATGGTGATGGAGGTAGAGGTAGTAATAGTGGAAAAGATAGTAGTTATGGTGAGATGGCAGTAGTGACAATGGATATGGGTGTGGTGGTGATGGTTGTGGACTGTGGCAGATGTGGGTGGCAGGAGCAGTATCAAGAGATAATGGGAGCAGCCATGGTAATGGTGATGATAATGGAGGTACCGGTAGTAGATGGAAAGAGGGTCACAGTGGTGGGACTGGTAGTGGCTATGGTATGGAATATGTGTGATGTGGTAGAGGGAACAGCAAAGGCAGTGATGGTGGAGGTGATGGGTAAGACAGCGCCACTGCTGGTAGAGGTTGTGATGGTAAGTAGTTATGTCAGAGGTACAGGTCATTTTGAGGATGGAGATGATGGTGGTGGTAGTGGAAGAGGCAGTAGTAAAGGAGACAGCAGGGATAGCTCCTTTTTTCATAAACTAAAGGGTAGTTAGTGAGAGACCTACAGATGAGTGCTGTCATCACTCTGAGAAAACAAGCCCTTTCTCCTCTAGATTCTTCATCCTACTCTACTCTGATCCCTCTCCTACACAGACACTCATTTTAATGTGGTATATATAGTATATATCATTCTCTCATGGCTACATCTCTACTAAGCACATTACTCATTTTTAAACTATGAACATGTTAAATAGGAGCCTCTAACCCATTATTTCTAAGAAATATTTAGCCAAAAACTCCAAACCAGAATCTTCACGGAAAGCAATCCACCACAGGAGGAGGAATTGTGTTCTGCACAGCTCCTAACAGACAGTCTTCTTCAGCAAACAGCTGCATAGGCTATGATGACAGTAATGTACTTAGATTGTGGTGTAGCTTTGTTTTAGATGTTGTATTAAGATTTAGAATCCTAAACATAAAATTAGTTTTTAAAATTGGGTGGAAAATATGTTAGTAAGAGTTGTGTGCCTATATTCTGCTAGGAGGAACGAGTTAAGGAAGGCATTCAGTAGGCAATGCCTGGAGAGGGGGCATTAATGTATACAGATGATAATAAACTAGCTCTTATTTCATCTCTTACTGTTGTGGTGCTGTTGTCTTTCAGGGCTGGATGACACTCGGTGTCACCATCTACTTCTACCACACATTCTACAGGATCTACTAGCCATGTATGACTTAGCCATTTATTTCCCCTTTGATGGGTCCTCTGACCACATTTAACAAAACAAATATAAAACCATTAGCCCATACAAGACATTCTCCGGGGCTCACCCTGAAGTGGGGTTACTATGTCATGAAATACGTGAACACAAAGGACATGATGTCTATGAATATTTACCTTTACTGTATAAGTACAGATTGCTAACAGAATGCCTGGCCCACCCTAGCTGGTAAGTGGTATGACTGATGCCTTTGTGCTCCATGCCTGCTCACCCAACTGCAGTATTTTGATAGACAGACAGTTAGACACCCATCCGTTCATTGTAAGCACAATGTAACATTCCTTGCAATATGGAATACTTCTGTCATACAACTCGTATTCCCTCCTGTCTCAGAAGCAGATGCTTTCACTTGTAATTTGCTACACTAAACTTAGTTCGCCATTGGAAGAAGCAAGCCCATGATCAAGCTGTATCTCCCTCCATATCTTGCTTAGAATGCACCTGTTGAACACCCATAATACTGCCTGTCTGGACACCATGTGAGGATATAACCTCTGGGCTTCATGGTTCAAAGGGAAGGAAAGAACTTTACATGCAATGATCAACTCTTCACTTTTTAGCCCTGTGGATGGGACTTTCCAATGGATCAAATCCTTTCCCCCTCCAAATCCCTATATGGAAATCCCACCATAAGAGAACATTATTAGATGTATAACGTTTTGGATAATATCAGATTATAAGGCTAGAGACTCAGGGATGGGATTACTGACCTTATGAAAGGGGTCAAGGGAGCTCATTAGCTCTGTTTCCTCCACGTGGGGACACAGAGAGCAGGTGGCAAGCATCCTCACCAAAGCCTGACCACACAGCACCCTGACCTCACAGCCCAGGCTCAGCATTGTGAGAGAAGAAAGAAGGGAAGATAGGCAGAAGGAGAGAAAGAGGAAGAAAGGAAAGAAGGAGAAATGGGGAGGAAGGAAAGGAAAGATGGGGTAAGGAGGGAGAAGAAGGGAGGGAGGGAGGGAGGGAGGGAGGGAGGGAGGGAGGGAGGGAGGGAGAGAGGGAAGAAGGAAGGGAGGGAGGGAGGGAAGAAGGAAGGGAGGGAGGGAGGGAGGGAGGGAGGGAGGGAGGGAGGGAGGGAGGGAGGGAAGAAGGAAGGGAGGGAGGGAGGGAGGGAGGGAGGGAGGGAGGGAAGAAGGAAGGGAGGGAGAGAGGGAGGGAGGGAGGGAGGGAGGGAGGGAGGGAGGGAGGGAGGGAGGGAGGGAGGGAGGATTTTTCCCTTCTGCTTTCAGATGCACTGAGTCTTCTCCTCTCAGCCTTGGTCTGTGATTTGCACTGCTTGCTCCCTGGTTCTCAGTCTGTCAGGTTCAGACAGGAATTGTATTGTATCACTGGTTTTTCTACAACTTCAGCTTGTCCATAACAGATGGTGGGACTTGTTGAGCTCCACAGCCCTTTGAGACAATTTCCCATAATCTCTGCAGAGCTCAGACCAATTCAGGGATGTTCTCCTCAGATGTACATGGAAGTGATATGATTGTGCAGGAAAAGAAGCAAACCAGCAACATGGCAATACTACAGCTTCAAAGTTGTCCCAAACAGCAGGTAGGCTGGGCCTTGTGGCCTCATATGAACTAGAAGAAGGCATGTCCTAGGCCAGACTATTCCTTCTCTCTGTGGGTAGAGTCCAGTAAAGGAAGAAGCTGAAAACCCCAGCAACTGAGACATGTGCATCATCCATGAAAAGGAACCTAGGGTGAAAAGGTTTGGAAACCCTGCTCATTAAGTCTAGGCCACCACCAATAAGACCTTCTAACCATTTTTACTTTTCTCCTAAGAAATCCCTAACATATCATTTGCCTGCTTTTCTATTTGAGTTCTTATGTTTCCTAGTTAATTTGCATATGTGTTTTTAACATATGCCAGCTTAGGAGTTACAGATAACTCCCTAACTACACTACTGCCTTTTATGCCAACTTGAAGGATTTCTGATGTTCCTTCCCTGAAGAGACATCCTGGGCTGGAAGGAAACACCTCCAAATATTCTCTACCTTACAGCTGTGGTATACCCAAAAAGTCTTCAACCTCAAAGATATCCTACAACATTTTCATTGGTACCTTTTTAAGATTGTTTTTGAACAAATTTTAAACCTATTGATATTATGTGTACAGGCTTTATGTGCCCATGTGCATGCACTGCCCCCAGAGGTAAATAAAAGTGTCAGCATCCCTGAAACTGGAGTTATGGATGATTGCAAGCAGTCATGTAGAAGGTAGGAATCAAACCTAGAGGCTCTAAAAGAATAGCAAATGCTCTCAACTGCTAAGCCATCCCTTCAGCTCCAAGATAGCTTGCTTCTATAACTGGCATGAAAAATATAGCCAATATTATCTTCTATGTGTAGAGGCCAGAGGTTTATGCCAGGTGTCTTCCTCAGTTGCTCTCCACCTTAGTATATTAAAGTAGGTCTCTCATTTGGACCCACAGTTCACCAGTTTGACTAGTCTGGCTAGCAGCTTTCCCCAGGTATTTCCTGCCCTCATATCTTGAGCTCTGGGGTTGCAAGGAAGGCTGCCATGCCCACCTGACACTTGTGTGGGTCCTGGGAGCACTAAGTCTGGGCCTTACACTCACAGAGTGAGTGCTTTACTCGCTGAGTCATCACCCCAATTTCACTCTGACAATGTTGGGTTGCTGAGTTCTCTCAAATGGCTTTTGTATACAGTAGTGTATCTTTCATTTCTGTTATGCACATGAAAAGAGGCTTGAACTTGGCCCTTCTGCCTCGTATTTTCTGCCTTGGTATTTTCTGTTTCATAGGTATGGGTCCTGCTGGGCATTCAGCTCTCATCTCCATGTCCCATCCTCTGAAGGCCCACTTTGGCCACCCAATGCTGTGTCCTGTCCCTATTCTTATATTGGTACTTTGCGACATGGGTATAGGGAGCACAGCATCCAATCTTGTGTAAGCTGATCATTTATCTTCCTTTCTTCCTGTTGTACTCATTTGAGACATCACACCTTTGGAACAAAGGAGACAGTGATGACACCATGTGCAGACATTGTAAGTGGTACAAAGCACAGATTATACCACGCTAAAGACACTTCCAATCACCTAAAATCAATGACAGGGACTCAGAGTCATGCTGTGTGTAGACTTGGGCTTAGGTTTCCTAAAGCAGCTGATTCTGGCATGAATCACTGATACATCTTGGAAGAAACTCCCAAATCCAAGCACCTAATAAACACCTCTAAATCTGACTGCATGCGCAAACCCATCAGAACTTCAACAGAGATATAGAATCAAACCCCTAATGTTCCTGAGTTTGTGTGACATAGCAGGCTTCTTTTTTATCTTCCACAACAGGAAAAAGCACAACAAAAGAACCACCATGGTCATTTAAAGGAGGAGAACCAGAGACCTGCAGTTGCCAAGAAGCACATAGAACAGCCAAGCAGCCTCCTGTAGGCAGGAGACTCTGATGATGAGAGAGGAGTAGGCTGCTCTTTTCGGGTCAGAGCCGACACTGGGAAGAGAAGGCAGACTGGTTCAATCTCATCCCACTCCCTGAGAGGAAAGAAGTCTTCCCTCGGGGTCTACATCTATGCTGTGTTGTGGTTTGAATAAGTTCTTGGGTGCTTTGTACGTCATCTATCTTTATGACCATGGCACCTGATCATTTTGGTTTGTGAATATGAACCTATTCTAGTGCATGAATTTACACAATATCTGAGCACCTCAGCCCCATGTCAGAGTTGGGAAAGAAATGCCAAAGTTAAGTGACCACAGGGGGTTCTCCTGTGGGGTAGGAGGGTTCTGAATGGGGCAGTATAAACCCCGAAGCAGATAGCTCTTATCTTCTGTGCATACTCTCAGAGGAGCTGAATGAAAGCCAGCAGGCATTTGGCCATTTCTAGCATAAACCTTTGTTTAGAGACTCCTTGCTAGGAGGTCTTCAAACAACTGAATATCCTCCCTAGGAGGGGTACAGTGCCCTGATTCACTGCCCAAACGGACTGGTTTCCAGGATTCTAAGGACCTAAGAATCTGTGCAGTTATAGTTACTAGCATTCATTTCTAACTTACTCAGTAACAATGAATCACCTCATGCCATTTGGAATGTGTCTCTCTTTCCCATATTTTGTGTTTCCCACAGACACAAGGCTGTGTTAAAATGCTTGTAGCCTTTAAACCACACGAGTGCAAGTGATTTCTTCTTCCCTCACCCAGCACATTGTGTCTGTCCTTATGGCTTGGGCTATGTTATTTGTGTACCGAACAACAGATGGTACCATCTTTTAAAGGCGAGAATGAACTCTAACTCAGGCCACTGTGGATGTTTTTTAAGTTCTACAACTTCGTGTGATTTTAGGAAGTATATCATTAATTCACTCAGAGTGAAAATTCCACATTGTCCTTGGTTGAACTTGTCACATGTGTGCAGAACGTGTCCTCTTCTGTCCTCATACACAAGACAAGAAGCTAAGTGACACCGGTCTGTGCTGGGTGATGTCCTCCCTGCACCTGTTCTCTTCTCTGTCTGACCCTGACTGCAGCATCTACTGTAATGCCCTATACTTTCGAGCATCCCATGCTATCTTAAGATGAGAGCTCTAATGACCGTTCTTCTGTAAGTTTCTCTCTCCTGTGTTCTGATTCTAAAGATAGGATCACTTAAACTTCTATATATATATATTATTAAATCAACACTTAATAAAGAGCTTTGCAGACCTGGGCTTCCCCAAACATTGTGGTTCCTCCCATATCTAAACCAACAAAAAACATAATCACTTCACACAACACCCAAGAAGAACTCTGGGTTGTTTCCTTGATTTTGCTGTTGGTGGTGGTGGTTTTGGATTTTTTGTTTTATTTTGCTTTTTGGGTTTTTTTGTTTGTTAGTTCGTTTTGTTTTGTTTAGCTTACATAAAAACTTGGGGACTGGGAAGATAGCTCAATGAGTAAATAGCTTGTCCTGCAAGCACACAGACCTAAGTTTGTCTCTCAAAATGCACATAAAAAGCTGGATGTGGTGATATGCCACCTGTAGCAGCGCTGTGGGTGTAGGTATGGGGGATCCTGGAGTTTACTAGTCATCCAGCCTTGCCTACTTGCTGAGCCCCAGGTTCAGATTTACACACTGTCTCAGAAAATAAGGTAGACTGCTCCTGAGGAATAATACCACACAAAGTTAACTTCTGTTTTACACACACACACACACACACACACACACACACACACACACACACACACGAGAATTGTACTTCCAAGATAGCCTTTCATTTCATGCTCTGAGCTCCTCTTTTGTTGTTGTCCCAGCACCTTTGTGGTGGCAGGAACTGGATGGAAGAGCTCACTTACTGTGACGACTCTCCATGAGCAGGTGAGGGGACACTGATAGAAGTGTCCTTGAATCTTTAATGATCTGACTGACCACTTAGCTCCACTGGAAAGGTGACCACAGTGCAAGCTCATTTTGGCATTTCTATTAGGATTCCTCAGTAATCCAAAGTTGCTATGGCTTTGAAAGCATAAAAGTTCAGGATAATTGGCATAAATCTCACAAATGAAGGGATGGGTTTCTTTTTACAGTCTCTTTACAAAGTCTACCAGCCTGCAACTTGCACATGATCACTTCAGTCAGTTCACAGCCATATAAAGAAGTTGTAATGCAGAAAATCCCACTCAGTACACTTGGCCCAGCAAGAGGCTGATCTACATGGTGCCAGGTAGACCCATACCTGAGGTTACATGTTTGGCTCCAGTGGAGGGACTGAGAAAAGCCTGGGTTTGGATCCTATATAAACTCTGTTTCTCTCCCAGACCCATATGGTCAAATTTACATAAGTCATGTGTAAATATGACATGACTTCACCGTAAACACCATTAGATGTGTTATCTTATGAGTCCCACAGATCCTATGGGTGGATCATAGCTATTAGTCCCTCTTTACAGATGAGGAAACTGAGGCTCATCAAGGTTAAGAAACTTCCCCAAAGGCAACGAGCAAGCTAATGACATAGATGAGAATAAGTAAAAACTCTCAAGATTGCAGGTCTGTGTTCCATTCAGCTAGCACTGCATTGCCTGACAGCAGTGACCTTGCTCCTGTTACCAACAGGGTGGCAGGCAGAGGCTGATGAGATGCTTATGGGCTCAGAGGCTTAAAACAAATCTAACTTCTTAATGGCCCACAATTATCAAATAAACATGAAGGAAGGAAGAAAGGCGCATGCTTTCATCTCCTATACTTTTGGTCACATTAAAGTGCAGCGTAATTGAACCACATTTGGTGTTGGAAGCTTCCTTAAAGATTCAGCCCAATATCCTAATAATCCATCCATACATACATACATACATACATACATACATGCATTTTAAAGAAAAAGAAAGAAAAATGTATGTAAGTAGGTAGCATAAGGTCTTAGAAACCATGGCATCATCTTCATAGTACACAGAGTGCAGCCATGATTCTTGTGGTACTTCTATGTTACCTTTATGTGCATCAAAAAAAAATGTATGCTGTTCTCACAGCCATAAGAGTGGGATGATGGCAATATCATGCTATGGGGGCTCACAGTGGAAAGACTTTGAAGCCAATCCTAGAGGAGACCACCCACTTGGAAGAAGGGAGCCCAAAGTACTTGGACTGAGGTGAGCAGAGAGAATTTTAGAATGCAAATATGGGATTTGTCTCCCAGGTTCCACTAGTCACCCGTGCACTGGCCCTTAGGAAGACCTGTACAATGTTTGGTGAAGGAGTGAGATAATCAGGCTCTGTGGGTGACAGTGGCAGGTATTTCTGCCTGTTCAGTGCATGGAATGTGTTCCTTCAGCAGGTGGAAGAAGGGGAACTCCCCCAGTAACCCTAGCTGATGCCCATAGACTTACCTGGGGAAAGCATATGCTCCTGCATTTATGACACTAAATTCCAGCTGAGAAAGAGCATAGAAACACATCGGATACCAAAAGACGCCACTGCCTGCTAGACAAGATCACATCAAGAGCATTCCTTTCTCACCCAGTCTTCAGTTCATCTAAGTCCACTCTCTATTCCCACCCAAGCCATCAGAATTCACGCCTGGTTTGTTTCCAGGGCGTGACTTCAAGGCCCTCATGGGTTAAGACCATCAGCCACAATGTAGTTTCTTTAATAGCTGAATGCTGTCCAGTCTGCTTTTAACAGATGTCGATTGCCATGCTTCAAAGCCATGACACAGCTGACAGTGAGGGCTTAGAGAGCAGAGCCACAAAAGACACAGATAGTTAAACAAGAGGCCAAGATAAACTGTAAGGGAAGTGGGAGCTGCTGCTCTGAGTCTGAAGTGCATGGCGGGATGAGACGGAGAGATGGCTGAGTCTGAAGGAAGAACACAGACAAGCTGCAGAACAGAGCCAAGTACATGGCAGGCAGATTTCGTGGGGGAATGGCCAATCCATCTCAGATAGAAGCACTTTCTTCTCCACTCACACCTTTGCCCTGAGGAGGTGAAGCTATCAATTATCATCTATTTTACAGAGAAAGTGCAGCCTTCCTTTTAAGTGGGCCCCTGTGCAGTACAAGTCAGGTTTCCTCTAAGCCAACAATGCAAATGAAAAGCTATGGACTCTGCCCTAAAAGAGATGCCACTTCAAGAGGAGGGCTTAAGTGGAGTGGGGGCCATTGGAGCTACCCTGGATCTGTGTGAGAAGCATAAACATAAACAAAACATGTGTGGAAAACAGTGACTTCAGCCTGACCTCTGAAGACTAGGGAGGAGGAAAAGACACTTAAAGTAGGGGCAGTGGAGGCCCAGTTCTCTAGGGTGAGTGGGGAGGGCAGTCTCCCTGGGAAAGCAGTCAATCACAGAACAGTGTAGCATCAACAGGAGAGAAGTGAGATCTCAGAGAAGACCACATTGATGCCCCCACATGGAGAATGAAAGCAAATGGGCTGCATGTTCAATAACAAATGTCACAGGACCATATCATCAGCCAGGGCTAAGGAGAGACATAACCTGTAGGCCTGAGAGATGAGAACAGAGAAGAGCCCAGACATGAGGAAAGTCTGTGCAGAAGAGATTTTAATCTGAGGGCCAAGAACTTTCTAGATTTTTTTTTAATTACTGGGGAAGAAATTGTGGCTGAAGTCATTAGGATTGAAATTACAATATTAAGAAACAGAAGAATCTGAAAGCTATTAATGTAATGATCTGTCTGTCTCACCATCTCAGGTTCCTGTCCTACAACTAGGGTGACTTAACTCCCTACCACACACATTCCCAGCCTGACACACTGCTCTTCACAGTTGTTGTAGAAAAAAAAAAAAATCTCCAAATGCTGAAATCTGCCAGCCCTCGGCATTGAAATGGCTTTGCACTGTGGCCTCCAGAGTCATCCTGCTTTCTTTCTGGTCATTGAATCCATTCCTGTGCCTCTCTTGAATCCCAGCACAGTTCCCACACGCCCCACAGGCAAAGCATCTATTCAATGAGATCCAATGACTCGAAGCCAGGTCCAAAAGAGGACACACATTTACCTAGCTCTTTCCTGACAGGGATTAAGCAAGTGACACAAGACTTTGAGTGCTTCTACATTGTAGTCATACTGACGTCACTACTACCCCTCACTGCAACACAACTTCATCATGGGACCAGAGGGAGAATCTCCAAAAAACATTTACTAAGGAAAATCTGAGCTGAGCCTTTGAGAATGGAATAATGTTTGAAAATTTGGAATGGATTAAGAATTTTTCAGTAAGAACAATTAACCCACCCAATGTCATTATTGAATCAGGACAAACCCAGATATTTCCAAAGAGTTTGGTCCCTTTTCTATCACATTCTATGTACAGGAAGTCAGTTACAGTAGCTGTAGACTCACCCAAAAAACCCTGCTTACCCCCTGCAGAGCCTCACTTTTTAGGGGGGGGGAGGGTTGGTAGTCCACATCCAGGAGACAAGGACAGCCAAACTCAAGAACTCTATGTGGGAGTTCCATGTTGCCTTTCAAACATTTCTGCACTCAACAAGAACAGAGCTTAGGTAACTGTTCATTGTTGTTTCACTGGAAAACAGCAACTGTGTTCTCCACCCTTGGCAAGTGAAATGCTCAGGGCTGTGTGTGCACAGCCCCTATGTACTTGGGTCTGACCTTGAAAGTCACACTGAAAGAGTAGCAAGTACTTGTAACTTGTGGAAAGAACATCAGACTGCCAGAATGATTTTCTTCCTAAATCCCCATGAAAACAAGCCCTGGGAACTCACTTACTGAAAGTGCAATGAGATGGCATGCATATGACTATCAGGCTACCATGAAAAAGAAAACTTGGTGTGGTAGAAGGCTCCTCCAGGGTTCAAGAAAGGTGGGGGCTATTTCTCCCTCAGTGACCTGGTGAAGAGGAAAAGCTCCAATCCCAGGCAAGCCTTAAGGACAAGTCTGGCTTTCCTCAGTCTATTTTTTCCTATTACTGTCCCTACAACCTAAACTCCTTTAAAATTTTTTTAATTTTGTTTTTATTTTTTTGCTTATTCATCTTACATCCCAAACACTGACCCCCTCCCTTCACCCCCTCCCACATCCTTTCCCCATCCCCCATCCCCTTCTCCTCTGAGCATGTCCAGCCCACCCCAGATTTCACCCCTGCCCTGGCATTTCAAGTCTCTAAGAGGCTAGGTGCTTCCTCTCCCACTGAGTCCTGACAAGACAGCCCAGCTAGAAGAACATATCCCACCTACATGCTTGGGGATAGCCCCCATTCCAGTTGTTTGGGACCTACATGAAGGCCAAGTTCAGTCCATGTATGTTCTTTGGTTGGTGGCTCAGACTCTGATAGTCCAAAGGGTCCAGGTTAGTTTACTCTGTTGGTCTTCCTGTGGAGTTCTCATCCCCTTCAGGGCCCTCAATCCTTCCTCCTATTAGGAGTCCCCAAGCTCTATCCACTGTTTAACTGTGGGTGTCTGCAGAGCTGTCTGAGTCAGCTGTGGGGTGGAGCCTCTCAGAGGACAATATGCTCCTGCAACCTAAACTCTTGTTTTGTTTTTATGGGTTTGCTTTTGTGCTACATCTCCAGCCCAAAGGTTCAGGTTCTTGTTCTCTCTATCTCATTTTCTCCCTCTCCCTCTCCCTCTCCCCTCCCCCCTCTCCTCTCCTCTCTCCTCTCCTTCCCCTTTCCCCCCATTCTCCCTCTCCCCTCTTTCTCTCCCCTCCTTCTCCCTCTCCCCTCTTTCTCCCCTTCTCCCCCTCTCCCTCTCCCTCTCTCCCTCTCCCCCTCCCCCTCCCTCTCCCTCTCCCCCTCCCCCTCCCCCTCCCTCTCCCTCTCTTCTCCCACTCCTTCTGCCTTTTCCTCTTTCCTTCTCTGGATTAAGCACATCAGGAAGGTGCTACAACACTGAACAATATTTCCAGCCTTTATCAGCCATGCTGTTAAATTTTATTTACTAATTACTTTACACATGTGGGTGTTTTGCTAGAATGTAAATATGAGACTATGATGCCTAGCACCCCTGAAGGCCAGAAGAAGGCATCAGACCTCCTAGAACAAGAGTTACAGTTGTGCTAGAATCTCAGCCTGAAACCTCTGCAAGAACAACCAGTGATCTTTATCTCTGAGCTCTCTCTCCACAACTCCCAGCAGCCTAGTATTAAAAGATAACTTAAAGATAGGAAGGATGGACGTGTGCTTCTCTTGGGCAAGGAAGTAACCGGTATTCCAGAAGCTATCTGGCAGGTGTCAATACAGTTATAACAAGATAATTCAAACACTGAAGCATTGAAGTTCAAAGCCAATGGCAGAAAGAAAACTGTGATAGAGAGTTCAAAGTCAGCCAGCAGAAGAAGGAGCTAATGCTGATTCTTGAAGCTGTTAATTTGGCTCCTTGAAAGGTTCTGCCTGCATCTCTGGCTAGGTGGAGCTGCTCTGTGGGTGGAGTCCTAGCTTTGAAGTTCATGGAGACAACCTCAGGGAGAGTGATCTTGGTGCAGGTGGAGCCAGCCAGCAAGAGACAAGGGCATCAAAGGCAAACTTGGCTGCTTGGCCCTTTCCTAAGGGTGGGGCCTGCTCAGGTTTCAGCTGCCATAATCCATTGTGCACACCACTGTTTGCTTAGGGTTAACTCCAGGTAGAATTCTGGTTTTGTTTCTCACTTAGAGAAAAAAAAAATAGCTTTGTAAAGGGAGGTTACTAAATAAAACTTTAAGAACTCTATTCACCTTCAGATGATGACTTGTGCCTTGCAATCTGATCCCTGCTAGGTTACTGTGCAGGTATAGAATTCCCAGGAGACCAAAAGTCTTGAAAGAGATTCTTGCCAATACCTACCTTTCCTTGGTAACAACCATTTAAGGCCTGCCCAGCTCAAGCTTGAGACTCAGGCTGGACCAGCTTCCTATAATTCTTTGAAGATGTATGCAAGATACCTGTTATCAACCAGGCAAGGTTTTAGAAAACACTAAAGCTTACAAAAGCATCCTTTTAAACCCCTGTTCTGCCTCCACGGAGTTTACCATTCATTCTGCCCTTACCACTCGGCTGTAACTTTTTCTAGTGGATGGGCTCTGAGATCAAATAAGAAAAGCATGAATTAAAACTTGGAGAATAAACACCATAGTGTGGAGCCAGTCCCATGGCTGGTTGGCCCAGAGAGAGCTCAAGTGGCTCACACTGTGTATTGTAAAGCATGAGTGCTAGAGAGTCAAGCACAGCCTCTTCCTGAAGACTGACCACTGACAGGGCCACATGGGTGTGTCCAAACACCTATGAACACACAGTGCAGTGTCTATGCCATCTGCTACATCTAGAATGGATTATAATTTAGTACAATTTGGCTATCTCTGTGACTATTCCTGGTGGAAAATAGGCTGGTGGGACAAAGTGTCAGCTTATCAGATACATGCTGACAAACACAAAGGTGTAGCCAGTCGATCAGGAGATGCCTTTGGGACTGTCTGAACAAACCCATGCGGGAAGCAAACTCTGAGATGAAGATTACCTGTTGGACATGTGCAAAAGAACTTTGGATCAAAGCCCAGGGAGAGACAAGAAGTCACCAGGAGCTCAGAGCCAGGCCATCTCTAGAGAAGTCTCCCTAGTGGGCACAGTGCCGGTTCTCTGTAGACCTGCTCCATTAGTTTGTGGATATCATTTCTACAAAGAAGAGGGACAAGGCTAACAAGAGTCATCTGCTAATGCACTTAATAACAGAATAAATCCTTCATTCCTAAAATCTGGGATATCACCTCCCAGTCTCATTGCATGGTGCGTAGAGCTGAAGAAATAAGACCTTGATTTCTGGAGAAGCCTAGGGTACCACCCCACAAGGCCATGGCAAGGCCCAGGACAGCAGGCACATTCAGTGCAATATGAAAGAGGGCCCGGCCTCTGCACTTGCACCCTGTAGTTCTCTACCAGACATCCAGAAGCCTACACATTTGCTCCAGACCAACAGAATGCACACATATTTCTCAGATGTTGCTCAGTATTACTTGAGCCAACTAAAACCAAGTTCCTCCAACTTACCAATGCCCCTAGTCTATTAACATTTGACACTGGAGAAAACTCACAAGTGGGCAGGGAGTAGGGGTAGAGTTCTCCTCCATTTAGTATATAGTTCTTAATGAGCAGCTCTGGAGCCCCAGGTAACAGTCCATAGCTAGATTGCCACATGAGTCCATACTCACATAGGAGCATGCAGGAGCTTGCGTCTTTACACTTGAGCACCCATCAGGGATCACTACTTGCACCAAGATAGACCACAGTAGCCAAAATGATTGGTTGCATTCCCCAGAAGCTCTTTGTTTCTCTTAATACAAACCATGCACATGAGACACTGCAGTATATAAGATGTACAAAATGCAAACTGTAACCTCTCCACAGATATTCCTTCTCATCTACCTACTACTAGGCTACAAAGTGGAGTGGAGGACCAAAAACACATCAGGAACTTCTCCTTGCCACAGATGTCCTTATCATCTGAGCTGGCAAGCAAATTATTACTATAAAGTTGCAAAATTCTATGTCCATGTGGCTTAATGGTGTCCCAAAATGCTGTGAGCTTTCCTGGAAAGGAAGTGTACACAGGTTGCAGTGGTTAAGAAGAGGTCCCACAAAGAGCTGACCCTGGACTGCCCTGGAAAGAGTGAAGACTTAGATAGAGGGGTTCCAGCTAAAACAGGTCAGACGTACTGGTTGCTATGGTGTCATCTAAAACAGGAAAAAGGAAAAAGAGGGGCTGGAGAGACAGCTCCATCATTAAAAACACTTACAGCTTGTCTTAATTAGGGTTTATCTTGCTCTGATAAAATAAAATTCTTGTAATAAATATCTGTGATAAAACAAATACTCGGAGAGAAAAGAGTTTATTTTATATTTCTGTTTATATTCAGGACAGGAACTCCAGACAGGAACCTGGAGCCAGAAACTAATGCAGAGGCCATGGAAGAGTTCTGCTTACTGGCTTACTTCTCATGGTTTGCTCAACCTTCTTTCTTGTAGCACTCAGGACCAACATCCCAGAGATGGCTCCAGACACCGTAAGCTGGACATTCCCATGTCAATTATCAATCAAGAAAATGCATCAAAGGCTTGTTCACAGGCTAATCTGGTGGGGATGTGTTCTTAACTGAAGCTCTGTCTTCTAAAAGAATCCTGTACGTTGTGTTATGTTGACATAAAACTAGCCAGAACACTGTTCCTTTCCAGCACCCACATTGACTAAACTGTAACTCTGATGTCCTCTTCTGGCATCCTTGGGTACTACTCAGGTACACACACACACACACACACACACACACACACACACTACAATTAAATATTTACAAATAAAACAGGCAAAAGCTGATGTGACTACTGAAAAGAGGCAGAGGCTACTTCTTGGGTCTGGAAGATTACTCCAGCCATAAGAGGGTTCATATTGAGGACACTATGCCAGTTGTGGTGTTCTGTCACCCTCATATGAGAGATGCCCGAAGCCTCCTATAAATTAAATAGAATATGTGTCTTCATAGGATGAGATTTTATTTTTTGGTCTTAAGCTGAAGTATGTGCATCATCATGTGTCGTGGCTCCTGATTGGCCTGGAGATTTTGGCTAAACATCATTGTGACTGGAAAACGGAAATTGCTAAAGATGTCATGAGTGAGAGCTACTGGCCCTCAGGATCAGCTTTCCTGAGGCAGGAAGAAATGGACAGGGAAGCAAAGCACAGCCTCAAGAGACAGATGAAAACAGTAAAGCATCAACGTCAGTGGTGGAGGAGTGGAAGAGCCACTCTGTTGCTATTGAGCAACAAGTCCTCCTTTCTGCACTACATCTTACCAGGTACTTCCCAAGTACTTAGCTGCATCTGAAGGCCAGAACCTGCTCCGATGCCCCTAGGTATATAGCTGCCTTCTCGTCTTATATCCAAGTGATGCTAATTTGTCACATGCTTGCCTGTATTCACATCCAGAAACTTCTAGAGACTAGCCTTCATGTGCCTGCTTGCTGACTCCCCAACCTGGACATCTAGGTCCAAACCTAGATCTTTGGCTTTCTGTCCCCACCTGCAAATCTCTACAAAGACCCATCTCTACAAAGGAAATGGCTTCCAGTGCCTTACACCGAACATGTTGAACTCCTTTTTGTCCCTTCTCCTTCTGTCTCCAGTATCTAGAAGCAAAATATATATCCTCAAAAAAGTTGTGTTTATATATATATATATATATATATATATATGTGTGTGTGTGTGTGTGTGTGTGTGTGTGTGTGTGTGTGTGTTTGTGTGTGTGTGTGTGTGTGTGTGTGTGTGTGTGTGTGTATGTATGTATTAACACTGTTGAGCACTGCCCCCTTGTCATAGGGACAGGACCTCTGTTCTCTGCTTCTGATGCTAGTCTCAAAGAGAAAAACAGGGACTCCAACTAATGTTGTAGAAATACTCATGACATGCCAGAAGTAGAAGCCATTCAGGAAGCCATAGCCACATGAATGAGTAAACCAAAAAAGGATCTATTATTACAATATGTTTCCATCCCTAAAATTAGGGATCTTTGGTCACATGCTACAACACACAAGAATCTTGACTATATTATGCCCAGAGAAATAAGCCAATCACGAAGGACAAATACTGCATGAATCCACCTCTGTAAGGTGCCTAGAGTGGTTCATAGAAAGTAGAAAGTAGCATCAGTGACATGGGGACAGAGATTGAGTTTGAGAATGTGAGATGGCAATATACTGACTGCCCAACCAAACAAATACCCTAATGTCACTGCACTGTACACTGGAGGTAGTAGCATGGTAGAGACTATGCTATGTTTGTTTTGCCAAAATCAAAACAAAGGAAACCAGGACAATGATTTTTTAATCATAAAACTGACCATTCTCCTCCCCAGAGTGGCACAGAAAGGCTACCATCTCCTTACAGAAGGCATGTCTGGAGACCCCACTCACTCTATGAGTGCATCCATCCCCCTGATCCCAGGCCCCTGCCATCAGCCTCCCTTGGTGGCACATATTCCTTGCTGCCATGGACATCTTCATGTGTTAAGAGTGCTTAGGGCTCCACCTTACCCACATACCTGCTGCAAGGCATTTGTCATGACACTAACCTCACTCTCTGACCAGATGAGTGATATGCTTATTTGCTTATCTACTGCAGTCTCATCTTAAGAGAAAGCCAATTCTATAAAAGCTAGGTCTGGTCCTTCTATGTTTGCTATAACAGAAAATACCAAAACCTTATCTGGCATAGAAGGTGGACCTTTCCTCCCATAACCACTCTGTGAGTGAATGAAAGAATGAATGAGTCAAGCTTATTTGCGAGAAGAGGAAGTTGGTCTCTAGTTTTTGTTGTTCCTTTCTATCTATCTTTAAAAACGATCTACATGACAGGTGTGTACAGAGAATGAGATATCCTAATAAGCTGGGAATGACTGGTTTATCAGGCTCTCTATAAATTACTATGTCATGAACATTAGTTCGAAAGTTCACAAGCAAAACTATGGATGAATAATAAAGAGCTTTAGCAGCCACAGCTTAAAGCCTAGCTGAGAAAGCTGCTAAGAGCAGCAGCAGCAGCAGCTTACTCGCAAGGGACATTATAATAAGTACCATGATCACTGCTACGAAACTTCACAGGCTTCAAAAACCTGAACTGAGGAACTGAGTGTTTTAAGGTCCAAACAGGTTTGAGAACTCCTCTTGAGAAATGCCCATAATATTCAAACAAATAGCTGGATGTTTTGGAAAAGAATAACATTCTTTGCTCCCAGCATTTTCTCTAAACCTCAGCTGTCAACACCAGCTAAGATCCCACCTATCAGATGCCGCTGCTGCATGCCTTCCCCTCACCCGCCAGCCACTTAAAATACTTTGCTTCCTTTTAATCAGAATAAGCTCTGATTATCTCCTTTCAAACCAAGATTGATGTTTTCATAACGCTAACAGTCTGAAACGGAGCATAGTGAAGGATCGGGCTGGCCCCTTTCCTCCTGGCCTTGGAAAAGCAGCTCCAATCTTAGAGACAATAAAACACATGTGAGACACAGGTACAGCTATCACATGACAAGAGGAAAACTGTATGTAGCTTCAAGGAACACACTACACACACAAATACACAGAGACATACACACACACACACACAGGAAGACACATACACACACACAGAGAGAGAGAGAGAGAGAGAGAGAGAGAAACAGGCAGGCAGGCAGACAGACAGACAGACAGACAGACAGACAGACAGACAGACAGAAAAAAAAGACAGATGGAGCCTTTTGGCCAGAAGGGAATTATTTCTGGGCATCAGTGGAAGCTCAGGGGGGTAGTAAGTTGGATTTTGTTTTCTAAGCGGATAGAAATAAGAAAAATAATTCACGTGCTCTGAGGAACACAGGCAAACACCTGGGAAGCCAAATAAACTCAGAACTAGAAAGTGAAACACTTACCTAAGGCTCTGAGCTCAATCAGGCTTCATTAAAGTACTAAGTGGTTCCTCTTCCTAAGCTATTTAAAAAAAAAAAAAACAGGAGAAGAATTTATTCCAATTTTCTGTTTAAAAAAATCACTTCTCTCAAGTTATTTTCAAAAAGGCTACAGTTTCTGAAAATTCTGATTACAGTAGAACAGAGGAATATCCCTTCTCAGTTGGTGCCATGGGCCCCAAGACCAGACAGACCTATCCTGATACTGTCTCTCTCCTTTGTACAGCACAGCAGTTACCCCAGCTTTGCTACTGGGGTGCAGGAGTAACATGTGGGATAGCCCTTCCTTTATCTGAAGAAATGGACTCTAAATGCAGTCTACCCAAGTGATTCATGCACAGAAAAATCTGCAAATGAAGCATCTGCTCCATCCCCAGCCTGCCTTCATCTGTGCAGACAGCCCAGCTCGCACAGCCATGCCTGCTGGACCATACCTCTTATCTAATAACCCCTTGCCTTGTGTAGTTGGAGTGGTGGAGCAAACAACACCATGGATTGTCTTATTCAGTAGTATTGAAACAAAACAAATCCACAGGTTGGGTTAGGAAGAAGGCCCTGTGAGTAAACTGCTTACTGTGCAAGTATAAGAACTTGTGTTTAGATCCCGGATACCTAGGCAGAATCCAGCCACAACCAGCCACATGCACTTTTAACTCCAGTACCAGGGAGTGGAGACAGGAAGATCTCGAGGGCTCAGTGGCCAGCCAGCCTAGCTGAAATGCCAAGCTCTAGGTTCAGTGAGAAACCCAGCCTCAAAAAAATATGGTGGAGAAGCCATACTGTGTATGCGAAGTCCATGTCCCTGCAACTGACTTATTATTACCAGGCTTTTGTTAGAGTTTGCCACTGGAATGAGTGGTTTTCAAGATTTTTGTCACATCATTAATAACTTCACTCAAAAATCACACATCCTTATTTCAAACAAAGCATTCAGCCATGTAGTCAACATCTTTTTGACCTCACTTACAAACAACCCTGACAGACGAATGAATAATTGCTTATTTCATGTCTTTACTTTAAACTGCTTCATGGATATAGTTAATTATCTTTCCACAGCTGCACAAAGAAGGCACATGAAAAGACGCATCTATGTTTTTTAATCATTTTATAGAAACAAATGTATAAAAGTGTGTGCACAGAGACAGATTTTTGCATATTACAATTATTGCTGAACAAAATGATTGGTTCATGTTTTCCCACAAGTTCCCTTAAGTGAGAGATCTGTGCAACTTTCTTCAAGCCACAAGCTTACATCTGAATGTTGAATTATTTGGTAGTTTATACTACAGAAAGATAATTGACTCATGGTCAAACCTATTCCAACAGCACATGATGCACCTCAAAGTTGTATGCAGGTCTCCATTAGCAGTTGAGCTACCACCAGATGTCCACTGTGGGCCACACACAGACCTGGCGCTGATCAGGTCTCTACTGTTAACTGTGCTAAAATGATCTGGTCTTTTTATAATGTTAGTGACATTGTGAGCCCTAACTCAGTCCTATCAGCCAATGATAAATACCAGTTAGAAAATGATAAGAATCTTGAGCCAACTGACTGGGTTCAGCAGAGTGAGTTAGACCAACAGTGACTCAGACAGCATAGGAAACAAAGGGCATGTAAAACAGCCAGAACTCAAAAGCAAAATTACACAGAACTCAATGAAAAACCCAAAGCTATGTGACCTCCTCTCTCATCAAGCCAGGTGACCTGGAAAATCTTTGGGACGCTCCTGCCCTTCCCACACTGTAGCCTCAGAGTTTTGTAAATCTCTAAGGAGGGAACATCACTGCCCACGTGCACTGTGGCTGACAGGTGTGCATGTTACTTCTGTGTAACTACATTTTCAGGAGATTGTAAGACTTTATCAGAAGATGTATACATGTGCCCAGTTAGACTTTTGTTCCTGAATGTGAGCTATCATTCAGGTCACTGCCTGTGTCAGCCTCACTTGGCTGGGGGTTGGGGAGAGAAGAAAGGGGAAATCTTGGAAATCAGAGCTCTATCTATCTCAACAACAGTCAAGTCAGACTTCTTTCAGAGTCCAGAAATTATTTCAGTGCTCTTTTTAAAATTACTGGAAGTACAGAAAGCTCATCTTTATAAAAATTATTATACCTTTAGTTTGCTTCCTGTAGGAAGGTCAGAGGGCCTAGATCCAATTAATGGCAAAAATCTTCTTCAGCCCACAGCATAATTTAGTAGTGACTATGTTTTATTGTTCTTCCAATGCCTTTGAGAAAAAAGCTACTGCTGCTGTTATCTGAACCCATTTAGACTTTGACTCAGTGTATGGACTGAGCCTTATATCTGAAACAACAAAATGTAGAAACTCTACAAATTATCTCACAATGGATTGGTCATGACAAATAAGCTGCCAAATCCACATTCCTGCTCTATAAGACAGAGGCAAGTGGCCAGCCCTGCCCCACAGTAAACAGCTAATTAGATGAATGCTTTGTGTGAGGGGAGAAAAGGACAGTACCCGTCGGTCACTGGTCCCCTCCAAGTTGGCACTGCTTTTTGTCACTTAAGAGTTGAAGTGGTTTTCCTGCCTTGAATGGTTGGAATTCTTGACGTAGAGAAGAGCTGAAGTCATGAGTTGTGGATGACAGGAAAGAAAAGCTCCCCAGTCCAGTCAGCGACAGTCATCAACTCTATGGTCCTGTCTGGCTTGCACAACAACAGACTGCACTTCCTGCCAAGATCAGGTATTCTTGCTGACTCCCATTCTCCAGGATGTGGGTAGTGAGATACAGCAACAGAACTGCAGGCCCCAGGCCTTCCCTGAGCAGGAAGCCCAGGGATGAAGCCTGCAGCCTTCAGTGGGGTGCATGGACCAGCAGCTTAGGGAGCGTCCACTTAGTCAGTAACTCACATTCCCATCAGAAGTGTGCACATGGTGGCCACATATGAATGCCATTGCACACGAAGAGTTGGGATAAGAAGGTCCCCAAAATTTTTGAGTGGGCACTTGGTTATAGGGACCTCTAACTCATTATCACTAGTTTGACCCAACCAGAAAGCCAGCCATAGTCCATAGTGGATGACTGAGGGGCTGAGGGAGAGGTTGGAAAATGAGGGAAATTGTCCTCTCACCCACAGGTCGCAGAAACTCCTTTCCACCAGACTTTCATCTGGCTTCCTGTGCCACTGGGCACTGTTCTGGGAGGTCTCTTGAGTTCCTGCTGAGCACTCACTGTTCCTGACCATCTTAGCAGCTCTTGCTGCCTTCTTGAGCTTGGTCTCAGCTTGGTAAAAGAGGTAGGCTCTTACCTAGCTTCATGCTGTTCTCTGCTGTTTCTAGGCAAGACTCACAACCCCTGCCTAGACCAAAGTCACACATTCGTCCTGTGGTGTAGGATCGTATATATGAAACAAGAAATGGTTCCATAACTTATTCCTCCTCAGCTCATTCTCAACATCTAAACTAAATTTTGTGACTATAAACCTCATTAATGAGTTTCCTCCCACATGCCAAAGACTACATGCAATTCTTTATAGGTTATGCAGAGGTCATAAAGCATCCAAGGGTATAGAACCAGCAGGCAGCACAGAACTGGCAAGAGGTATAGCTTAGCAGATCTCTCAAGGACAAAGTCTGTATGATGGAGTAGAAGTCCCAGCCCAAGACAACCCTAGAACACACTTAAACAACACTTGCTGGATAATTGATGGAGTGAATAAATGTCAGATGATACAATAAAGGGCACACTTCCCTTCCAGGCTGAAAGATGTAGGTCTCCATTCCACTGTAATGAGATTGCAAGGGACAGTTATTAATTCTTTACAGCATGGTCAGGGTGAAGGCATGGCCTCCAAGGAACATAATTAATATGCAAGTGAGTTTATATCATTCTCCCATCAGGAAACCTGTCACTAGTACACGGTGTTCATCTTTCTTGATTATTCACTTGGGTGGTAGTCTGCAAATTAAGAGATTGTTCAACCCTGGAAGGAGGATCACCACAGATAAGGAGTTTGGGTACAAGAAGCCTGGAGCACTTTCTCACGGTCATGCCGCAAAAACCTGAAATGGGGAAAATTAACAAAGGGAATGAAGAGGGTGGGCAAAAAGACATACTGCACGTGCTCCCAACCCATCTGATCATTCTCAAGGATTTTAAGCTCAAGGACTACACTGGCCCACAGCCCTACAGACCTCATCCTACAAATTTTATTTCCAGTGCCCATCTGACCTTGTTCCTCCACCTCCCCTCTCAGCTATCCATCCTCTCACAGAGGAGTTTGCCTTCCTCAGTCAATTGACAATTGACTACCCCATCATAGACGCCCTGCAGCAGGCTTTAAGAGAGCTGCCCGAGCTCCTCTTTGCCACTCTGTCCGAGCAGCTGCCTTTCACCTCCCTACAGCACCCTTTGTCTTATGAACAGAGGGATGTGCAGTCTTGCCCAAGAAAGAAAAGACTCCTCTTAGCCTCAAAATAGAAATTCAGCAGGAGAGGTATTTTGGTAAAAATAAAGGGTCAGCTGGAAGAATGCACAACCCAAGCTGTACTTTCAACAAAGAAGCTGGCCTGATTGCCCGAAGCACCTGTGGGGTGTATTATTCTGCGCTAGCTAAAAGAGTAAACAATGCTTTCAAACTGGAGTGCATCAAGTCTAGAAGGACTGCATGCATGTGCACATCACACCCTGTCCCTTTGCTTCACACTCCACAGAGTTCAAATCAACGTTCCAACGAACGTCACTGTTAATTGTAAGCTCATGATGAACATTCTTAATTGTAATACTCTTATGTACTCAAGGAAAGCCAAATTTGATAAATCATATTCAGCCCATCCAGTGGCTATCTGCACAGACACAAAGAACACTGGTAGCCCTAAGTAAATGCAAATGAGGTGTTCTGTTTTGATTTGGGGTTCTAGATTGTTTATTTATTTGTGTGTGTGTGTGTGTGTGTGTGTGAGCGAGCATGTACAGGCACATGTGAATGTGTACTTGAGTATATATGTCATAGCACATGTTTGGAAAACAGAATATAATTTGTAGGAGATGGTTCTCTCCTTCCACCCTACCAAGGACCAAACTCCAGTCATCCGGCTCAGTATAAGTTTGCTCCTAAGCCATCTACCAGGCCCTGGTTATATTCTTCTAAGATGTTCTTTTAGGTCCACTCTGTGGACTAGGCTGGCCTCAAACTCTCAGTGATTGTCCTGCCCACCTCCAATGCCAGGATTACAGACATGCCTCCCTACGTGCCTGTAGATATAAACCTTAAGTTTTTCTTCACTGGTTTGTCACCAACAGCCAAGGCTCTGCCAGCAACCCAATCATTTATATGAGCATCATTATTTATTCCTCCAGTAAAATAGCCACTAACATTCTAATACAAATAGCTCTTAGGAAATCACTTTTCAACAGGTTACAAGAAAGAACTTTTTTTTTAAGTTATAAGGGGATCAAAGGCATCCAAGCTTCGCAGCATACAGCCTCGGGGAGAGTTGCTTCCCTACCACTTTCCCTGAACATAGAGCCACAGATGAGAACAGAGCATCAGCACAGGCGCTGAACATCTTGTTCGCAAACTGAACAGTAAAACAAATTCCCAGAACGCCAGCAGCCGTAACCCTAAATTCATTTTTAAAATAATGTGCTAACACAAGTAAAAGAACCTACGTTGGCGCCCTCTGGTGCCCACAAAGAACTGATTTAGGCAACTTGAAGTACTAAAACTAAAACTAAGTCTTTGTTACCTGAGAAGAAGAACATAAAACACACACACACACACACACACACACACACACGCGCGCGCGCCCGCTCACTCTCGCTCACTCGCTCGCACGTGCACTCGCATGCGCTACATGCCTTTCAACACATTAAATCACAAACAACAAACCCAACCAGAAGATAACCATGGAAAGAAACTGTTGGTTCTTACCAGCAAGTGAACTGAGTGTGACTCTGTAAGGTTCTGCTGCTGTCAGCCCTGAGCTCCCAAGCACAGTAACTCCCACGGATCCTTCCTGTTTGCTCCCCAAGTGGAAGTGCTGCTAACTCCTTGTCACCAAAACACCAGATACAAGTACTTTACCAAAGCCACAGAGTGTTTCCCATAGAGTCATATATCTAAAGTTGATTGGAAGAATTAAAAGTTAATTCTTCACAGTTAATCCCCGCCCCTCAAATTAGCTTTCCTTTTTTGAAGGGAAGTCAATCCTTCAAAGTAGTTAAGAAAATAAAACTGAAAGCATTCAAGACCAGAATATACGTTTGCTTCCCCAAGATAGGAGCATCCTTACAGTGTGTATCTGTCTACACGCAGCATGGGAAGGAAGTCTGCCCTTGCAGGTGTACCTGATCTAAGACAATAACTACCATAACTGGCCACACTGACACCATGGAGGGAGGCCAGTTGCTGCATGGATGGAGCTGTGAGTGGTATAGAGAGTTACCTAGCCAGTCTTCGCTCTAATTTCTTTTTTTTTTAAATTGGATATTTTATTTGTTTACATTTCAAATGTAATCCCCTTTCCTGGTTTCCCCTCTGCAAACTCCCTATCCCATTCCCCCTTAAACTGCTTCTATGAGAGTGCTCCCCTGCCCACCCACCCACTCCTGCCTCACAGAGCTAGCATTCCTATACACTGGAGCATAAAGCCTTCACAGGACCAAGGGCCTCCCCTCCCATTGATGCCAGATAAGGCCCCTTCAGCTCCTTCAGTTCTTCCCCTAACTCCTCCATTGGGGTCCCTTTGCTCAGTCCGATGGTTGGCTGTGAGCATCCTCATCTGTATTGGTCAGGATCTGGCAGAGTCTCTCAGGATACAGCTGTATCAGGCTCCTATCAGCAAGCACTTCTTGTCATCAGCAATAGTGTCTGGGTTTGGTGTTTGCATGTGGGGGGAGGGTATAGGGAACTTTTGGGATAGCATTTGAAATGTAAATAAGGAAAATATCTAATAAAAAATCAAAATTAAAAAAGAATGGATCAATTTGCATTCTTCTACATACTAACCACCAGTTAAGCCAGCACCATTTGTTAAAAATGCTGTCTTTCTTCCACTGGGTGGTTTTTAGCTCGTTTGTCAAGATTAAGTAAGCATAGATGTATGGGTTCATTTCTGGGTCTTCAACTCTATTCCATTGTTCTCCCTGTATGTCTCTGTACCAATACCATACAATTTTTATCACCATTGCTCTGTAGTATAGCTTGAGGTCAGGGATGTTGATTCCCCCAGAAGTTCTTTTATTGTTGAGAATAGTTTTTGCTATCCTGGATTTTTTGTTATTCCAAATGAGTTTGAGACTTGCTCTTTCTAACTCTATGAAGAATTGAGTTGGAGTTGTGATGGGGATTGCATTGAACCTGTAGGCTGCTTTCGGCAAGATGGCCATTTTTCCTATATTAATCCTGCCAATCCATGAGCATGGGAGATCTTTCCATCTTTTGAGGTTTTCTTCGATTTCTTTCTTCAGAAACTTGAAGTTCTTGTTGTACAGATCATTCACTTGTTTGGTTAGAGTCACACCAAGATAGTCTATATTACTTGTGACTATTGTGAAGGGTATTGCTTCCCTAATTTCTTTCTCAACCTGTTTATAATTTGGTTGAGCTAATTTTATATCCAGTTGAAGTTGTTTATCAGCAGGAGGAGTTCTCTGATGGATTTTTTTAGGGTCACTTAATTATACTATCATGTCACCTAAAAATAATGATATTTGACTTGCTTCCTTTCCAATTTGTAATTCTTTGACCTCCTTTTGTTGTCTAATTGCTCTGGCTAGGTCTTCAAGTACTATATTGAATAGATAAGGAGAGAGTGGGCAGCCTTGTCTAGTCCCTGTTTTAGTAGGATTGCTTCAGTTTCTCTCCATTTGGTTTGATGTTGGCTACTAGTTTACTGTATATTTCTTTTAACAGTTTTAGACATGGGCCTTGAATTCCTGATCTTCCCAAGACTTTTAACATGAAGGGATGCTGAATTTTGGCAAATGCTTTTTCAGCATCTAATGAAATGAGCATGGTCTTTTTTTCCTTTGAGTTTGTTTATCTAGTGGGTTACACTGATAGATTTCCTTATATTGAACAATCCCTGCATTCCTGGGAAGATGCCTACTTGATCTTGGTGAAAGATCATTTATTTTGTGGTAATCTTGGATTCAGTTTGTGAGAATTTTATTGAGTATTTTTGCATCGATACTCAAGAGATATTGGTCTAAAGTTCTCTTTCTTTGTTGGGTCTTTGTGTGGTTTTGGTATCAGCGTAACTGTGGCTTCACAGAACAAATTGGGTAGTGCTCCTTCTGTATCTATTTTATGGAATACTTTGGAGAGTATTGGTATTATGTCTTCTTTGACGATCTGATAGAATTCTGCACTAAAACCATCTGGTCCTGGGCTTGTTTTGGTTGGGAAACTTTTTTTTTTAATTAGGTATTTTTTTCATTTATATTTCCAATGCTATCCCAAAAGTCCCCCACCACCACCACCACCACCACTCCCTCTTGGCCCTGGCGTTCCCCTGTACTGAGGCATATAAAGTTTGCACAACCAATGGGCCTCTCTTTCCACTGATGGCCGACTAGGCCATCTTCTGATACATATGCAGCTAGAGACACGAGCTCTGGGGGGGTACTGGTTAGTTCATATTGTTGTTTCATCTATAGGGTTGCAGATCTCTTTAGCTCCTTGGGGGTTGGGAAACTTTTAATGACTGCTTCTATTTCTTTAGGAATTATAGGAGTGTTTAGATGGTTTATCTGATCCTGATTTAACTTTGATATCTTGTACCTATCTAGAAACTTGTCCATTTAATTCATATTTTCCTGTTTTGTTGAGCATAGGCTTTTGTAGTAGGATCAATGAACTTTTTAATTTCCTCAGTTTCTATTGTTATATCTTATTTTTATTTCTGATTTTGTTAATTTGGATACCATTTCTGTTTTATCTGGTTAGTCTGGCTAAGGGTTTATCTTTCTTGTTGATTCTCAAAAAAAAAAAATGATTCTTTGTATAGTTCTTTTTGTTTCTAATTGGTTGATTTCATCTCTGAGTTTGATTATTTCTTCCCGTCTACTCCTCTTGGGTATATTTGCTTCCTTTTATTCTAGAGCTTTCAGGTGTGCTGTCAAGCTGCTAGTGTATGCTCGCTCCAGTTTCTTTTCGGAGACACTCAGAGCTATGAGTTTTCCTCTTAGCACTGCTTACATTGTTTCCCATAAGATTGGGTGTGTTGTAGCTTCATTTTCATGAAACTCTTTAAAAGTCTTTAATTTCTTACTTTATTTCTTCCTAGACCAAGTTATCATTGAGTAGGGCATTATTCAGCTTCCATGTGTATGTGTGTAATCTATATAAGTGACAAATTGCTCTTTAATAGCTTTTTTCACTAGCTGTAAGGCCAGCAATCCTTTTGAGGTTAGGGATCTAGGGGAAGTGGGGGATGTGCTCTGAATTAACTTTGCTAGGTAATTTAGAATATAGGAATCTCTAACATTGGACTGAATATTAGACCAGTCTAAGATTGAGTTAGAATGACTGGTCACACTGAAGAAAAGAGAAAAATCATTATGACTCTATTAAATGACTAATTTTACTAAGTCAGAATATACAGTCTCTGATGTACTATTGCCATAAAGTTTAAAGGCTAGAAGCTAGTCTAAACTGGCAAAATGACAAGCAAGGATGGATCTAAAACATGAATTTAATTTAGTTTTTTAGTCATTTCAATCAGGACACTGAGTCAACTTACCTGCCAGCTCGTCACACGAATTAATATGTTTTTGCAGCGTTCTGTGGAGAAAACCTGTTTTTCCCTTTTCTAATAAGGTAGCTGTTTTAGGATCAATCTATAAGCCAATAAGTAGATCCCTTTAAGATACTATAAAGCATTTATTAAATTCTTTGACATTTAAATATTAAATTTTGAAAATAAAGGTAAGATTTAAATAATGTGCATGGGAATGCACTAAATAGTATGTACAGGGATACAATTTCTCTCTATTTTGTCTTTTAAGAAGTTGAAGTTTTACCCAATCACAAAGGAACTCGCACAATATGTACTCACTGATAAGTGGATATTAGCCCAGAAACTTAGGATACCCAAGATATAAGATACAACTTGCCAAACGCATGAAATTCAAGAAGAACGAAGACCAAAGTGTGGACACTTTACCCTTTCTTAGAAATGGGAACAAAACACCCATAGAAGGAGTTACAGAGACAAAATTTGGAGCTGTGACGAAAGGATGGACCATCTAGTGATTGCCATATGCAGGGATCCATCCCATAATCAGCTTCCAAATGCTGACACCATTGCATACACTAGCAAGATTTTGCTGAAAGGACCCAGATATAGCTCTCTCTTGTGAGACTATGCCGGGGCCTAGCAAACACAGAAGTGGATGATCACAGTCAGCTATTGGATGGGTCACACGGCCCCTAATGGAGGAGCTAGAGAAATTACCCAAGGAGCTAAAGGGAACTGCAACCCTATAGGTGGAACAACAATATGAACTAACCAGTACCCGGGAGCTCTTGTCTTTAGCTGCATATGTATCAAAAGATGGCCTAGTCGGTCATCACTGCAAAGAGAGGCCCATTGGACTTGCAAACTTTATATGCCCCAGTACAGGGGAACGCCAGGGCCAAAAAGGGGCAGTGGGTGGGTAGGGGATTTGGGGGATGGGTATGGGGGACCTTTGGGATAGCATTGAAAATGTAAACGAGGAAAATACCTAATAAAAAAAAAAAGAAAAGAAGAAAAAAGAAGTTAAAGTTTTAAAATTTCACAATACCTAACCTTTTGAATTAATAACTTGTTGACAAAATATTTTAAATACTTGGCTGTAAAGGGGCAGTGACTAATTGTACTATCAATCAATTTTCTTAAGGAGCGGTTGTAACTAGAAAGCTTGCAAAGTTATTAAGAGTCACATATGCATAATTTATTTATTTATTTATTTATTAACTAGAAATATGCATAAGCAATTGTAAATTTGAGAATTAATAGTATGTGAGGGATGAACAATTTAAGTAATTGTGAGCTCAGAGATATGGCATTGACTATTAATATACAAATTAAGGTTTGATTGTTCAGCATTTTAAAACATCTACAGCACACAACTAGATTATTTGTGCTGAAACAGGGGAAACTGTGTGTCTTAAGACTGCGCCCCACAGAAGCTAGTTGGGCCCACGTGGGCCAACGATCAGCTGGGAGGATGAGAAAAATGACTTTACAATAATGTTTTTTTTCTGGCCAAAGAATTGTCTTGGGCACAACTAATATTTAATTACCAATGAATATAATTAATAACAATTATAAAAGCTTTCTTTATTTTTTGTAAAATCTTTTGTTGTAAACTAAAACCCTAAGCAATAAAAGTATATTGTCTCTGAATCCTTTGGGTGAGAGCAAGGATTTAAGGTAAACTTCCTTTGAGAAGCATTAGTTAATACTTTTCACTTAGGAAACAATATACACTGAAAGATTAAAACTCTTGGCTTCTTGTATAGAAGCAGAAACAATAAAAATTTTTTAACATAATGTAAAGTTACATTACCCATACCTAGAGGCAGAATTTTCTAGTGATTACAGTTCACTAGAAGCAAAACTCTTTGAATTTAAGCATTATTAAACATCTGAATAGATCTGCAACACTGTTAAAAAGAAATTTTCTTGAATACAGGGAAAAACTTTCTCAGGCACTGTTTGCAAAACACAAGAAGGCCACAAGCCGCTCTGGGGCTGCCCAGAGCCCTGTATTGACTCAAACGTAAAACACTTTTTAATCTGAGCATCTTGGCCCTCCTGTAATAAGGACCGATTTTAGAGGAACAATTTAACTGTCTACACCTCTAATTTTTGATACTCTATCTTAAGATGACTTACAGTTAAAACGTTCTTCACAACTTTAGTATTGTGAAAAATTGCCCGTATTGCAGTTTTCTGTCAGGCAGCAACTATAGCCAAACTGATTGTCTAATCTATTCACAAAGACAAACATAACTAGATAACTCTGTCACAGTTTTGTATGAAGTGAGCTGTATGAGCGCTCTCATAAGATGATTACTCTTGTAATAATCTTAATTAACAATATATGGGTGAGTAGAAAATCTTAAATTTGCAATCAAACTGCAAGCTGCAGTCAATGGAACACTGGCAATTTTAACCATAATTTTTTAAGTGCAAGGTTAGGATAATACCTACAACCTTGGGAAAGCAAAACCCAAGTTTAAAACAATTTATCATCTTTAAAATCAATATTAGAAGCATTACTATCATATTACGAAGTTTGGATGTCAATTAATACCTATGAATACCTATTAAAGCAAGCTTTACTGCTTTAATAAAGAGGCATTGTTTTAAATCTTTTTTTTCTTTTTTTTCCATTTTTATTAGGTATTTAGCTCATTTACATTTCCAATGCTATACCAAAAGTCCCCCATACCCACCCACCCCCACTCCCCTACCCACCCACTCCCCCTTTTTGGCCCTGGCGTTCCCCTGTACTGGGGCATATAAAGTTTGCGTGTCCAATGGGCCTTTCTTTCCAGTGATGGCCGACTAGGCCATCTTTTGATACATATGCAGCTAGAGTCAAGAGCTCCGGGGTACTGGTTAGTTCATAATGTTGTTCCATTGTTTTAAATCTTATCTTAAATTTTACTATTTAGGATAGGAACCACATTAATTATTATCTAAACTAGAAATATCTTTAGAGACCCAGCCTCTTGGCCTGCTTTATGCCCCGTGTTGGAAGGACTCTAAACTTGAATTATCAAATTTAACACTAACCATCTGTAGCAATGTAACAATTATTAATCTTAACCAACAACTTATGAGCTGAATGTGAAAATATGCAGAGCACATTTTCAATAAAAAAGAACCAAATGAAGCAGTTACATTTAGACCAATCAGAGAATATTAATTTTTGTAGCTACAATCATAGAATAAAAGGCACTTTACCATTGTCAAACACATTAGTCACAAACCATTTATCAGGTTTTTTACCCCAAAACTAAGAGGCTGTGCACTCGCCCTTATTTCCTAAAACGAACAGTTTTTCCAGCAGGGGCCCTCCTGCCACGTGTCTGATTCCTGGCTGAAACACGTGGCAGCTCTCGGCTTTGCAGATAAAGTTTTTTTATACCATCTTTATTATCCAACATAAAACATAGAATATTCATTCATGCAGACTGGACATGAACATACATGAATTGAACACGAGAACAGATTGGTGCACCAGACATTAGACGAGACACAAAAGGGAACAGAGTACTCCTGCTATAAGGCCCAGAGAGAAATTTCTCTCTGCTTTTTGGGACATTTTCCTCCCTCATGATGCAGTTTTTATTAACTGCAGCAATCCGCCTGATTATTAATTTCCTTTTAATAAACCCTTTCTTTTCTCACGCCTAATGTAGCTTCGGAGAGCCACGGCCTACCGCCTGTTACCCAGCTCCTCTTAAGCTTCACTGCTGAACCTAAGTGAACCAGCGCTCGGGTTTAACCTGTTTCAGCTTAGCCCATACCTTCTCCGGTATGAATTTCCTTTATCCTTTAATTATTCCATGGAGCTCCGAACCAGCAGTGTCTCTTCCAAAAATCCTTTGCCGTTTCTCAGTCCCATGTTGGTTCGCCAGATGTTGTGTCCGGCCAGCAGATCACAACATGGGTTCTAGCCTGGAAAGGCATTTTGGAAACCTGGAAGAGAAGAGGGGCTAGGTGGCGAGATAAAGAAATGCAGCTAAGACAGGCATTCTGATCAAAGCTCAATTTTACTGTTCTGCACGCAATTATAAAGCAGGCGAAGGGGGCCCGATTCCCGCCAATTAATCTTGGGGTCCAATAGCAGGGTGACCACGTGCACGGCTCCGAACAGCAAAGCGGCAGGTTCTAGCAGTGGGCATGGCAGAACGATTGAGCGGGAAGCTCCACCCCTGAGCAAGCAGGTTTTAGGCTGGGGGAGGGGAGACTACAAGGTGGATTTATGTTAGTGTGGGTATCTTTTTTGAGTTTGTTGAAAGATTACTTTCTTGCTTTTTCTAGGGTATAGTTCCCCTCCTTGTTTTGGAGTTTTCCATCTATTATCCTTTGAAGGGCTGGATTTGTGGAGAGATAATGTGTAAATAATGTTTTGTTATGGAATAACTTTGTTTCTCTATCGATGGTAATTGAGAGTTTTGCTGGGTATAGTAGCCTGGGCTGGCATTTGTGTTCTCTTAGGGTCTGTATGAGATCTGCCCAGGATCTTCTAACTTTTGTAGTCTCTGGTGAGACGTCTGGTGTAATTCTGATAGTTCTGCCTTTATATGTTACTTGACCTTTTTCCCTTACTGCTTTTAATATTCTTTCTTTGTTTTGTGCATTATGTGAGAGGAGGAATTTCTTTTCTGGTCCAATCTATTTGGAGTAAGCTTCTTATATGTTATGGGCATCTCTTTCTTTAGGTTAGGGAAGTTTTCTTCTATAATTTTGTTGAAGATGTTTACTTGGCCCTTTAAGATAGGAATCTTCATACTTATTATCCTTAGGTTTGATCTTCTCATTGTGTCCTAGGTTTCCTGGATGTTTTGGGTTAGGGACTTTTGTATTTTGCATTTTCTTTGATTATTGTGTCAATGTTTTCTATGGTATCTTCTGAATCTCAGATTCTCTCTTCTATCTCTTGTATTCTGTTGGCAATGCTTCCATCTATGACTCCTGATCTCTTTCTTAGGTTTTCTATCTCCAGAGTTGTATCCCTTTGAGATATCTTTACTGTTTTTAATTCCATTTTTAGATCCTGGATAATTTTGATCAATTCCTTCAACTGGTCATGTTTTGTGTAATTCTTTAAGGAATTTTTGTGTTTCTTCTTTAATGGCTTCTACCTGTTAACCTGTGTTCTGTATTTTTTAAGGGAGATATTTATGTCCTTTTTACAATACTCCCTCATCATTATGAGATGTGTTTTTATTTTGTTGTTGTTGTTGTTGTCGTTTGTTTTTGTTATTTTTTATTAGATACTTTCTTTCTTTACATTTCAAATGTTAACCCTTTTCCTAATTTCCCCTTTGAAAACCCATTATCACCTCCCCACTCCCACTGCTCCCCAACCCACCCAATCTGGCTTCCTGGCCCTGGCATTCACCTAAACTGGGGCATAGGGCCTTCACAGGACCAAGGGCCTTTCCTCCCGTTGATAACAGACTAGGCCATCATCTGCTAAATATGCAACTAGAGCCATGAGTCCCACCATGTGTATTCTTTGGTTGGTGGTTTAGTCCCAGGGAGCTCTACTTACTGCTTAGTTCATATTGTTCTTCCTCCTATGGGGCTGCAAACGCCTTCAGTTCTTTGGGTACCTTCTGTAGTTCTTTCATTAGGGACCCTGTGCTCCATCCAATAGATGGTTGTGAGCATCCACTTCTGTATTTGTCAGGTATTAGCAGAGCATGTCAGGAGACAGCTATATCAGGATCCTTTCAGCAAGCTCTTGTTGGCATCTGCAATAGTGTCTGGGTTTGGTGGTTGTATTTGAGATGGATATCCCTGGTGGGGCAGTTTCTGGATGGTCATTCTTTCAGTCTCTGCTCCAGAACTTGTCTCTGTAACTCCTTCCATGGGTATTTTGTTCCCCCTTCTAAGAAGGATCAAAGTATCCACATTTTGGTCTTCCTACTTCTTGAGTTTCATTTGTTTTGAGAATTGTATCTTGGGTATTCTGACCTTCTGAGCTAACATCAACTTACCAAATAAGTGCATATCATGTGTGTTCTTTTGTGATTGGGTTACCTCACTCAGGATGATATCCTCTAGATCCATCCATTAGCTTAAGAATTTCATGAATTCATTGTTTTTAATACCTGCATAGTACTCTATTGTGTAAATATATCACATTTTCTCTATCCATTCCTCTGTTGATAGGTTATTTCCAGCTACTGGATATTATAAATAAGGTGTCTATGAACATAGTGGAGCAGGTATCCTTATTACATGTTGGAGCATCTTCTGGGTATATACCCAGAAGTGGTAGTGCTGGATCATCCAGTAGTATAATGTCAAAGTTTCTGAGGAACAACCAAGCTGATTTCCAGAGTGGCTGTACCAGCTTGCAATCCTACCAGCAACAGAGGAGTGTTCCTCTTTCTCTGCATCCTTGCCAGCATCTGCTTTCACCTGAATTTTTGATCTTGACCATTCTGACCTGTGTGAAATAGAATCTCAGGATTGTTTTGATTTGCATTTCCCAGATAACTAAGGATGTTGAACAATTTTTAGGTGCTTTTCAGCCATTCCTCAGTTTCAAATTCTTTGTTTAGCACTGTGCTCCATTTTATTTATTTATTTATTTATTTATTTATTTATTTTCAATTAAATGTTGTCCTTTATTTTATTTTTTTATTCAAATATTTTTTTATATTTTTATTATTACGTATTTTCCTCAATTACATTTAGAATGCTATCCCAAAAGTCCCCCATACCCTCCCCCCCACTTCCCTACCCACCCATTCCCATTTTTTGGCCCTGGCATTCCCCTGTCGAGAATTGACAAATGGGACCTCATGAAACTGCAAAGCTTCTGTAAGGCAAAAGACACCGTCAATAAGACAAAAAGGCCACCAACAGATTGGGAAAGGATCTTTACCTATCCTAAATCAGATAGGGGACTAATAACCAATATATATATATATAAAGAACTCAAGAAGGTGGACTTCAGAAAATCAAATAACCCCATTAAAAATGGGGTTCAGAGCTAAACAAAGAATTCTCACCTGAGGAATACCAAATGGCTGAGAAGCACCTGAAAAAATGCTCAGCATCCTTAATCATCAGAGAAGTGCTCCATTTTATAATAGGATTATTTGGTTCCTGGAGTCTAACTTCTTGAGTTCTTTGTATATATTGGATATTAGCCCTCCATCAGATTTAGAATTGGTAAATATCTTTTCTCAATCTGTTGGTTGCCTTTTTGTCTTATTGACCGTGTCCTTTGCCTTACCGAAGCTTTCTAATTTTATGAGGTCCCATTTGTCAATTCTTGATCTTATAGCACAAGCCATTGCTATTCTGTTTAGGAATTTTTTACCCTGTGCCCATATCTTCAAGGCTCTTCACCACTTTCTCCTCTATAAATTTCAGTGTCTCTGGTTTTATGTGGAGATTTTTGATCCACGTAGACTTCAGCTTTGTACAAGGAGATAAGAACGGATCAATTTACATTCTTCTACATGATAACCACCGGTTGAGCCAACACCATTTGTTGAAAATGCTATCTTTAATCCACTGGATGGTTTTAGCTCCTATGTTAAATATCAAGTAACCATAGGTGTGTGGGTTCATTTCTGAGTCTTTAATTATATTCCATTGATCTACCTGTCATTGTACCAGTACCATGCTTTTTTTTTTTAATCACAATTGCTCTGTAGTACATTTTGAGGTCATTGATGGTAATTCCACCAGAAGTTGTTTTATTTTTGAGAACAATTTTTGCTATTCTAAGTGTTTTGTTATTTCAGATGAATTTGCAAATTGCCCTTCCTAACTCTGTGAAGAATTGAGTTGGGATTTTGATGGGGATTGCATTGAATCTGTAGATTGCTTTCGGCAAGATAGCCATTTTTACTATATTAATCCTGGAAATACATGAGCATGGGAGATCTTTCCATCTTCTGAGATTTTTTTGGATTTCTTTCTTCAGAGACCTGAAGTTCTTATCATACAGATCTTTCACTTCCTTAGTTAGAGTCTCACCAAGGTATTTTATATTATTTGTGACTATTGTGAAGGGTGTTGTTTCCCTAATTTCTTTCTCAGCCTATTTATCCTTTGTGTAGAGAAAGGCCACTGATTTGTTTGAGTTAATTTTATATCCATCTACTTTGGTGAAGTTATTTGTCAGGTTTAGGAGTTCTTTGCTGGAATTTTAGGGGGTCACTTATACATATTATCATATCTGCAAATAGTGATATATTGACTTTTTTCTTTCCAAATTTTATCCTTTGAACTCCTTTTGTTGTCTAATTGCACTGGCTAGGACTATATTGAATTGGTAGGGAGAAAGTGGGCAGCCTTGTCTAGTCCCTGATTTTCGTGGGATTGCTTCCAGCTTCTCTCCATTTACTTTGGTGTTGGCTACTGGTTTGCTGTAGATTGCTTTTATTATGTTTAGGTATGGGCCTTGAGTTCCTGATCTTTTCAAGACTTTTATCATGAACGGATGTTGGATTTTGTCAAATGCTTTGTCAGCATCTATTAAGATAATCATGTGGTTTTTGTCTTTGATTTTGTTTATATTGTGGATTACATTGATTGATTTCCATATGATTAACCATCCCTGCATCCCTGGGATGAAGCAGAATTGATCATGATGGATGATCTCTTGATGTGTTCTTGGAGACTTGTGAGAATTTTATTGAGTATTTTTGCAGCCATATTCATAAGGAAAATGGGTTTGAAGTTCTCTTTCTTTGTTGGATCTTTGTGTGGTTAGGGATCACAGTAAGTGTGACTTTATAAAACAAATTGGGTAGAGTACCTTCTGTTTCTATTTTGGGAAATAATTTGAGGAGTATTGGTATTACATATTCTTTGAAGATCTGATAGAATTACCATCTATCTGGTCCTGGGCATTTTTTTGTTGGGAGACTATTATTGACTGTTTCTATTTCTTTAGGGGACATGGGACTGTTTAGATCATTAATCTTATCCTGATTTGACTTTGGTGCCTGGTATCTCTCTAGAAAGCTTTTCATTTCTGACTTTGTTAATTGGGATACTGTCTCTGTGCCTTCTAGTTAGTCTGGCTAAGGGTTTATCTATTTTGCTGACTTTCTCAAAGAACCAGCTCCTGGTTTGGTTGATTCTTTGAATAGTTCTTCTTGTTTACACTTGGTTGATTTCAGCCCTGAGTTTGATTATTTCCTGCTGTCTACTTCTCTTACATGACTTTGCTTTCTTTTGTTCTAGAGCTTTCTGGTGTGCTGTCAAGCTGCTCATGTATGCTGTATCCAGTTTCTTTTTGGAGGCACTCAGAGCTATGAGTTTTCCTATTAGCATTGCTTTCATTGTGTCCCATAAGTTTGGGTATGTTGTGGCTTCATTTTCATTAAACTCTAAAAAGTCTTTAATTTCTTTCTTCATTTCTTCCTTGACCAAATTATCATTGAGTAGAATGTTTTTCAGCTTCCACGTGTATGTAAGCTCTTTCTTATTTATGTTGTTATTGAAGACCAGACTTAGTCCATGGTGATCTGATAGGATACATGGGATTATTTCAATATTTTTGTATCTGATGAGGCCTGTTTTGTGAGCAATTATATGGTCAATTTTGGAGAAGGTGCCATGAGGTGCTGAGAAGAAGGTATATTATTTTGTTTTAGGATAAAATGTTCTACATATACCTGTTAAATCCATTTGTTTTATAGCTTGTCAGTTTCACTGTGTCTCTGTTTAGATTCTCTTTCCATGATCTGTCCATTGCTGAGAGTGTGGAGTTGAAGTTTCCCACTATCATTGTGTGAGGTGTAATGTGTGCTTTAAGCTTTAGTAAAGTTTCTTTTATGAATGTGGGTAGCTTTGCATTAGGAGCATACATATCAGAGTAGAGAGTTTTTCTTGGTAGATTTTTCTTTATGAGTAAAAAGTGTACCTCCTTATCTTATTTTGAGAACTTTAGGTTGAAAGTCGATTTTATTCAATATTAGAATGGCTACTCCAGCTTGTTTCTTGGGACTATTTGCTTGGAAAATTGTTTTCCAGACTTTTACTCTGAGGTAGTGTCTGTCTCTGTCACTGAGGTTGGTTTCCTGTATGCAGCAAAACGTTGGGTCCTGTTTATATAGCCAGTCTGTTAATCTATGTCTTTTTATTGGGGGAATTGAGTCTTCTGATATTAAGAGATATTAAGGGAAAGTCATTGTTTCATCATGCTATTTTTGTTTGAAGTGGAATTATGTTTTGTTTTGTTTTGTTGTGGATATCTTCTTTTTGGTTTGTTAAAAGAAGATTATTTTCTTGCTTTTTCTAGGGTGTAGTTTCCCTCCTTGTGTTGGTTTTCCATTCCTATCCTTTGAAGTGTTGGATTTGTGGAGAGATATTGTGTAAATTTGTTTTTGGCATGGAATACCTTGGTTTCTCCATCTATGGTAATTGAGAGTTTTGCTGTGTATAGTAGTCTGGGCTGGCATTTGTGCTCTCTTAGGGTCTGTATGACATTTCCCCAGGATCTTCTGGCTTTCATAGTTTCTGGTGAGAAGTCTGGTGTAATCCTGATAGGTCTGCTTATATGTTACTTGACCTTTTTCCCTTACTGCTTTTAATATTCTTTCTTTGTTTTGTATATTTTATGTTTTGATTATTGTGTGACAGGAGGAATTTCTTTTCTGATCCGATCTATTTTGAATTCTGTAGGCTTCTTGTATGTTCATAGGTATCTCTTTCTTTAGATTAGGGAAATTTTCTTCTATAATTTTGTTAAAAATATTTACTGGCCCCTTAAGTTGGGAATCTTCACTCTCTTCTATTATCCTTAGGTTTGGTCTTCTCATTGCATCCTGGATTTCCTAGATGTTTTATGTTAAAATCTTTTTGCATTTTGCATTTTCTTTGATTGTTATGTCATTGTTTTCTATCGTATCTTCTGCACCTGCCATTCTCTCTTCCCTTTCTTGTATTCTGTTGGTGATACTTGCATCTATGGCTCCTGGTCTTTTTCCTAGGTGTACTGGCTGGATTTGTGTGTCAACTTGATATAGGCTGGAAGTATCACAGAGAAAGGAGCTTCAGTTGAGGAAATGCCTCTATGAGATCCAGCTGTGGGGCATTTTCTCAATTAGTGATCAATGGGGCAGGGCCCCTTGTGGGTGGTGCCATCCCTGAGCTGGTTGTCTTGGGTTCTATAAGAGAGCAGGCTGGTAAGGCAGGGGAAGCAAGCCAGTAAGAAACATCCCTCCATGTCCTCTGCATCACCTCCTGCTTCCTGATTTACTTGAATTCCAGTCCTGACTTCCTTTAGTGATGAACTGAGGTTTGGAGGTGTAAGCTAAATAAATCTTTTCTCCTCAACTTGCTTCTCGGTCATGATGTTTTGTGCAGGAATAGAAACCCTAAGACACTAGGCTTTCTACCTCCAGAGTTGTCTCCTTTTATGATTTCTTTATTTTTTCTACTTCCATTTTTACATCCTGTATGGTTTTGTTCAATTCCTTCACCTGTTTGGATGTGTTTTCCTGCAATTCTTCAAGAGATTTTGTGTTTCCTCTCTAAGGGCTTCTACCTGTTTACTTATGTTCTCCTGTATTTCTTTAAGAGAGTTATTTATGTCCTTCTTAAAATCCTCTATCAATCTCATTAGATATCATTTTAAATCCACATCTTGCTTTTCCAGTGTGTTGGGGAATCCATGACTTGCTATGGTGGGAATACTGGGTTCTGATGGTGCCAAGTAATCTTGCTTTCTGTTGGTAAGATTCTTATGTTTGCCTTTTGCCATCTGGTAATCTCTGGTGTTAGATGGTCTTGCTGTCTCTGGCTGGAGCTTGTTCCTCCTATGGGTCTGTAAGCCTGTGTCAGCACTCCTGGGAGACCAGCTCTCTCCTGACTGAACTTGTGTACAGAGGGCTCTGGAACAGCCCAAGTTCTCTGCTGCAGATGGCAGACCAGAAGGATCCAGTCCCAGCTGCTCCACTGATCTTGCACCCTGTGTGCTCCTTGCCAGCCCCACTCCACACAGTTGGAGAGAAACTGCTGTCACCTCTGAGCCCAGGAGTAAAATACTCCTGGGAGAACAGGTCTCTCCTGGTGGGACCCGTGCACAGCAGGCTGTGGAACAACCTCAGCTCGCAGGTTCAGATGGCAGACTGAAAGCCCACTGGTTTATTTATATGTGTTATATGCATGTAAATGAATATCAAAAACATCCTACAGAATAAAAAACCAAATCCATATATAAAATATCACGTTTTGTATAATCCCATTCATAAGAAATGTTCAGAATGGGTAAGTCCATAGTAACATAGAGAACATTAAGGGTTATCAGAACCTGGAGGAGAGTGAAGGGGAGCAGTAGTTTAATGGGAAGATGTTTCCTTTGGGACAATGAAATTGGTTTAGGAACCTGAGCTGGTAGTTAGTGCACATGTACCACATGCCATGAGACAGTCCACTGTTAAAAGTTCAACCACTATTAGTCACTGAGTGCTTAATTAGTCATGTAAATTTCACCTCATTATAAAAGATAAGTTATATTTACTTTGAAATTTATTAGGGATAAACATAATTGGACCTTTTCTTATCTCTATTGTTGTAGAATTAAGAAGTGTAGTCAAACTAAGAGCACTCCCTTCAGGCCATTCCCATGTCACAAGTGTTAGCATTCCTTCTAAGCTCCACCCAGCATTTGACTGGGAACATCCAGGTAGGCCTGGCTTACTACAAAAGGGGTTATTTGCCCCCTCCTTCCTCTCTTACTCTCTTCTCTCCCCAACCTCTTTCTACCTTTCTCCCCAATTCCTCCCTCTCTTTCCATGTGTTGTTATTTGGCCTCCTTTCCTCTCCTCTCCTCTCCTCTCCTCCTCCTCCTCCTCCTTTTTCTTCCTCTCTCTCTCTCCTCCCTTCCCAACTCCCCTTCCCATATCCTAAATAAACTCATTTCATACTATATTTGTTGTATGGCTGGTACCTCAGGGAGAAGGAATGCCTCAGCATGGTTCCACTGAAGCAACCCTCCCACCTCATCATACCTCTCTCCATAAAATATATCCTGGCTTTCTCCTTCTTTTGATATAATACAACATTTTTCTGTGAGACTTGGAGTAGAAACTCACAGGTTCACATCTCCCACTGCCCCATGGAACTCTACCCATATCAGATTGCTCACTAGACCTATCCATCTAAAGACTGGCAAATTGGTAAGCTCTGTTTTCCCAGTGGTCAGCATAAATGTCCCTTGTTCCCAAGGGATGGTTCACAGCCACCTTAGAGTCCTTAAGAGCAGAGGAATTCATAGTCTATATGACTGGCCTCCTTGCTGACTCCTCGTTCTAGGACATTCTCTGTTGGGTAAGACCTTTTCTTCTTCTCTGAGTCAGTTCCTTTTCTCATTGCTGGGAAACCCCAGACCGGGGTGAACAGTTCTCCCACATCACTCAGGGCATTGGCCCAGAGCTCAGCCCCCAAGTTTATCTCATGAGGACATGGCTGTCCTAGCTGTCAAGTTGCTAGCTTCTATTCTCACTCAGAAGGGAATATCTTCATCACCATGCCTCCCAGTCTAATTCACAGACTAAATTTGGCCCCATTGCAATAACTCTAAATGGCTACTTACTGGCACTTTAAAAGGAAAACTTTTACATCTCTCTTGCCAGTGATCTGTAGGCTTTTCCCCTGCCCCCTCATTCTCTTGCTGTTTGCTCTCCACTCCTGACTTCCCTCTTGACTCTACCTCTGCCACTGTGTTCTCAGCACACTCCCTCTACTACCTCCCACTGCCACACCCCTCACACTGCACCACTTATATTCATCTTTATGTTTATCTCTGTCTCGCTTCTGCTGTTCCATTCTAAGATACTTAACTACTTCTGCCTTTCCATTCTAAGATATAACAAGCATGTGACTTCCCTCTGGGCTGAGCTGCCATTTCAGTGCCATCTTAACTAAGAGCAGTCCCATGACTGTCCACCATCTTTGTTATGGGCAGTCCCCACTTCTGTGTTTGCTAGGCCCCTGCATAGTCTCACAAGAGACAGCTATATCAGGGTCCTTTCAGAAAAATCTTGCTGATGCAATGGTGTCAGCATTACCAGGGAATGGCACCATTTGGAGGTGTGGCCTTGTTGGAATAGGTGTGTCACTGTGGGTATGGGCTTCAGACCCTTACCTTAGTTGCCGGGAAGTCAGTCTTCCACTAGCAGCCTTAGGATAAAGACTGTCAGCTCTGCCTGCTCCATGCCTGCCTGGATGCTGCCATACTCCCACTTTGATGATGATGGACTGAACTTCTGAACCTGTGAGCCAGCCCTCAATTAAATGTATATATATTTACATTTATATATATACATATACATACATACACACACACACACACACACACACACACACATATATGACTTGCCTTGGTCATGGTGTCTGTTCACAGCAGTAAAACCCTAAGACATCTCCTGCAAAGGATATGATGGAAATGTCAGTCCCATAAACAAGTACAGAGTAAGGAGGCACAATGGAAACAGTTCTGCCCACCTGCCAAAAACCTCCCAGCATTCTTTTTTTTTTTCTTTCCATTTTTTTATTAGGTATTTAGCTCATTTACATTTCCAATGCTATACCAAAAGTCCCCCATACCCACCCACCCCCAATCCCCTACCCGCCCACTCCCACTTTTTGGCCCTGGCGTTCCCCTGTTCTGGGGCATAAAAAGTTTGTGTGTCCAATGGGCCTCTCTTTCCAGTGATGGCCGACTAGGCCATCTTTTGATACATATGCAGCTAGAGTCAAGAGCTCCGGGGTACTGGTTAGTTCATAATGTTGATCCACCTATAGGGTTGCAGATCCCTTTAGCTCCTTGGGTACTTTCTCTAGCTCCTCCATTGGGAGCCCTGTGATCCATCCATTAGCTGACTGTGAGCATCCACTTCTGTGTTTGCTAGGCCCCCGCATAGTCTCACAAGAGACAGCTACATCTGGGTCCTTTCAGCAAAATCTTGCTAGTGTATGCAATGGTGTCAGCGTTTGGATGCTGATTATGGGGTGGATCCCTGGATAAGGCAGTCTCTACATGGTCCATCCTTTCATCTCAGCTCCAAACTTTGTCTCTGTAACTCCTTCCAAGGGTGTTTTGTTCCCACTTCTTTTTTTTTTTTTTCCATTTTTTATTAGGTATTTAACTCATTTACATTTCCAATGCTATACCAAAAGTCCCCCATATCCACCCACCCCCACTCCCCTGCCCACCCACTCCCCCTTTTTGGCCCTGGTATTCCCCTGTACTGGGGCATATAAAGTTTGCAAGTCCAATGGGCCTCTCTTTCCAGTGATGGCCGACTAGGCCATCTTTTGATATATATGCAGCTAGAGTCAAGAGATCCGGGGTACTGGTTAGCTCATAATGTTGTTCCACCTATAGGGTTGCAGATCCCTTTAGCTCCTTGGCTACTTTCTCTAGCTCCTCCATTGGGAGCCCTATGATCCATCCATTAGCTGACTGTGAGCATCCACTTCTGTGTTTGCTGGGCCCCGGCATAGTCTCACAAGAGACAGCTACATCTGCGTCCTTTCAATAAAATCTTGCTAGTGTATGCAATGGTGTCAGCGTTTGGATGCTGATTATGGGGTGGATCCCTGGCTATGGCAGTCTCTACATGGTCCATCCTTTCATCTCAGCTCCAAACTCCGTCTCTGTAACTCCTTCCATGGGTGTTTTGTTCCCACTTCTAAGGAGGGGCATAGTGTCCACACTTCAGTCTTCAGTTTTCTTGAGTTTCATGTGTTTAGGAAATTGTATCTTATATCTTGGGTATCCTAGGTTTGGAGCTAATATCCACTTATCAGTGAGTACATATCGTGTGAGTTCCTTTGTGAATGCGTTACCTCACTCAGGATGATGCCCTCCAGGTCCATCCATTTGGCTAGGAATTTCATAAATTCATTCTTTTTAATAGCTGAGTAGTACTCCATTGTGTAGATGTACCACATTTTCTGTATCCATTCCTCTGTTGAGGGGCATCTGGGTTCTTTCCAGCTTCTGGCTATTATAAATAAGGCTGCTATGAACATAGTGGAGCATGTGTCCTTCTTACCAGTTGGGGCATCTTCTGGATATATGCCCAGGAGAGGTATTGCTGGATCCTCCGGTAGTACTATGTCCAATTTTCTGAGGAACCGCCAGACGGATTTCCAGAGTGGTTGTACAAGCCTGCAATCCCACCAAAAATGGAGGAGTGTTCCTCTTTCTCCACATCCTCGCCAGCATCTGCTGTCACCTGAATTTTTGATCTTAGCCATTCTGACTGGTGTGAGGTGGAATCTCAGGGTTGTTTTGATTTGCATTTCCCTGATGATTAAGGATGTTGAACATTTTTTCAGGTGCTTCTCTGCCATTCAGTATTCCTCAGGTGAGAATTCTTTGTTCAGTTCTGAGCCCCATTTTTAATGGGGTTATTTGATTTTCTGAAGTCCACCTTCTTGAGTTCTTTATATATGTTGGATATTAGTCCCCTATCTGATTTAGGATAGGTAAAGATCCTTTCCCAATCTGTTGGTGGTCTCTTTGTCTTATTGACGGTATCTTTTGCCTTGCAGAAACTTTGGAGTTTCATTAGGTCCCATTTGTCAATTCTCTTACAGCACAAGCCATTGCTGTTCTGTTCAGGAATTTTTCCCCGGTGCCCATATTTTCAAGGCTTTTCCCCACTTTCTCCTCTATAAGTTTCAGTGTCTCTGGTTTTATGTGAAGTTCCTTGATCCACTTAGATTTGACCTTAGTACAAGGAGATAAGTATGGATCGATTCGCATTCTTCTACACGATAACAACCAGTTGTGCCAGCACCAATTGTTGAAAATGCTGTCTTTCTTCCACTGGATGGTTTTAGCTCCCTTGTCGAAGATCAAGTGACCATAGGTGTGTGGGTTCATTTCTGGGTCTTCAATTCTATTCCATTGGTCTACTTGTCTGTCTCTATACCAGTACCATGCTGTTTTTATCACAATTGCTCTGTAGTAAAGCTTTAGGTCTGGCATGGTGATTCCACCAGAAGTTCTTTTATCCTTGAGAAGACTTTTTGCTATCCTAGGTTTTTTGTTATTCCAGACGAATTTGCAAATTGCTCCTTCCAATTCGTTGAAGAATTGAGTTGGAATTTTGATGGGGATTGCATTGAATCTGTAGATTGCTTTTGGCAAGATAGCCATTTTTACAATGTTGATCCTGCCAATCCATGAGCATGGGAGATCTTTCCATCTTCTGAGATCTTCTTTAATTTCTTTCTTCAGAGATTTGAAGTTTTTATCATACAGATCTTTCACTTCCTTAGTTAGAGTCACGCCAAGATATTTTATATTATTTGTGACAATTGAGAAGGGTATTGTTTCCCTAATTTCTTTCTCAGCCTGTTTATTCTTTGTATAGAGAAAGGCCATTGACTTGTTTGAGTTTATTTTATATCCAGCTACTTCACCGAAACTGTTTATCAGGTTTAGGAGTTCTCTGGTAGAATTTTTAGGGTCACTTATATATACTATCATATCATCTGCAAAAAGTGATATTTTGACTTCCTCTTTTCCAATTTGTATCCCCTTGATCTCCTTTTGTTGTCGAATTGCTCTGGCTAATACTTCAAGTACTATGTTGAAAAGGTAGGGAGAAAGTGGGCAGCCTTGTCTAGTCCCTGATTTTAGTGGGATTGCTTCCAGCTTCTCTCCATTTACTTTGATGTTGGCTACTGGTTTGCTGTAGATTGCTTTTATCATGTTTAGGTATGGGCCTTGAATTCCTGATCTTTCCAAAACTTTTATCATGAATGGGTGTTGGATCTTGTCAAATGCTTTTTCTGCATCTTACGAGACGATCATGTGGTTTTTGTCTTTGAGTTTGTTTATATAATGGATTACATTGATGGATTTTCGTATATTAAACCATCCCTGCATCCCTGGAATAAAACCTACTTGGTCAGGATGGATGATTGCTTTAATGTGTTCTTGGATTCGGTTAGCGAGAATTTTATTGAGGATTTTTGCATCGATATTCATAAGAGAAATTGGTCTGAAGTTCTCTATCTTTGTTGGATCTTTCTGTGGTTTAGGTATCAGAGTAATAGTGGCTTCATAAAATGAGTTGGGTAGAGTACTTTCTACTTCTATCTTGTGAAAAAGTTTGTGCAGAACTGGAATTAGATCTTCTTTGAAGGTCTGATAGAACTCTGCACTAAACCCGTCTGGTCCTGGGCTTTTTTTGGCTGGGAGACTATTTATAACTGCTTCTATTTCTTTAGGGGATATGGGACTGTTTAGAAGGTCAACTTGATCCTGATTCAACTTTGGTACCTGGTATCTATCCAGAAATTTGTCCATTTTGTCCAGGTTTTCCAGTTTTGTTGAGTATAGCCTTTTGTAGAAGGATCTGATGGTGTTTTGGATTTCTTCAGGATCTGTTGTTATGTCTCCCTTTTCAGTTCTGATTTTGTTAATTAGGATTTTGTCTCTGTGCCCTCTAGTGAGTCTAGCTAAGGGTTTATCTATCTTGTTGATTTTCTCAAAGAACCAACTCCTCGTTTGGTTAATTCTTTGAATAGTTCTTCTTGTTTCCACTTGGTTGATTTCACCCCTGAGTTTGATTATTTCCTGCCGTCTACTCCTCTTGGGTGAATTTGCTTCCTTTTTTTCTAGAGCTTTTAGATGTGCTGTCAAGCTGCTAGTATGTGCTCTCTCCCGTTTCTTCTTGGAGGCACTCAGAGCTATGAGTTTCCCTCTTAGAAATGCTTTCATTGTGTCCCAAAGGTTTGGGTACGTTGTGGCTTCATTTTCATTAAACTCTAAAAAGTCTTTAATTTCTTTCTTTATTCCTTCCTTGACCAAGGTATCATTGAGAAGAGTGTTGTTCAGTTTCCACGTGAGTGTTGGCTTTCTGTTATTTTTTTTGTTATTGAAGATCAATCAGCCTTAGTGCATGGTGATCTGATAGGATACATGGGACAATTTCAATATTTTTGAATCTGTTGAGGCCTGTTTTGTGACCTATTATGTGGTCAATTTTGGAGAAGGTACCATGAGGTGCTGAGAAGAAGGTATATCCTTTTGTTTTAGGATAAAATGTTCTGTAGATATCTGTCAGATCCATTTGTTTCATCACTTCTGTTAGTTTCAGTGTGTCCCTGTTTAGTTTCTGTTTCCATGATCTGTCCATTGGTGAAAGTGGTGTGTTGAAGTCTCCCACTATTATTGTGTGAGGTGCAATGTGTGCTTTGAGCTTTACTAAAGTTTCTTTAATGAATGTGGCTGCCCTTGTATTTGGAGCATAGATATTCAGAATTGAGAGTTCCTCTTGGAGGATTTTACCTTTGATGAGAACGAAGTGCCCCTCCTTGTCTTTTTTGATGACTTTGGGTTGGAAGTCAATCTTATCAGATATTAGGATGGCTACTCCAGCTTGTTTCTTCATACCATTTGCTTGGAAAATTGTTTTCCAGCCTTTTATTCTGAGGTAGTGTCTATCTTTTTCTCTGAGATGTGTCTCCTGTAAACAGCAAAATGTTGGGTCTTGTTTGTGTAGCCAGTTTGTTAGTCTATGTCTTTTTATTGGGGAGTTGAGACCATTGATGCTAAGAGATATTAAGGAAAAGTAATTGTTGCTTCCTGTTATTTTTGTTGTTAAAGTTGGCATTCTGTTCTTGTGGCTGTCTACTTTTAGGTTTGTTGAGGGATTACCTTCTTGTTTTTTCTAGGGCATTGTTCCCGTTCTTGTATTGGTTTTTTTCTGTTATTAACCTTTGAAGGGCTGGATTCGTGGAGAGATAATGTGTGAATTTGGTTTTGTCGTGGAATACTTTGGTTTCTCCATCTATGGTAATTGAGAGTTTGGCTGGGTATAGTAGCCTGGGCTGGAATTTGTGTTCTCTTAGTGTCTGTATAACATCTGTCCAGGCTCTTCTGGCTTTCATAGTCTCTGGTGAAAAATCTGGTGTAATTCTGATAGGCTTGCCTTTGTATGTTACTTGATCTTTTTCCCTTACTGCTTTTAGTATTCTATCTTTATTTAGTGCATTTGTTGTTCTGATTATTATGTGTCGGGAGGAATTTCTTTTCTGGTCCAGTCTATTTGGAGTTCTGTAGGCTTCTTGTATGTTCATAGGTATCTCTTTCTTTATATTTGGGAAGTTTTCTTCAATAATTTTGTTGAAGATGTTTGCTGGTCCTTTGAGTTGAAAATCTTCATTCTCATCCACTCCTATTATCCGTAGGTTTGGTCTTCTCATTGTGTCCTGGATTTCCTGGATATTTTGAGTTAGGATCTTTTTGCATTTTCCATTTTCTTTGATTGTTGTGCCGATGTTCTCTATGGAATCTTCTGCACCTGAGATTCTCTCTTCCATCTCTTGTATTCTGTTGCTGATGCTCAAATCTATGGTTCCAGATTTCTTTCCTAGGGTTTCTATCTCCAGTGTTGCCTCACTTTGAGTTTTCTTTATTGTTTCTACTTCCCTTTTTAGGTCTAGTATGGTTTTGTTCATTTCCATCACCTGTTTGTATGTTTTTTCCTCTTTTTCTGTAAGGACTTCTACCTGTTTGATTGTGTTTTCCTGTTTTTCTTTAAGGACTTGTAACTCTTTAGCAGTGTTCTCCTGTATTTCTTTAAGTGATTTATTAAAGTCCTTCTTGATGTCCTCTACCATCATCATGAGATATGCTTTTAAATCTAGGTCTGGGTTTTCGGGTGTGTTGGGGTGCCCTGGACTGGGCGAAGTGGGAGTGCTGGGTTCTGATGATGGTGAGTGGTCTTGGTTCCTGTTAGTAGGATTCCTACGTTTACCTTTCGCCATCTGGTAATCTCTGGAGTTAGTAGTTATAGTTGACTCTGTTTAGAGATTGTTCTTCTGGTGATTCTGTTACCGTCTCTCAGCAGACCTGGGAGACAGATTCTCTCCTCTGAGTTTCAGTGCTCAGAGCACTCTCTGCTGGCAAGCTCTCTTACAGGGAAGGTGCGCAGATATCTTGTTTTTGGACCTCCTCCTGGTCGAAGAAGAAGGCCCAAAACAGGGCTTCTCTCAGAAGGTGTGTTGCTTTGGCAGTTCCCAGAAGCTGTCAGCTTCTGTGGTGCAGATTCTCACCTGTGCAGACTAAATTCCTAAGTTCCAGGGAGTCCTGGAACCAAGATGGCGACCGCTGCTCCTGAGGCTGAGGCCGCCTCCCGAGCCAGGCGGACACCTGTCCTCTGGTCCGGACGGTGGCCGGCTGTCTGCAGCCTGCAAAGGGTACTGCCTCAGCGGCTCTGTGCTTCCGCCTGTCCCAGAAGCTGTCCGGTTCTCTGGCGCACCCTCTAACCTGTTCAGACTAATTTCCTAGGTCCCGCGGAGTCCCGGAACCCAGATGGCGACCGCTGCTGCTGAGGCTGAGGCCGCCTCCCAAGCCAGGCGGACACCTGTCCTCTGGTCCGGACGGTGGCCGGCTTTCTGTGGCCCGCCAAGGGTGCTGCCTCAGCGGCTCTGTGCTTCCGCCCGTCCCAGAAGCTGTCTGGTTCTCTGGCGCACCCTCTAACCTGTTCAGACTAATTTCCTAAGTTCTGCTGAGTCCTGGAACCCACCTCCCAGCAGTCTTAAAGTGTGAGATATACAGGTATGAAGCCTCTTCTGTTGGAACCTGGGCATAGTGGCAGAAGAGTCACACATGCTGTTTCAAAGCAGTGGGAGCTTGCGAAAACACATGTATGTGCCTCCTTACACTTCTAGGACTCACCACATGTTGAACTCTGGATGGGAAAGCTTCCTTTCCCCATGGATAATGACCAGAGTTCTTTCCTTGATGCAGATGACTCACTATGATACAGACAATCCTTAAGTATACATGGTGCTTTCTGCTGGCCTGGGAGCTCACTGTGTAGACTGTAAATTGTCTTGTCTCAATGCTTGGGCTTTCCCATGATCTGAAGATAATAGTTCCCCAATATCAGAGCAACAAAAGATATTGAATTGGCACCAACCACACCCCTTCAAGGCACCCCTCCAACAGAACAGAATCTGGTGCCCGAGTAAACAGTATGCTTGACTACCAGGTCATAGATGATCAAAGGCATTGCTGATGTAATTCAAACCTACCACCTCTACTGCTCAGTCAATAGTTACAAAAGAGGAAAACCTAATGCATATAAGTTCAACAAATGATCAGTATGTTTCAATATCTGTGAATATGGAGTGGGGGTTACCATAAGTATTTAGATAAATATATGAGGTGTGTGTTTGGACATGAGTCATACATAAGTATATGTTTGGGAATTTATGTGTTCAGAAGTGAGTATGTGTTTGGATAAGAATGTGTGTGTATGGGGGAGTGTTTGTGTGGTGGTTTGAACATGGTTGGCCCAGAAAGTGGCACTATTAGGAGGGGTGACAATATTGAAGTGGGTGTGGACTTTGAGGTCCTATGCTCAAGCTCCACCCAGTGTCCTCCTACCTGCCTGCAAAAGAATCTCCTCTTTGCTGCCTTCTGACCAAGAAGTAGAACTCAGCTCCTCCAGCACCAAGACTGCCTGTATGACGCCATGCTTGTCACCATGATGATAATGGACTGAACCTCTGAAACTATAAGGCAGTCTTGACTTAATGCTTGCCTTTATCAGAGTTACACTGGTGATGGTGTCTCTTCACAGCAATGAAATCCTAGCTAAGACAATATATGTATGTTTGGGGGGTGCTTGGGAGTGTGTGTTAGTGATGATGAATAAGTATAAGTGTGTGTGGAGGAACAGTATAGGGTATTAGGTTTCAATGTGCTGAGTGTGTGTCTCGATGAGGGTATGTGTCTAGATGATGGTATGTGAGTATATATTTGGATGTTTGGCTGTGTTGAGTGTGTACCTTGGATTCTAGAATAACCTTTTTATTATTAAAGCAACCAGAGCAATAATAAGAAAATTTTCCAGAAAGAAAAAAATTTTTAACCACAAACAGAGTTAGATGAAACACACACTTCTGATCTTTCACCATCTTTCTATCCTAGAGAATGAGAGAAAACACGCCCTGCTCTTAGCCAGGAAGCCATTTCAGATTTGGTGCCCAGTTTAGACAAGTCCACCCTTGGTCTTAAATAAAATAGCAGCAAATTTCATAGCAGCTAGTAAGAAAATACAATTCCCTGGGGCCAGGTTTGTGGTCTTTCAGAGGTGCAAGGGCATTCTCAAATTTGAAAATTGAAGAACTTCATTCACCAAGTCCACATATTTAAAAAATTGGTATACTGATTTTGGTATACCACAAAGCCAAGTACCATTCAAGTTTGAATGAGAAAGAACCTTCTCCAAACTAGCAAACCATGTAGGCATCTTTCATAGAAAATCCTGGTAGCTACATCTTAGACCCAGAGCATCCTAGGGTACTACTCCGTGACCTCACATTTTGTCCCAAGATTTGAAACAGCATAGTCAGGCCATGTCAAATCCAATGGATTAGGAGGGAGGAAGCAAACTTCAATGAGTGATACAAAGGACATCATTGAACTCACAGAAAACACACTAAACATATAGACATTTGACCTTACTAGAAAGCAGCTCTCTGTGAACTGAGGCCTAAGATGTTTTATACTCAGTGCAGGAGCAGAATCAGGCTTCTTTCAAGGACTCAGGTTTACAAAGCCAGTAGCCATGGGCCATGGGTGACAGGACACCCCCTAAGAAGGCAGCTGTTGTGTGGTGCTGTTGAATATACACAGCCACTCCTGTGAGCACAGTGGCTCTCTGCAGAAGTGACAACTCCCCTCATTTCACAAAGAACTTTGAGATAGAAGCAGCTGACTCATAAGAGAGGAAATCAGCGTGGCCTGAATGGTAGAGTTCAGGGCAGATGAATGAACGTCATCTAAAGGATAGCTGGTGGTAGATAGTGAAAGGTTTGCTGTATGCATCTCAGGCACTGACTGAGTTTCCCTAGTCAGGTGATGCAGTCCAGGCATAGAAAAGGGGAGAGTGAGAGATGACCACAGCATAATTTAAATCATCATGCTGACAGAAGCACCCTGCATAGGAGAGGTCCAGACTCAATAAGAATCTCACCCATGCCATCAGAAGACTGAATGGAGCCACTGAACTGAGCAGGAGCCTGCAATTAGGCACTGGATGACAGCTTCCTACTATCATTTCTCCAAGTTCTAGAATACAAAGAATCCCAGTTTAAGAGGCAAGCAGAAAAGTCCAGTGTTGCTTTTCACATGCTTTTTTTTCTCTCTCTCTCTCTTAAAAATGAGTCAGGCTAAACGCATAAAACTCAAGAAGAACGAAGACTAAAGTGTGGACTCTTTGCCCCTTCTTAGAATTGGGAACAAAACACCCATGGAAGGAGTTACAGAGACAAAGTTTGGAGCTGAGACGAAAGGATGGACCATCTAGAGACTGGCATATCCGGGGATCCATCTCATAATCAGCTTCCAAACGCTGACACCATTGCATACACTAGCAAGATTTTGCTGAAAGGACCCAGCTATATCTGTCTCTTGTGAGACTATGCCGGAGCCTAGCAAACACAGAAGTGGATGCTCACAGTCAGCTATTGGATGGACCACAGGGCCCCCAATGGAGGAGCTAGAGAAAGTAACCAAGGAGCTAAAGGGATCTGCAATCCTATAGGTGGAACAACAATATGAACTAACCAGTACCCCCCAACACACACACACCCCGGAGCTCGTGTCTCTAGATGCATATGACTCAGAAGATGGCCTAGTCGGCCATCAGTGGAAAGAGAGGCCCATTGGTCATGCAAACTTTATATGCCTCAGTACAGGGGAACACCAGGGCCAAGAAGTGGGAGTGGGTGGGGGAGCGGGTGGGGGACTTTTGGGATAGCATTGGAAATGTAAATGAAATAAATACCCAATTTAAAAAAAATGAGTCAGGCAGGAGTCAAACTCACTATGTGGCTGAGGATTGGCCTTAAACTCCTGATCATCCTGCCTTCACTTCCTGAGAGCAAGAATTGCTTTTCTTGCATGAATAACAACTGAATTTCTTTCGTGCTAGAAATCCCTAGGTTATTAAGTGACTTGTAAGTCACTGCCCCATCTTGTTTGGTTCTCATTCTCAGATCTATAATTTCTAATTCACCAAAATACTCCAAAGTGAAGTTTTAAACTAGAGAAGTGATTCTCAACCTTCCTAATGCCATGACTCTAATCTATTTCCTCGTGTTGTGGTAACCCCATCCATAAAATTATGTCTTTTCTACATAACTGTAATTTTGCTACTGTTATGAGTCTTAGTGTAATGTAATCACAGTGTCATATGTGACCTCAAAGGGGTCAGGATCTACAGGTTGAGAACTGTTGAACTAGAGCACCAGACAGTAGTGATGACTCAGAAATAGCCTGCTGGGTAAGGGACACACAAGTTCAAAATCACATTTCAATCCATGAACAACCCAAAATTCACTGTTATGAACTCATTACCCATTCTGCCATTTCTATCTGTGCCAAGTAAGGCATTTCAAAAAGAAGCTTCATTATGTAAAAACCAGACCACAACCACTCAGCAGCAAGAAGACAGACAAGAGATCTACAATCAATAGGGCATCCAGAACATCATTTTAGTTTAACTCCAAATCCCTGTCCTTTGGTACATCATATCCACTCTCAGACAGACAACTGGTTGATTCGTGGACAAGTCCCTTAATCTCCCTCATTTACAAGATCTTCAATTACTGAATCCATAGCCCATTCAAGGGGCCACCTAGGGTCCTTCTCAGAGCTGCAGCTCCCAACAGGTACACAGTACTCACCTGCCTGCCCACTTCCACGACAGCCATCAATATTGAACAACTGATTTTAAAAGTCCACTGGAGGAAGAAAGACAGCATTTTCAACAATTGGTGCTGGCACAATTGGTTGTTAACATGTAGAAGAATGCGAATCGATCCATACCTATCTCCTTGTACTAAGGTCAAATCTAAGTGGATCAAGGAACTTCACATAAAACCAGAGACACTGAAACTTATAGAGGAGAAAGTGGGGAAAAGCCTTGAAGATATGGGCACAGGGGGAAATTCCTGAATAGAACAGCAATGGCTTGTGCTGTAAGATCGAGAATTGACAAATGGGACCTCATGAAACTCCAAAGTTTCTGCAAGGCAAAAGACACCGTCAATAAGACAAAAAGACCACCAACAGATTGGGAAAGGATCTTTACCTATCCTAAATCAGATAGGGTACTAATTTCCAACATATATAAAGAACTCAAGAAGGTGAACTTCAGAAAATCAAATAACCCCATTAAAAAATGGGGCTCAGAACTGAACAAAGAATTCTCACCTGAGGAATACCGAATGGCAGAGAAGCACCTGAAAAAATGTTCAGCATCCTTAATCATCAGGGAAATGCAAATCAAAACAACCCTGAGATTCCACCTCACACCAGTCAGAATGGCTAAGATCAAAAATTCAGGTGACAGCAGATGCTGGCAAGGATGTGGAGAAAGAGGAACACTCCTCCATTGTTGGTGGGATTGCAGGCTTGTACAACCACTCTGGAAATCAGTCTGGTGGTTCCTCAGAAAATTGGACATAGTACTACTGGAGGATCCAGCAATACCTCTCCTGGGCATATATCCAGAAGATGCCCCAACTGGTAAGAAGGACACATGCTCCACTATGTTCATAGCAGCCTTATTTATAATAGCCAGAAGCTGGAAAGAACCCAGATGCCCCTCAACAGAGGAATGGATACAGAAAATGTGGTACATCTACACAATGGAGTACTACTCAGCTATTAAAAAGAATGAATTTATGAAATTCCTAGCCAAATGGATGGACCTGGAGGGCATCATCCTGAGTGAGGTAACACATTCACAAAGGAACTCACACAATATGTACTCACTGATAAGTGGATATTAGCCCAAAACCTAGGATACCCAAGATATAAGATACAATTTCCTAAACACATGAAGCTCAAGAAGAATGAAGACTGAAGTGTGGACACTATGCCCCTCCTTAGAATTAGGAACAAAACACCCATGGAAGGAGTTACAGAGACAAAGTTTGGAGCTGAGACGAAAGGAGGGACCATGAAGAGACTGCCATATCCAGGGATCCACCCCATAATCAGCTTCCAAACGCTGACACCATTGCATACACTAGCAAGATTTTATCGAAAGGACCCAGATGTAGCTGTCTCTTGTGAGACTATGCCAGGGCCTAGCAAACACAGAAGTGGATGCTCACAGTCAGCTATTGTATGGATCACAGGGCTCCCAATGGAGGAGCTAGAGAAAGCACCCAAGGAGCTAAAGGGATCTGCAACCTTATAGGTGGAACAACATTATGAACTAACCAGTACCCCGGAGCTCTTGACTCTAACTGCATATGTATCAAAAGATGGCCTAGTCGGCCATCACTGGAAAGAGAGGCCCATTGGACACGCAAACTATATATGCCCCAGTACAGGGGAACGCCAAGGCCAAAAAAAAAAAAAAAAAAAAAAATGGGAATGAGTGTGTAGGGAAGTGGGGGGGATAGCATTGGAAATGTAATTGAGGAAAATATGTAATTAAAAAAAAAAGAATAGAAACGTAAAAAATAAAAAAAAAGTCAACTGGATTGACAGCAAAGACATGTTCATCATGTAATATTAGGTCCAGATGGCACAAGTTTTTAGGTTGTAATAAATCTTGCCTGAGAAGTAAGATATTCCTAGCCAACAAAGTAGAACACTCTCCACATTCCACAGGAATCTATGCATAGGCAAAGGGATGCTAAACATAACTGTAAATTAGTTGTTAGGAGACAACTGGGAGATTGCTCTGCAGCTAAGAAAAAGAAGAGCTACGTGAGTGTGCAGCAATTTCATCCGAGTAAAACTCCCTCCAGTGGGAAAGCACAGACTATTCAGGAGGCTAAAGACAAGGCTCAAGAAACTCAGAGGTTACATTACTCACAAAATGTCTCCCCAAACTTATAAAACAGTGCACATCAGCCAGCAAGAAGAGCCTTCTGTGGAGGTGCATTCAAGTTGTGCACAGGGCTTCAAGGACACAAGTTTTGAGAGTCATTACCCATGCTGGGGAGACTATTCCCATGATATAGCAGCTTTAAATCACCTATCTCCTGTAAGTAAGCTCTCATCCATGCTTTGTAAGTATCCTCAGCAAACTCAATCATTTCCTTGGTCAGTTTCAGGTGCCCTATCTGGAGTGAACAGCTTCTTCAGGAAAAGTCACATAAGAGATAACAAGAAAAGATTCACAAATATGGAGCATACATTCACATTTTCAAGGTATAACAAAAATATTTAACCCTTCACGTACTAGACTAATGATTCAGATTGGTAGGTGACACTTTTATAGTTAAACATTTTTAATCTAATGACAACTAAGTGCTACCATTTCTTTCACCAAATCTCAGGATGCAGCCAATTTTTTTATAACACAGATTAATAAAGGAGAGAAACAGACCAGGATTCCCAGGCCCAGCTTCTGATTAGCATCACCACACAGAGCTATTTAAATGCTGAGGCCAGAAGCCTGTCCCCAAGACAGTCTGCTTTAATTGAGCTAAGGCACACTCAGGGATTTTCAATAATCAAAAAAAAAAAAAAAAAAAAAAGATTCTATTTTGGAGCCTGAACCTAGAACCAATAAAGAAAGAAGGAAAAAATGGAGAGAGAAAAGAGTGCACACTTTTATCCCAGCACCTGGTAAACTAAGGCAGGCAGACCCACCAAGGATTTACAGTGAGATCCTGTCACAAACAACAACATCCAAAGCAAAAACACCCCCTGGAGCAAAATCTAATGTTATAGAAAAAGATGTGTTAATATAGAAAAGTTCTAATAACACATTAACAAAAAATTTTACACAACAGTATTTGCACTTTATAAATGTGTGTGTGAATATATGTTCATATGTGTATGTGTACACATTGATATTTACATTATAGTAAAAATTGGGTGAAAAACCTGGAAGTTGCTTATGGAACCAATATATTAAAAAGCCTAACACTTAGTGCAGTGGTGAAGAAAATGTTTTCTTGTATTTGGTTAACTGTATTTTCTTCTTTTGTTTCTTTAAGTTTTATAGCATTATGATGAGAAATGATACATAATTTCAATTTATCTGAATTTGTTGATACTTAAAAACATATTTTGAATCAACAGACTTACATCACATTCTTCTTTGCCTTTTGTACCCCAACTCCACCCGGAGAGCCCCCCCCCAAAAACTGCAATACTTTTCATTTTTTCATATTCTTTTAAATTTATAAAATATTGTAACAATAAAAATGAGTATGATAAAAGTTGTTTGATATAAAACAACAATCAATTGAACAGTCTTATATAGATGTTTGTCTACCGCAATACTGAAAATATATACGATTTTCTCAATATAAATATTAATTAACTCCAAACATATTAACTGTATATTTTAAAATAATATATCACAATTAGTTTTTTTTATGAACATAAAGCGTTTTTGTTTGTTTGTTTTGACTTTTGTAGAGCTTAAAATCTTGGCTCTTACTGTGGGACAAACACAAAATAAGAAAAGTTTTTGGACACTGGAGTTCATTGTAATAAGGCTGTACTTGAATGCCCCTCACATCACCAAAGGATTTTACCTCCATAGTAGCTAAGCTAAAAGTTGACAGTTCTGCTGCACCAAGGAATGAATGGTAGGCACGATTTTTGGATACAAATTTCCTGTGACAGCCAAAGCTATTATACTTGAGTGATTGTCTTCATTCTCAGCGCTCAGGAAACAGGTTACATTAATTTAAGAAATGGTGTGTGGACAGGAGGCAAGAATAAAAACACAAGCAACAGAAACCAAGGTTACTTGGCATCACCAGAACCAAACTCTCCCACCATAGCAATTCCTGGATACACTATCACATCAGAAAAGCAGGATATGGATCTAAAGTAACTTCTCATGATGATGACGTAGGACTATAGGAAGGACATAATTAACTCCCTTAAAGAAATACAGGAGAATTCATCCAAACAGGAGAAGAATTGAACAAAACCATCCAGGATCTAAAAATGAAAGTAGAAAAAAATAAAGAAATCACAAAGAGAGAACACTCTGGAGATAGAAAACCTAGGAAAGGAGTCAGGAGCAATAGATGCAAGCATGACAAACAGAAAACAAGAGATGGAAGAGAGACTCCCAGGTGCAAAATATACCATAGAAAATATTGACACAAGAAAATGTGAAATGAAAAAAGATCCTAACACAAAACACCCAGGAAATCCAGGACACAATGAGAAGAGCAAACCTAAGGATACTAGGTATAGATGAGAAGGAAGATTTCCAATTAAAGGACCAGTAAATATCTTCAACAAAATTAATAAAGAAAACTTCCCCAACCTAAAGAAAGAAATGCCCATGAACATATAAGAAGCCTACAGAACTCCAAATAGATTGGATCAAAAAAGAAATTCCTGCTGTCGCATGATAATAAAAACATCAAATGCACAAAACAAAGAAAGAATACTAAAAGCAGTAAGGGAAAAAGGTCAAATAACATATAAAGGCAGACCTATCAGATTACAAGTGAATTCTCCCCAGAGACTATGAAAGCCAGAAGATCCTGGACAGATACAGTCCCTAAGAAAACAAAAATGCTAGCCTAGGCTACTATACCCAGAGAAAACACTCAATCACCATAGATGGAGAAACCAAAGTATTCCATGACAAAACCAAATTCACACAATATCTTTCCATGAATACAGCTCATCAAAGAATAATAAAGGGAAAACTCCAACACAAGGATGGAAATGACGCCCTAGAAAAAGCAATAAAGTAATCCTTCAACAAACCTAAAAGAAGACAGCCACAAGAACAGAATCCCAAGTCTAACAACAAAAATAACAGGAAGCAACAATTAATTTTCCTTAATATGTCTTAATATCAATGGACTCAATTCCCCCAATAAAAAGACATAGACTAACAGACTGGCTATATAAACAGGACCCAACATTTTGCTGAATACAGGACACCCACCTCAATGACAGAGACAGACACGACATCAGAGTAAAATGCTGGAAAACAATTTTCCAAGCAAATGGTCTCAAGAAACAAGCTGGAGTAGCCATTCTAATATCGAATAAAATTGACTTCCAACCCAAAGGTATCAAAAAAAGACAAGGAGGGGCACATCATACTCATTAAAGGTAAAATCTTCCAAGATGAACTCTCAATTCTGAATATCTATGCTCCAAATACAAGGGCAACCACATTCATTAAAGAAACTTTAGTAAAGCTCAAAACACATATTGCACCTCACACAATAATAGTGGGAAACTTCAATACCTCACTCTCATCAATGGACAGATTCTGGGAAAAGAAACTAAACAGAGACACATGGAAACTAATAGAAGTTATGAAACAAATGGATTTAACAGATATCTACAGAATATTTTATCCTAAAACAAAAGGACATACCTTCTTATCATCAACTCATGGTACCTTGACAAAAATTGACCATATAATTGGTCACAAAACAGGCCTCAACAGATACAAAAATATTGAAATAATTCCGTGCATCCTATCAGATCATCACGAACTAAGGCTGATCTTCAATAAAAACATAAATAATAGAAAGCCAACATTCACGTGGAAGCTGAACAACACTCTACTCATGATACCTTGGTCAAGGAAGAAATAAAGGAAGAAATTAAAGACTTTTTAGAGTTTAATGAAAATAAAGCCACAACATACCCAAACTAATGGAACACACTGAAAGCATTCCTAAGAGGAAATTTCATAGCTCTGAGTGCCTACAAAAGCAACTAGAGAGAGCATACACTAGTACCTTGACAGCACTCATAAAAGCTCTAGAACAAAAGGAAGCAAATTCACCCAAGAGGAGTAGAAATAATTAAACTCAGGGCTGAAATCAACCAAGTGAAAACAAAACGAACTATTCAAAGAATCAACCAAACCAGGAGCTGGTTCTTTGAGAAAATCAACAAGATAGAAAAACCCTTAGCCAGACTCACTAGAGGGCATAGGGAAAGTATCCTAAATAACAAAATCAGAAATGAAAAGGGACAGATAACAACAGGTCCTGAGTAAATTCAAACCACCATCAGATTCTACTACAAAAGGCTATACTCAAGAAAACTGGAAAACCTGGATGAAATGGACAAATTTCTAGTTAAATCAGGATCAGATTAATGACCTAAACAGCTCCATACCCCCTAAAGAAATAGAAGCAGTCATTAATAGTCTCCAAACCAAAAGAAAGTCCAGGACCAGATGGGTTTAGTGCAGAATTCTATCAGACCTTCAAAGAGGACCAAATTCCAGTTCTCCTCAAACTACTCCACAAAATAGAAACAGAAGGTACTCTACCCAATTCATTCTATGAAGCCACAATTACTCTGATACCTACACCACAAAAAGACCCAACAAAGAAAGAGAACTTCAGACCAATATCCCTTATGAATATTGTACAAAAATACTCAATAAAATTCTCGCTAACCAAATCTAAGAACACATCCAAACAATCATCTATCATGATCGAGTAGGCTTCATTCCAGGGATGCAGGGATGGTTTAATATATGGAAATCCATCAACATAATCCACTATATAAACAAACTCAAGGACAAAAACCACATGATCATCTCATTAGATGCTGAAAAAGCATTTGACAAAATCCAACACCCATTCATGTTAAAAGTCATGAAAAGATCAGGAATTCAAGGCCCATACCTAAACATAATAAAAGCAATATACAGCAAACCAGTAGCCAACATCAAAGTAAATGGAGAGAAACTTGAAGCAATCCCACTAAAATCAGGGACTAGACAAGGCTGCCCACTTTCTCCATACCTATTCAATATAGTACTTGAAGTCCTAGCCAGAGCAATTAGACAATAAAAGGAGGTCAAGGGGATACAAATTGGAAAGAAAGAAGTCAAAATATCACTATTTGCAGATGATATGATACTATATATGTGATTCTAAAAATTCCATCAAAGAATTCCTAAACCTGATAAACAGCTTCAGAATAGTAGCTGCATATAAAATTAACTCAAACAAATCAATGGCCTTTCTCTACACCAAGGATAAGCAGGCTGAGAAAGAAATTAGGAAAACAACACCCTTCACAATAGTCACAAATAATACCTTGGTGTGACTCTAACTAAGGAAGTGAAAGATCTCTATGATAAGAACTTCAGGTCTCTGAAGAAAGAAATCAAAAAAGATCTCAGAAGATGGAAAGATCTCCCATGCTCATGGATTGGCAGGATCAATATAGTAAAAATGCCTTCTTGCCAAAAGAAATTGACAGATTAAATGCAATCCCCATCAAAATTCCATCAATTCTTCAACAAATTAGAAAGGGCAATTTGCAAATTCATCTGGAATAACAAAAATCCTAGGATAGCAAAAACTATTCTCAACAATAAAAGAACCTCTGGTGAAATCACAATCCCCAACTTCAAGCTGTACTACAGAGCAATTGTGATAAAAACTGCATGGTACTGGTACAGCGACAGACAGGTAGACCAGTGGAACAGAATTGAAGAAATGAACCCACACACCTATGGCCACTTGATCTTTGACAAAGGATCTAAAACCATCCAGTGGAAAGAAGACAGCATCTTCCACAAATGGTACTGGCTCAACTGGCGGTTAGCATGTAGAAGAATGTGAATTGATCCATTCTTATCTCTTTGCACAAATCTCAAATCTAAGTGGATCAAAGAACTCCACATAATACCAGAGACACTGAATCATATAGAGGACAAAGATGGGAAAGAGCCTGGAAGATATGGGCACAGGAGAAAGATTCCTGAACAGAACAGCAATGGCTTGTGCTGTAAGATCAAGAATCAACAAATGGGCCCTCATAAAATTGCAAAGTTTCTGTAAGGCAAAGGACATTGTCAATAAGACAAAAGGACAACCAACAGATTGGGGAAAGATCTTTACTAATACTAAATTTGATAGGTGGCTATCATCCAATATATATATATATAACTCAATTATATATAACTCAAGAAGTTGGACTCCAGAAAACTAATCACTCTATTAAAAATGGAGTACGGAGCTAAATAAAGAATTCCCAACTGAGGAACAGCGAATGGCTGAGAATCACCTAAAAACATGTTCAACATCCTTAATCATCAAGGAAATGCAAATCAAAACAACCCTGAGATTCTACCTAACACCAGTCAGAATGACTAAGATCAAAAATTCAGGTGACAGCAGATGCTGGCAAGGATGTGGAGAAAGAGGAACACTCCTCCATTGTTGGTGGTATTGCAAGCTTGTACAACCACTCTGGAAATCAGTCTGGTGGTTCCTCAGAAAATTGGACGTAGTACTACTGGAGGATCCAGCAATATCTCTCCTGGGCATATACCCAGAGGATGCTTCAATTTGTAATAAGGACACATGCTCCATTTTGTTCATAGCCAGAAGCTGGAAAGAACCCAGATGTCCCTCAACAGAGGAATGGATACAGAAAATGTGCTACATTTAAACAATGGAGTACTACTCAGCAATTAAAAACAATGAATTCATGAAATTCTTGGGCAAATGGATGCATCTGGAGGATATCATCCTAACTGAGGTAACCCAATCACAAAAGAACTCACTTGACATTCACTCACTGATAAGTGGATATTAGCCCAAAAACTTAGACTATCCAAGATCCAATTTGCAAAACACAAGAAAATCAAGAAAAAGAAAGACCAAAGCATGGATACTTCATTCCTCCTTAGAATAAGGAACAAAATACCCATGGAAAGAGTTACAGAGACAAAGTTTGGAGCTAAGATGAAAGGATAGACCATCCAGAGACTGCCCTACCCAGAGATCCATCCCATAATCAGCCACCAAACCCAGACACTATTGCATATGACAGCAAGATTTTGCTGAAAGGACCCTGATATAGCTGTCTCTGGTGAGGCTATGCCAGTGCCTAGCAAATACAGAAGTGGATGCTCATAGTCATCTATTGTATGGAACACACAGCCCCCAATGGAGGAGCTAGAGAAAGTACCCAAGGAGCTGAAGGGGTCTGCAACTCCATAGGAGCAACAACATTATGAACCAACCAGTACCCCCAGTGCTCGTGTCTCTAACTGCACATGTAGCAGAAGATGGCCTAGTTGGTCATCATTGGGAAGAGAGGCCTCTTGGTCTTGCAAACTTTATATGCCCCAGTACAGGGGAATGCCAGGGCCAAGAAGTGGGAGTGGGTGGATAGGAGAGCAGGCAGGGGAGGGTATGGGGGACGTTCAGGATAGCATTTGAAATGTAAATGAAGAAAATACCTAATAAAAAATTGGGGAAAAAAACCACTGAAAGCATCTGGAAAAAAAAAGCAATTAAGAGCACTTGCTGTTCTTCTAGAAGACTTGAGTTTGGGTCCCAGCATCTTCATTAGACAACTCACAGCCCTCTGTAACTTCAGCTCTGGTGGGTCTAATGCCTCTGGTCTCTGTGGGCATCTAAATTCATATGCACATATCCACATGAAAACACATACAACTATACATGATGAGAATAATAAAAATAAATAATTATAGAAGCAACATGCTTGAAAATTCCATATAAAAATCTACTACGTAGAAGCTTCCTAAAACACGAGAGAGAGAGAGAGAGAGAGAGAGAGAGAGAGAGAGAGAGAGAATTGAACCAACGCAGATACTAATTAGGGGCTGTATTTCAAAATAGCAGCTTTCAGCATATCACTGTTACAAGGTTTGAATCTGAAGCATCTCACACACCTTCAGGCTTTGGGAGCTGTTTCCAGATAGTGGTGCTGTTCTGGAGACTAGTAAATCAGTAGGGATACGCCCTTTGAAGGGCATATAGGTCAGCCGAGAGCTTGGGCTGCTCTCTCCTTCCTAGGCCTCCCATAATGTGAGGACCTCTGCCACATGATTTCATACCCATGCTCTATAATACCAGGACATTGCTACCATGATAGACTAAAGTTGAAACCCATGAGAAAAAACAAACTTTTCTTCCCTTAGGCTATCAGTTATGTTGGTCAAAGTGACACGAAAGTAACTCGTGTTTAAAAGAGTTAGTCCCTAGGATTGGAGCCACAGCCTAAGTCTTAAGCCAAAGCCACACATGCTCTTAATGGCTTCCCATCACTACAGTGATAAGATACTCCAATAATAGCAACTTAAAGAAAAGAGTCTTATTTTGGCACACAGTTTAAGGATATATAGTCCATTGTGGCTGAAAGGTCATGGGGCAGGAGCTTAAGGCACATCACAGCTATCAATAAGGAGAGACAGCGAGAGAGAGAGAGAGAGAGAGAGAGAGAGAGAGAGAGAGAGAGAGAGAGAGAGAGAGAGAGAAGCTATATGTATGAAGTCCAGGACTCAAGTCTCCCATCTTAGTTAACCTGGTCAAGGATTAACTTAGTTAATTGACTTAGTTAACCTGGTACTTCACCAGGAGGTGAATGTACTCAGAACAACCCCTCACACGTGTGCCTGGACACTTGTCTCTGAAATGATTGCAGAACATGCCAAGATGGCAATCCACACTAATCATCACCACACACAACTGAAAATTGCTTCCTTCATCTCTCAACCTTTTGTTTAAAGAAGAGGAAAGGGGCAAGCATGAACCGCAGTGAGCTGCACCCCAGGGCCAGCCTGCCTGCCAGCACACCCGTGCCTGAGGAAGGAGAGTGGCGTTTCAGGATCTTCTTCTGTGCTTCAGCTCCAGATACAAAGTTCTAATCAACAAGCTATTCGCAACTGACACCTGCTCAGAAAGAAGAAATCCATTTTCTCCAGCGGAGTAGCCACACCTCAGGGTCGGCTCTGCGCCCAGGAAAAGCCGGTTAAAACAAAGCAGCCCCCATGCTTTTGCTTTGGTTTTTTTGGTTTTGATTTTGGTTTGGTTTTCTGGGTTGAGGGGAAGCTTTTTATTTTGTTATAGTATTTTTTTTTTGTCTTTTGGGGCTTGGTGGATATTTTAATTTTTGTTTTGTAATTTTTTATTACATATTTTCTTCATTTACATTTCAAATGCTATCCCCAAAGCCCCTTATACCCTCCCCAGCCCTACTCCCCTCCCCAGCCACTCCCACTTTCTGGCTCTGGCATTCCCCTGTACTGGAGCAATACCAAGGGCTTCTCTTCCCATTGATGGCCGACTAGGCCCATCATATATGGATACAGAAAATGTGGCATATTTACACAATGGACAATTTAAAACAATGAATTCATGAAATTCTTAGGCAAATAAATGCATCTGGAGGATATCATCCTGAGTGAGGTAACCCAATCATAAAAGAACACATGGTATACACATAGAGCCGACCCTGAGGTGTGGCTACTCCACTGGAGAAAGTGAATTTTTTCTTTCTGAGCAGGTGTCAGTTGCGAATAGCTTCTTGATTAGAACTTTGTATCTGGAGCTGAAGCACAGAAGAAGATCCTGAAATGCTACTCTCCTTCCTCAGGCACGGGTGTGCTGGCAGGCAGGCTGGCCCTGGGGTGCAGCTCACTGCGGTTCATGCTTGCCCCTTTCTTCTTCTTTAAACAAACGGTTGAGAGATGAAGGAAGCAATTTTCATGGTATGGTAGGACCTCTGCTACATATGCAACTAGACACACAGCTCTGGGGGTACTGGTTAGTTCATATTGTTGTTCCTCCTATACGATTGCATGCCCCTTTAGCTCCTTGGGTACTTTCTCTAGCTCCTTCATTAGGGGTCCTGTGTTCCATCCTATAGCTGACTGTGAGCATCCACTTCTGTATTTGCCAGGCACTGGAATAGCCTCACAAGAGAGAGCTATGTCAGGGTCCTGTCAGCAAAATCTTTCTGGTATATGCAATAGTGTCTGCATTTGGTGGCTGATTATGGAATGGATCCCTGGGTGGGGCAGTCTCTGGATGGTTCTTCCTTCCATCTCAGCTCCAAACTTTGTCTCTGTAACTCCTTCCATGGATATTTTGTTCCTCATTCTAAGAAGGAGCAAAGTATCCACACTTTGGTGTTCCTTCTTGAGTTTCATGTGTTTTGCAAATTGTATCTTAGATATTCTAAGTTTCTGGGCTAATATCTACTTATCAGTGAGTGCATATCATGTGTGTGCTTTTGTGATTGGGTTACCTCACTCAGGATGATATCCTCCAGATACATCCATTTGCCTAAGAATTTCATGAATTAATTGTTTTTAATTGCTGAGTAGTACTCCATTGTGTAAATGCACCACATTTTCTGTATCCATTCCTCTGTTGAGGGACATCTGGGTCCTTTCCAGCTTCTGGCTATTATAAATGAGTCTGATATGAACATAGTGGAGCCTGTGTCCTTATTACAAGTTGGAACATCTTCTGGGTATATACCCAGGAGATGAATTGCTGGATCTTCCGGTAGAAATATGTCCAATTTTCCGAGGAACTGGCAGACTGAGTTCCAGAGTGGTTATACAAGCTTGCAATCCCAACAACAATGGAGGAGTGTTCCTCTTTCTCCACATTCTCACCAGCATCTGCTGTCACCTGAATTTTTTATCTTAGCCATTCTGACTGGTGTAAGGTGGAATCTCAGGGTTGTTTTGATTTGCATTTCCCTGATGATTAAGGATGTTGAACATTTTTTCAGGTGCTTCTCAGCCATTCGGTATTCCTCAGTTGAGAATTCTTTGTTTAGCTCTGTACCCCATTTTTAATGGGGTTATTTGAATTTCTGGAGTCCAGCTTCTTGAGCTCTTTATATATATTGGATATTAGTCCCCAGTCAGATTTAGGATTGGTAAAAATCCTTTCCCAATCTGTTGGTGGCCTTTTTGTCTTGTTGACAGTGTCTTTTTCCTTACAGAAGCTTTGCAATTTTATGAGGTCCTATTTGTCAATTCTTGATCTTACAGCACAAGCCATTGCTGTTCTGTTTAGGAATTCTTCCCTTGTGCCCATATCTTTAAGGCTTTTCCCCACTTTCTCCTCTCTAAATTTCAGTGTCTCTGGTTATATGTGGAGGTCTTTGGTCCACTTAGACTTGAGCTTTATACAAGGATATAAGAATGGATCAATTCTCATTCTTCCACATGATAACTGCCAGTTGTGCCAGTACCATTTGTTGAAAATGCTGTCATTTTTCCACTGGATGGTTTTAGCTCCTTTGTCAAAGATCAAGTGACCATAGGTGTGTGGGTTCATTTCTGGGTCTTCAATTCTATTCCATTGATCTACCTGTCTGTCATTGTACCAGTACCATGCAGTTTTATCACAATTGCTCTGTAGTACAGCTTGAGATCAAGCATGGTGATTCCACCAGAGGTTCTTTTATTGTTGAGAAGAATTTTTGCTATCCTAGGTTTTTGTTATTCCAGATGAATTTGCCAATTGCCCTTTCTAACTCAGTGAAGAATTGAGTTGGAATTTTGATGGGAATTGCATTGAATCTGTAGATTGCTTTTTGCAAGATAGCCATTTTGACTATATTAATCCTGCCAGTCCATGAACATGGGAGATCTTTCCATCTTCTGAGATCTTCTTGAAATGTAAATGAAGAAAATATCTAATAAAAAATTGAAAAAGAAAATAAAATAAACCATGCATTTCACATTGGCAGAATAAGAAATATGCCTTGTGGGTGAAACTTCAAACACTGAAGACTCCAGCATGTAAACCTGCAAACTTGTTTAAAAGAGGGTGCCCAAAATCATCTTGCTGGGGTATAATGCTGAAAGGTTCCCTTAGAGAAGTGCACAACGCTCACCTGCACAGGTGCTTAGGGCCTCCTGCAGCATGATCTGGGGCAGGGCTGGGAGAGAACTGCTTTTCACATTGGCATACCTTGGTCTCATTCACGTGCTAGCTTTTGGGGCTTGCAGAATGCAAGAGGCTCTAGATCACGTTGACTTGCACCAAGGTTTCAGAGAAAAGCCTGGCTGGCCAGGCAATAAATAGCAGGGACAGATTCCCTGTTGGAAGCCTCTGAATGAGGTGTGCAGGAGCTTTGAAAGGGAACTATAAGTTGCAAATTGAGATTCTAGGATGTTAGAAATACTGGAATTGTGGAAAACCTACTGAGAAAAGCTATGAGAACAAAGTAGAACTGGTTCAAGAGAAAGACAACATGTGTTGTGGTGGGGACAGTGCTGGCCATGTCCCTGCCATGCCAGGGATGGTGTGCTATAGGTGTGTGCGTGTGTGTGTGTGTGTGTGTGTGTGTGTGTGTATGCATATATATATATATATGTATATATATATATACATATATATATATACATATATATATATATATATATATATATGCCTTATTAGATCTTGATCTTGCTTGTGTTTCCTTATTTTTCTCCTGAACTTCATTTCTTCATATCTATACAAGTGGGGCTTCTTGACAGCATTGAGCAGAACACTGTCTAAGGCAGGTGTCTCAGTCTACCCTGGAGGTCACCACAAACAGTCCACAACATGAACCCTTCCTGAGTCAGTCTGTCTTTCTGAAATATTCTGTAACCCTGGAACATACTCGACTTAGGAATAGAGAGACAGCCAGACATGAAAAGATGGGTAGAGTCCCAAGATAGCCTCAGTCCAGGAGGGAGGGACTTAAAAGCCCCTAAAAGTGTATTCTGAGTTGTTCCACACAGCATTCCCAGGAGGGAAGCTTAAGTGTCCATCAGCAATGTCCATGCAAATGCTCTCCCCTGATACAGCTACTCTGTGGCCTTATCATCAAAGCCCCTGCAGCCCCTGCAGGCCTCTATGCTCTCCTGCACTGTTTGAAACTTTCAGCCATCTGTGAACAAGGAGTCAGAACTTTCAGTCTCACTGGGCCTTATTGGCCATTTATGGGCATCCTCTCTCAAGAGTTTATCTGGGTTCTCTTTAAATCTGGGTTCTCTGTAAACCACCTGCATCCCAACCATTGTCTGAAGGTTACATTGGAGAAACTCAAGTTCAATCATCAGAAAACATACCCTGCACCCGCATTCATCGGTCATCGACAAATTTGCAGGTGTGCTAACGGTATGACGTTCCTTAAGTCTTTGTCCTGTCCATCAGCCAAAGTCCAGTGCGGATGAACAGAGGTTGTAGATAACACGTGCTATGACAGCTCAATAAAGTGCTCTCTAGCAGGAGGTCTTACACCGCAGGACCTTGGCACTTAGTTCATTCTGGCTACCTTAAGTCTCTGTAAAATGCTGTAATCTATTACAGACAGAGTCACATACATGCTCTGATGTCTGTGCAAATAAGGTTGAGTCTTCCCAAAGGGCTCAGCTTTACCTAACTTGCAGAGGTCTCTGTCCTCAGACTTCTCAGGTGCACTCAGCCCAATCATCTATCCTTCTCAGAGCCATCTAGTCCAAAACAAAATATACCTTCCTCTTTCTTTTTCCCCTTTTAGCTTTTAAGTATAATTTATAAATTAAAAACTGTTATACTTAAGGTATATAATGTGATGTTTTGCTACATATATATTTTGTGAGACCATTGTAAAACATGACAATGAATTTGAAATTAACTAAGAATGCTGAGTGTGCCTCTATGCACTGTTCGAAGCTGTAATTACCCACCTGATTCTATTTAGCTTTAGAATCTCAAAGAAAAGGACTTTTATCTTTTAGACATACTATAGTTAGGAAAAATTCCATTAAATATCTAGTATTAGACCATTTCCTGGCTACTGTTCGATTATTAATTTGAGCTGATGAGACTATATAAAATATTATTGGAGAAGCAGCAGAAAAGAAAAATGGAACCGGTCAAAAAGTCTTCCCTGCCCTTGGAAAATGACCTATGCCAGCTGCACAGCCATTACATTACAGTTAGTATTCATTTAATATTTTAAATCATCAATTCTATTGAATTTCATATGTATCTGTCAGGCACCGGATACAAGTTCAACATGGACTAAATTAAATAGATACAGCAAAGGGAAAATCCCGATCCCTACTGTTACATATCTGGCTTGGAAAGAAATTTATTTACTCATGAAAATTTTGACCATATCAAAATATTTAGGAGGGCTGGAGAGATGGCACAGTGGTTAAAATCACTGGCTGCTCTTCCAGGCAATCCAGATTTAGTTCTAAGTACCCACATGAAGGCTCACAACAGCTTCTTCATTACTCTTCTCTAGCCTCTAAGGATAGGGCATGCAAATGGTGTGCATACGTTCAGTTAATACAGAAAAAGCACACACACACACAAACACAGAGTGTGTGTAGGTGTGTATCTTTGCTGAAGGAAAACATTTAGATGTTCTCTGGATACACACTATTGCTCCATTTCCTGATTCTTTTGGAATGTTCTTTTCCTCGGGTACCTCAAGGTATCCTTGCTCAATGCGTTCAAGTCTCTGCTAGAATGTTCTGTATCAGGGAGGTCTTTTCAGACTGATAGCAGCCTTCTACCCACCCTGCCTGTATCTCCACTCCTGTAGGCATTCCATTCCAGCACCTGTCAGTGGTAACTACTATCTCTAAACTAGAAGTTGCTATCTTCCCACCTCATGTTGGAAGGCAAACTCTGTGAGAATGCAAACTTGTGTGCTCACCCTTCAG